>NC_091743.1:16466305-16780382 GCF_043380555.1 Nothobranchius furzeri | reverse complement strand
ACCTTGTTTTCACACAAATGAACCCAGAATGATGTGAAATTGTGCTTCGTGCAACATAATTCTGGGTGCCATTTCCAAACCATAAGTGCTAATGACTCCATTCCTTTTTGTGGTTGTAGGGGCTGTTCATTGGAGTACACTAAAACAAACCTGATCTCTCTAGGATATTCAGAAGCCAAGTTATAAGCCCACAAAGGTGTAACTGGACTACTTCTTTAAAGTGACACCAGGCCCGGTGACCTTTGGGACATGGTTTGACCCCATACAGGATCGTGTGATCATCATGAAACGTTCAGATCACTTACAACTCAATAGATTCTACCTTCTTGTAACGTTTCAGCCTGATTGAACCTTGTTTTCACACAAATGAACCCAGAATGATGTGAAATTGTGCTTCGTGCAACATAATTCTGGGTGCCATTTACAAACCATAAGTGCTAATGACTCCATTCCTTTTTGTGGTTGCAGGGGCTGTTGATTGGAGTACACTAAAACAAACCTGATCTCTCTAGGACATTCAGAAGCCAAGTTATAAGCCCACAAATGTGTAACTGGACTACTTCTTTAAATTGACACCAGATCCGGTGACCTTTGGGACATGGTTTGACCCCCTTAGGAAAGTGCTATCATCATGAAACGTTCAGATCACTTACAACTCAATAGATTCTACCTTCCTGTAACGTTTCTGCCTGATTGGACCTTGTTTTCACACAAATGGACCCAGAATGTTGTGAAATTGTGCTTCGTGCAACATAATTCTGGGTGCCATTTACCAACCATAAGTGCTAATGACTCCATTCCTTTTTGTGGTTGTAGGGGCTGTTGATTGGAGTACACTAAAAAAAGTGATCTCTCTAGGACATTCAGAAGCCAAGTTAAAAGCCCACAAATGTGTAACTGGACTACTTCTTTAAATTGACACCAGATCCGGTGACCTTTGGGACATGGTTTGACCCCCTTAGGAAAGCGCTATCATCATGAAACATTCAGATCACTTACAACTCAATAGATTCTACCTTCCTGTAACGTTTCAGCCTTATTGGACCTTGTTTTCACACAAATGAACCCAGAATGATGTGAAATTGTGCTTCGTGCAACATAATTTTGGGTGCCATTTACCAACCATAAGCGCTAATGACTCCATTCCTTTTTGTGGTTGTAGGGGCTGTTGATTGGAGTACACTAAAACAAACCTGATCTCTCTAGGACATTCAGAAGCCAAGTTATAGGCTCACAAATGTGTAACTGGACTACTTCTTTAAATTGACACCAGATCCGGTGACCTTTGGGACATGGTTTGACCCCCTTAGGAAAGTGCTATCGTCATGAAACGTTCAGATCACTTACAACTCAATAGATTCTACCTTCCTCTAACGTTTGAGCCTGATTGGACCTTGTTTTCACACAAATGGACCCAGAATGATGTTAAATTGTGCTTCGTGCAACATAATTCTGGGTGCCATTTACAAACCATAAGTGCTAATGACTCCATTCCTTTTTGTGGTTGTAGGGGCTGTTGATTGGAGTACACTAAAACAAACCTGACCTCTCTAGGACATTCAGAAGCCAAGTTATAAGCCCACAAAGGTGTAACTGGACTACTTCTTTAAAGTGACACCAGGCCCGGTGACCTTTGGGACATGGTTTGACCCCCTATAGGAATGTGCGATCATCATGAAACGTTCAGATCACTTACAACTCAATAGATTCTACCTTCTTGTAACGTTTCAGCCTGATTGGACCTTGTTTTCACACAAATGGACCCAGAATGATGTGAAATTGTGCTTCATGCAACATAATTCTGGGTGCCATTTACAAACCATAAGTGCTAATGACTCCATTCCTTTTTGTGGTTGTAGGGGCTGTTGATTGGAGTACACTAAAACAAACCTGATCTCTCTAGGACATTCAGAAGCCAAGTTATAAGCCCACAAATGTGTAACTGGACTACTTCTTTAAATTGACACCAGATCCGGTGACCTTTGGGACATGGTTTGACCCTCTTAGGAAAGTGCTATCATCATGAAACGTTCAGATCACTTACAACTCAATAAATTCTACCTTCCTGTAACCTTTCAGCCTGATTGGACCTTGTTTTCACACAAATGGACCCAGAATGATGTGACATTGTGCTTCGTGCAACATAATTCTGGGTGCCATTTACAAACCATAAGTGCTAATGCCTCCATTCCTTTTTGTGGTTGTAGGGGCTGTTGATTGGAGTACACTAAAACAAACCTGACCTCTCTAGGACATTCAGAAGCCAAGTTATAAGCTCACAAAGGTGTAACTGGACTACTTCTTTAAAGTGACACCAGGCCCGGTGACCTTTGGGACATGGTTTGACCCCCTTAGGAAAGGGCTATCATCATGAAACGTTCAGATCACTTACAACTCAATAGATTCTACCTTCCTGTAACGTTTCTGCCTGATTGGACCTTGTTTTCACACAAATGGACCCAGAATGATGTGAAATTGTGCTTCGTGCAACATAATTCTGGGTGCCATTTACAAACCATAAGTGCTAATGACTCCATTCCTTTTTGTGGGTGTAGGGACTGTTGATTGGAGTACACTAAAACAAACCTGATCTCTCTAGGACATTCAGAAGCCAAGTTATAAGCCCACTAATGTGTAACTGGACTACTTCTTTAAATTGACACCAGATCCGGTGACCTTTGGGACATGGTTTGACCCCCTTAGGAAAGTGCTATCATCATGAAACGTTCAGATCACTTACAACTCAATAGATTCTACCTTCCTGTAACGTTTCTGCCTGATTGGACCTTGTTTTCACACAAATGAACCCAGAATGATGTGAAATTGTGCTTCGTGCAACATAATTCTGGGTGCCATTTCCAAACCATAAGTGCTAATGACTCCATTCCTTTTTGTGGTTGTAGGGGCTGTTCATTGGAGTACACTAAAACAAACCTGATCTCTCTAGGATATTCAGAAGCCAAGTTATAAGCCCACAAAGGTGTAACTGGACTACTTCTTTAAAGTGACACCAGGCCCGGTGACCTTTGGGACATGGTTTGACCCCATACAGGATCGTGTGATCATCATGAAACGTTCAGATCACTTACAACTCAATAGATTCTACCTTCTTGTAACGTTTCAGCCTGATTGAACCTTGTTTTCACACAAATGAACCCAGAATGATGTGAAATTGTGCTTCGTGCAACATAATTCTGGGTGCCATTTACAAACCATAAGTGCTAATGACTCCATTCCTTTTTGTGGTTGCAGGGGCTGTTGATTGGAGTACACTAAAACAAACCTGATCTCTCTAGGACATTCAGAAGCCAAGTTATAAGCCCACAAATGTGTAACTGGACTACTTCTTTAAATTGACACCAGATCCGGTGACCTTTGGGACATGGTTTGACCCGCTTAGGAAAGTGCTATCATCATGAAACGTTCAGATCACTTACAACTCAATAGATTCTACCTTCCTGTAACGTTTCTGCCTGATTGGACCTTGTTTTCACACAAATGGACCCAGAATGTTGTGAAATTGTGCTTCGTGCAACATAATTCTGGGTGCCATTTACCAACCATAAGTGCTAATGACTCCATTCCTTTTTGTGGTTGTAGGGGCTGTTGATTGGAGTACACTAAAAAAACTGATCTCTCTAGGACATTCAGAAGCCAAGTTAAAAGCCCACAAATGTGTAACTGGACTACTTCTTTAAATTGACACCAGATCCGGTGACCTTTGGGACATGGTTTGACCCCCTTAGGAAAGCGCTATCATCATGAAACATTCAGATCACTTACAACTCAATAGATTCTACCTTCCTGTAACGTTTCAGCCTTATTGGACCTTGTTTTCACACAAATGAACCCAGAATGATGTGAAATTGTGCTTCGTGCAACATAATTTTGGGTGCCATTTACCAACCATAAGCGCTAATGACTCCATTCCTTTTTGTGGTTGTAGGGGCTGTTGATTGGAGTACACTAAAACAAACCTGATCTCTCTAGGACATTCAGAAGCCAAGTTATAGGCTCACAAATGTGTAACTGGACTACTTCTTTAAATTGACACCAGATCCGGTGACCTTTGGGACATGGTTTGACCCCCTTAGGAAAGTGCTATCGTCATGAAACGTTCAGATCACTTACAACTCAATAGATTCTACCTTCTTCTAACGTTTGAGCCTGATTGGACCTTGTTTTCACACAAATGGACCCAGAATGATGTTAAATTGTGCTTCGTGCAACATAATTCTGGGTGCCATTTACAAACCATAAGTGCTAATGACTCCATTCCTTTTTGTGGTTGTAGGGGCTGTTGATTGGAGTACACTAAAACAAACCTGACCTCTCTAGGACATTCAGAAGCCAAGTTATAAGCCCACAAAGGTGTAACTGGACTACTTCTTTAAAGTGACACCAGGCCCGGTGACCTTTGGGACATGGTTTGACCCCCTATAGGAATGTGCGATCATCATGAAACGTTCAGATCACTTACAACTCAATAGATTCTACCTTCTTGTAACGTTTCAGCCTGATTGGACCTTGTTTTCACACAAATGGACCCAGAATGATGTGAAATTGTGCTTCGTGCAACATAATTCTGGGTGCCATTTACAAACCATAAGTGCTAATGACTCCATTCCTTTTTGTGGTTGTAGGGGCTGTTGATTGGAGTACACTAAAACAAACCTGATCTCTCTAGGACATTCAGAAGCCAAGTTATAAGCCCACAAATGTGTAACTGGACTACTTCTTTAAATTGACACCAGATCCGGTGACCTTTGGGACATGGTTTGACCCTCTTAGGAAAGTGCTATCATCATGAAACGTTCAGATCACTTACAACTCAATAAATTCTACCTTCCTGTAACCTTTCAGCCTGATTGGACCTTGTTTTCACACAAATGGACCCAGAATGATGTGACATTGTGCTTCGTGCAACATAATTCTGGGTGCCATTTACAAACCATAAGTGCTAATGCCTCCATTCCTTTTTGTGGTTGTAGGGGCTGTTGATTGGAGTACACTAAAACAAACCTGACCTCTCTAGGACATTCAGAAGCCAAGTTATAAGCTCACAAAGGTGTAACTGGACTACTTCTTTAAAGTGACACCAGGCCCGGTGACCTTTGGGACATGGTTTGACCACCTATAGGAATGTGCGATCATCACGAAACGTTCAGATCACTTACAACTCAATAGATTCTACCTTCCTGTAACGTTTCAGCCTGATTGGACCTTGTTTTCACACAAATGAACCCAGAATGATGTGAAATTGTGCTTCGTGCAACATAATTCTGGGTGCCATTTACAAACCATAAGTGCTAATGACTCCATTCCTTTTTGTGGTTGTAGGGGCTGTTGATTGGGGTACACTAAAACAAACCTGATCTCTGTAGGACATTCAGAAGCCAAGTTATAAGCCCACAAATGTGTAACTGGACTACTTCTTTAAATTGACACCAGATCCGGTGAACTTTGGGACATGCTTTGAACCCCTTAGGAAAGTGCTATCATCACGAAACGTTCAGATCACTTACAACTCAATAGATTCTACCTTCCTGTAACGTTTCAGCCTGATTGGACCTTGTTTTCACAAAAATGAACCCATAATGATGTGAAATTGTGCTTCGTGCAACATAATTCTGGGTGCCATTTAAAAACCATAAGTGCTAATGTCTCCATTCCTTTTTGTGGTTGTAGGGGCTGTTGATTGGAGTACACTAAAACAAACCTGACCTCTCTAGGACATTCAGAAGCCAAGTTATAAGCCCACAAATGTGTAACTGGACTACTTCTTTAAAGTGATACCAGATCCGGTGACCTTTGGGACATGGTTTGACCCCCTTAGGAAAGTGCTATCATCATGAAACGTTCAGATCACTTACAACTCAATAGATTCTACCTTCCTGTAACGTTTCAGCCTGATTGGACCTTGTTTTCACACAAATGAACCCAGAATGATGTGAAATTGTGCTTCGTGCAACATAATTCTGGGTGCCATTTACAAACCATAAGTGCTAATGACTCCATTCCTTTTTGTGGTTGTAGGGGCTTTTGATTGGAGTACATTAAAACAAACCTGACCTCTCTAGGACATTCAGAAGCCAAGTTATAAGCCCACAAAGGTGTAACTGGACTACTTCTTTAAAGTGACACCAGGCCCGGTGACCTTTGGGACATGGTTTTACCCCCTTTAGGAATGTGCGATCATCTTGAAACGTTCAGATCACTTACAACTCAATAGATTCTACCTTCTTGTAGCGTTTCAGCCTGATTGGAACTTGTTTTCACACAAATGGACCCAGAATGATGTGAAATTGTGCTTCGTGCAACATAATTCTGGGTGCCATTTACAAACCATAAGTGCTAATGACTCCATTCGTTTTGTGGTTGTAGGGGCTGTTGATTGGAGTACATTAAAACAAACCTGATCTCTCTAGGACATTCAGAAGCCAAGTTATAAGCCCACAAAGGTGTAACTGGACTACTTCTTTAAATTGACACCAGATCCGGTGACCTTTGGGACATGGTTTGACCCCCTTAGGAAAGCGCTATCATCCTGAAACGTTCAGATCACTTACAACTCAATAGATTCTACCTTCCTGTAACGTTTCAGCCTGATTGGACCTTGTTTTCACACAAATGGACCCAGAATGATGTGAAATTGTGCTTCGTGCAACATAATTCTGGGTGCCATTTAAAAACCATAAGTGCTAATGTCTCCATTCCTTTTTGTGGTTGTAGGGGCTGTTGATTGGAGTACACTAAAACAAACCTGACCTCTCTAGGACATTCAGAAGCCAAGTTCTAAGCCCACAAATGTGTAACTGGACTACTTCTTTAAATTGACACGAGATCCGGTGACCTTTGGGACATGGTTTGACCCCCTTAGGAAAGTGCTATCATCATGAAACGTTCAGATCACTTACAAGTCAATAGATTCTACCTTCCTGTAACGTTTCAGCCTGATTGGACCTTGTTTTCACACAAATGGACCCAGAATGATGTGAAATTGTGCTTCGTGCAACATAATTCTGGGTGCCATTTAAAAACCATAAGTGCTAATGTCTCCATTCCTTTTTGTGGTTGTAGGGGCTGTTGACTGGAGTACACTAAAACAAACCTGAACGCTCTAGGACATTCAGAAGCCAAGTTATAAGCCCACAAATGTGTAACTGTACTACTACTTTAAATTGACACCAGATCCGGTAACCTTTGGGACATGGTTTGACACCCTTAGGAAAGTGCTATCATCATGAAACGTTCAGATCACTTACAACTCAATAGATTCTACCTTCCTGTAACGTTTCAGCCTGATTGGACCTTGCTTTCACACAAATGAACCCAGAATGATGTGAAATTGTGCTTCGTGCAACATAATTCTGGGTGCCATTTACAAACCATAAGTGCTAATGACTCCATTCCTTTTTGTGGTTGTAGGGGTTGTTGATTGGAGTACCCTAAAACAAACCTGATCTCTCTAGGACATTCAGAAGCCAAGTTATAAGCCCACAAAGGTGTAACTGGACTACTTCTTTAAAGTGACACCAGATCTGGTGACCTTTGGGACATGGTTTGACCCCCTTAGGAAAGTGCTATCATCATGAAACGTTCAGATCACTTACAACTCAATAGATTCTACCTTCCTGTAACGTTTCAGCCTGATTGGACCTTGTTTTCACACAAATGAACCCAGAATGATGTGAAATTGTGCTTCGTGCAACATAATTCTGGGTGCCATTTACAAACCATAAGTGCTAATGACTCCATTCCTTTTTGTGGTTGTAGGGGCTGTTGATTGGAGTACACTAAAACAAACCTAACCTCTCTAGGACATTCAGAAGCCAAGTTATAAGCCCACAAAGGTGTAACTGGACTACTTCTTTAAAGTGACACTAGGCCCGGTGACCTTTGGGACATGGTTTTACCCCCTATAGGAATGTGCGATCATCTTGAAACGTTCAGATCACTTACAACTCAATAGATTCTACCTTCTTGTAGCATTTCAGCCTGATTGGACCTTGTTTTCACACAAATGGATGCAGAATGATGTGAAATTGTGCTTCGTGCAACATAATTCTGGGTGCCATTAACAAACCATAAGTGCTAATGACTCCATTCCTTTTTGTGGTTGTAGGGGCTGTTGATTGGAGTACACTAAAACAAACCTGATCTCTCTAGGACATTCAGAAGCCAAGTTATAAGCCCACAAATGTGTAACTGGACTACTTCTTTAAATTGACACCAGGCCCGGTGACCTTTGGGACATGGTTTGGCCTGAAAATATATATCTCTCATATAAGCTCTTTCATATATTATTATAAGCTCTTTTATATGATTAAATATGTATCTCTCACTTTTGCCCCTTATATATTATCATAAATACATTATTATATGCCTTTTCATGGAATCTTGTTATAATATCAAAGACCTCTCTGTGCCTTTTCTGCTCAAGCTGAACAGCTGCATAAGGGAGTGAAAGCGTTCCTTCCTTCAGTTCCTCAATACAAGAACAACTGTCTTTGTTAGCAAAGGATGTTGCAGGATGTGTCCTGATCATCTCAAGGTTGCATGTCCTTGGGATGAATTGGTCTTTCATTAACAAGGCTATTAGCTGACGTGCGTCTGCAGGTGCAGATGGCAGAATTACGTGTGTGTATGGCAAACTACGTATGTAACATTCCTGTAATCTTCAATAAAAATCAGCCGTTTTCAGCAGAACGGCGAGAGTCTGTCCGAAGCATCTGGCAAGAGCAGGTCGCGGGACTTGCTGCAGAGGCTCTCCCCCTCATGAGCGGCGAAACAGTGAATGGACTTCTGATCATTTGTCTCCTCGTTCTGTCAACTTAAAAGGTGTTTAACTCCATCTACTCCGTACCCGTGCTTGGTCTAAAGGAAGAGAGACCAACAAATTTGGCGTCACGAACAGGATTTTTTCTTTTTGAAGAAAAAGGAGTTTTTGGAGGACGATTCGACCCACTGACCCAGCGAACAGATCTTGGCACAAAAACACCGCGGTGGAAATAAGGTAAGCAGAGCCTATTATCTAAAATCTGCTCATTGGATTTATCCAAAGCATTTGTGTCCAGAATCACAGTAGCTGTGGTCCTAAAATAATAGTTGGAGAAGAAAGTGGAGACAAGTGCAGAAAGAATAAGAGATTTTTTTGTAATGGTTTAATGGTGAAATGAAATGAGGATTTTCTAATGATTTAATGAGTAAATGAGAAAAGGAAATAGTACAGAAAAAAGGGGTTGGAGGCCCAGAGCATTAATAAGCTCTAAATTCCATAGGGGTTGGAGGCCCAGAGCATTAATAAGCTCTAAATTCCATTTAAAGAAGGGTTGGAGGCCCAGGACAAGGTCCTAAATTCCATTTTCCAGGTCGTGGCTGACCACACTATTTACTGACGAGTGAATAGAAAATATAACGAGGTTATATAAAGCTTGGTTGGAGTCCATAGGTGTGGGAAGCCTAAAATTCTACAGGTCAGGGACCTGGTTTTTGGGTTAAGGCCCTGGGAGGCTAAAGAGAGCTCCCTAAATTTAAAGAGTACAGGTCGAGGACCTGGTACGGGCTGAAAGGGCTTGGGAGGCTAAAGAGAGCTCCCTGGATTTTAAGGTCAAGGACCTGGTTTTGTGTTAAGGGAAGGGGAGGCTAAAGAGAGCTCCCTGGATTTTTAAGGTCAAGGGCCTTATGCATGAGATGAGAAAAATGTTCTGAGGTAACTGTTTTTGCATAAGATGATAAATGTTTTGACTGCTTCTGTGTGAAGAGAGCAGAGCTTTTGGCTATTTCTGCGTGCTTTTGGCTGTTTTTGCATTAAATGAGCAATGTTTAAATATGACAAGCAGCCCAGTTGAAGCCACGAGAAATAAGGTTTTATTGAGAAAGTCAGCGGAAGAGGCGATGAAGAAAAAAGGGGTAGATGTTAACAGTAGAGGTAACTGGAGAAAGATTTGGGAAGTGAAGGCTGCAGAATCGAGAGAAAAAAGGCACAGCTGTAGACAAGCTTCCTGTGTGTGTAAGCTGAGTTCAGCCTGTGTGTGTGAGGCGCAGCAAGAGGCTGCTTACGGCTCTGGATTGAAAGTGCAGCACTAGGAGAGTGCAGAATGCAGAGCAGAGTTTTGGGAGCTCCGTGTGTGTGTGTGTGAGTGTACAGCGCTGGGTGTGTGTGTGAAGGCCTGATGCGGTACCAGAAAATAAATAAATAAGATAAATAAGAGCTTTAAAAAGTTGCAACTCGTATATGTAAATTACACTGCAGTGCTAAAATTAATGTTTGGAGCTACGCAAAATTCAAATTCTGCAACCCTGTTCTGATCAGTCTTTGAACAGAACACCATAAGTTAATAAATAAAAGGTTTTTAAAGTAACATATGCATATGTATGTGTGTATGTATGTATATGTGTATACATATATACATATGTAGTGTAGAAGCGTGATAATCATTTGTGTGTGGGGCAGCATGTGAGTGACCCCGATCTGGGGGTTAAGTGACCTGGAGATGAAAAAAGGGAAAAAACCACCAAGAAACGCAAGTAAGGATGTAAATGACAGCTTTATTTTAGAAATATAGTCATATAGCTGCTAAACAGTAAAATCAAAACAGATCTGCAGAAAATAAATATATAAACTATTCCTCAGAGCGCTCTCAAAAAAAAAAATTGCAATTGGATTTGCTCTAATGTTACATAAGGCCTGCTTAAAAGCATAGTAAGCATTAAATTCTGAAAATAACCAGTGCAGTGTTAAATAAATTCTGTGCTTAAAATATTATATATATAGAGAGAGAGAATAAATAAGTGACGAACTGACTTACCTTAAAAAAAAATAATAATAATAATAAGAGACTGTGACAAACAAAGAATGTCTCTGTGCCTTGTGAATGAGTGAATGTGTGTCTTCTTGCATGAGAAGTAAATGCTGCTTTCGCTGGATCTTCTGAATGACGCAGTTTTTAATAGAGGGAGCAGCTGCTTGAGAAACAGGGTGCGGTCCATGTTTTTACTAGACGGTTATTTAGTTCGAGAGACTGTGGAAACAATAGAAAAAGAATTTATCGTTAGTGTGAGGACAAGAAAATCCTTTAAAATACAAAAGTTGTATGGTTGTGGTTATAAAGGAAGTATTTTGTCTGATTATGGGCCGTGGAGTCAGCTGGACTCCCTCGCTCTCACAGTTTTTCTGTGTAACATGCAGTTTTAAGCAATTTGTGACTTTAGAAAGGATATTTTTCGGTGTTTTGGACGTACCTTAAGGCTTCTGGTTAGGGTATTCAGGAGATCCTTCCTCTCGGACAGATCTAGTGAGAATGACTGGAGTTTCAGCCTGGGGACCTGACTCCACCCACTTTTACACACAGGAGTTCCGCAGTCTAAAAATAGCACAGGGTGCTGCGAAAAGCAGCTCTGAACCTCTCAGGATCATCTTTATGAAAACCATAAAATTAACAAATAATCAGTAAGGAAATAAAATATTTGTTAAATCTTGCTATAAAACAAAATCCAATAATTGTCTTGCCTCAACTTTAAGAACCATTAACGTTAATGGCTGGATTTTGGGACGCTGAATAATGAAAAAACAGATAAACTAAGTATTATTTCCTGTAACCTGGCTAGAAACTGTACTAGGCTGTTTTGAGTTAAAAACTGGTAGTTATTTTCCCAAAATAAAATAGATAAATAAAAAATGAAAGGAGGGATCTTGCATTTGGGATAGATTGTGCTTAATGTTTAAAACCTGTGTAGAACTGATTTGATGATTCAGAACAAATTGTGCATAGGAAGTAGTTCAGATTTATTTTTGAGTCAATAAAGTCGACTAAATATTAGAAACCATCGTTGATTTTGATTTGTAAAAGAGAAAGTTCTGTCATTTCAACTCAATCAACATATTTAAGGAAAACGTTTGCTGTGCATTGTGGCGGGCATGAACTTTACTGGGTGGGCCTGTCACAACCAGCTGCAAAGAATGTTTGGGTCTGACTTCTATACAAAGAGAACCTGGAAGCCCTCACCAAAAACTGTGACTTATAACATCAAGACGGGGAGCACTACAAGATGGACAAAGAGGCAGAAACTTATTTGCCCTGCTGCTGATGAAACAAAGTACAAAAGGGGGAGCATGTGTGCTAACATGTGAACTTTAATCAATGACGGTGGTCATCCTGGACTTACAAAGAGAGGCTCAAAAGAGACTGTTTCCTATGGTTACACCCAGTAAAAGAGTGCTTGCTGCAGTCAGGTAATGAACAAGGCTTTTTGGCAACAACCAGTTGAATTGATGAAATGTCAGAACTGTGGAAAATTTACTAAACTACTGTAGAACATAGTTAACTGAGAAAGTTAGCCTAAAAAAAGATAATAATAATATCAATAAATAAATAAATAATAGGATTAGTAACCTGGATTTCAGCCCAACTCACCATTGGACGTCAATATAATCTTTATTGTCCTAGGATTCTCAGCTGCAGCGGACATGCAGTAAAGCCTTATTTTCTTTTCAAAACGGAATACATCAGCGTCATCACTTATTTTCATTGGTTAAGGAAACGGTGTCTATTTATAAGTCTAGGAGAACGCTTTAGGCTTCAACAGTTCTCTCCTTCGAGCAAACATGCGCAAATTTCCGGATAGTTTATAGTAACGTTCCATCCCATTCCATTCATTGCATAAAAATAAACATTAAATGAATAATTTGGCATCCAGCTGACTAAATGATTCATGGAACATCTCATCCGAGACAACAGTGTTGTTTCAGCTCCGTTGAGTTTCCCAACAGATCTAGCCAAACCTAGCTGATCCTATATTTTTCTATCAGCTGTAAGTTCTAACGTAGAAAATAATGTCACAAAAATATTGAATAATTGTACCCCTCATTCGATAAAAATTATGTTCACATTTTTATCTTGTGAAATCTTTAACATAATATTTTTAAATGGCCTTTTTGACGACAATTGGCTAAAAAGTCTTTAAGATTATCATCACAGGATGGCATGATAAATAAGTAAATAACATAAATAAATAAATAGACAAAAATAAGAGAGAAAAAGCAAAATTAATTAAATGAAACGTAATAGTGATAAAACGTTAAATTGATCTAAAATCTGTCATTCAGCGCCACTGGAAAAAGGAAGAGGATAGGGGAGTATTTCTTAGCACAAATCACGTTATTGATTTAGCAATGCAGCTTAATTTCAGATGCTTTAAGGATGATACTAACTTGTGTTATAGATGGAGGAGTAGCACAGAAACACTTCTAGACGAGGAGATAAGGAAAAAAACTGCTGATTACCAATACTATGCACAAACAAACCTGTAACTGCAGTTTCGTTATTTATGAATTAACCTTAAGTAGTGAATTAATTCTTAGGATTTCTTGTGCGAGTAGTGTTCCTAAAAAAGAAAGAAAGAAAGAAAGAAAGAAGGTAAGAAAGACAGGTAGTTTAGGTAAGGGACAACCTGAAACTTTTTGGTTGAATTGATAGTAAAGTGATTGTCCTAATTTCTAATTGGAGAGATCACATCGCAACGTGAGTTTAGAACAGCAGTTATGGGAAGTTTTGTTGGATTAATTTGATTACACGCTTTAGGTCTTATTTTTTCTTTCCACTGATTTAGCGTTAGGTTAAGTATTTCACACTTTCGCTTCAGTCTGACATTTGCTTGGTGTGTGAGGGCACAGAGACGTGTATGGACCGTGTGTTTGACTGTGTTTGTCTTGTTTGTTTGCTTATTTATCTATATGGGCATGGCCGAGCCTTGAGAAACATCAACAAAGACATTGGACTATTCTGAGTAAATTAACCAATTCAAATTCAAATTCAGGATCCTGAAACAATTTGGTTATAACCTCTAATTGATGAAGGACATCTTAAGAATTCATTGTACAAGGCATCATCTCCAGTGTTGCTGGAACTGTTATAAAACCCATGCATGGTTGTATATTTTAGTTTGATCATTTATACTCATTGAATTATTGTTGTTTGCTTTATGTTTTAATTTCTTTGCAATTTTTTCTCTGTGACACAGGTGGAGATGCTGGTGGCAAAATGGATCCCACACATTTCTTTCTCCCACACACATTCTTACTCTCTCCCTCTCTCTCTGTGTATGTGCATGTGTATGTGTTTGTGTGTCTGTGTGTCCATGTCGTGATGTCACTGTACCTTTAATTGCGCTTGCTGTTCGTAACTGTATGTGTCTGATGTTGAAGGTATCAGAGGCTAGGGTCAGTAAGAGCTAGGACATTTTTGTGCATAACCTCTAATCCCTAGGCGATCGGTCCGGGGAACTTCTGGTCCGGCCGGAGTGTGAATCTTCCTACCAACTATCTGCCGAGATCAAGGACTGCACAAGCCGAGAAAGCCTTCATTGGACCAAAACTACACACACGAAGAGGCTTCGTCTTCGGTGCCAGGCGTCTGGGTCCTGCTAAAAGTCACCAAAAGGAAGTGGACGGAACCGAGGTGGACCGAGCCATACAGGATCACGGAGAGGACGTCACACGCTGTCCGGCTGGACGGGAGGAGCCTAACCTGGAAGAGAAGCAGCTGACATCTGCCTAACCAGAGAAAGGATCCAAAAACCAGGAAGAGAAGTAGCTGACTGCAGTAGCATGCCAAGCTACCACCACATCCTGCAGGACGAGAATCATGACATCATCACCCCCTGCAGCTGCCTGGAGCCAGTGAAGGGTCCTCAACAGGGGGAAGAAGTAACCACCCTATGAACATTCTACAAGGGTTGTATTTAACACCCTCATTTATTTTACAAGGGTAATATTTTACACCCTCCACCTGCTGACCCAATTATCCAGATGCCCTTGTTACTAGCCAATCCTAAAATCTATTTGGGAGGGGAACCCTCTGATGAAAGTGATGGCTCTCATGATGAAGAAGATGTTGTTAGAGTGTGAGAATATTGAGTGATTTCTGTAACAATCCCTTAAACTGTTTATTTCTATGAGTTTTTTGATTGTGTTGTTTTTATTTCTTTTGATCATTGATGTCCTAGGCATGCACACTCTATGCCAACAGGCGTTCGCCCCAAAATTGAGATATGACAAATGGGGGGACATGGGGGAATTTTCCCTATAAACATATGATAATTAGGGTTTTTCGCCCTCATATGGAGTTGCATGCGATCCATACATGTTGTAACATGTTCAGTTGAAAGTATGATCATGTTTTTTGTATTAGTTTACTGCTAGAAAGATGAGTAAATGTAATCTGATTGGTTGTTTGTATTGGTATTTTAAAAAAATTTTGCTTATTGGATTCTTTTTGATGGAATTTGGTGTTATTGTTTTGATTTCTTATATCTTTATTGAACTCTTAAAAGAGTTCAAAAGGGGGATTGAAAATATATATCTCTCATATAAGCTCTTTCATATATTATTATAAGCTCTTTTATATGATTAAATATGTATCTCTCACTTTTGCCCCTTATATATTATCATAAATACATTATTATATGCCTTTTCATGGAATCTTGTTATAATATCAAAGACCTCTCTGTGCCTTTTCTGCTCAAGCTGAACAGCTGCATAAGGGAGTGAAAGCGTTCCTTCCTTCAGTTCCTCAATACAAGAACAACTGTCTTTGTTAGCAAAGGATGTTGCAGGATGTGTCCTGATCATCTCAAGGTTGCATGTCCTTGGGATGAATTGGTCTTTCATTAACAAGGCTATTAGCTGACGTGCGTCTACAGGTGCAGATGGCAGAATTACGTGTGTGTATGGCAAACTACGTATGTAACATTCCTGTAATCTTCAATAAAAATCAGCCGTTTTCAGCAGAACGGCGAGAGTCTGTCCGAAGCATCTGGCAAGAGCAGGTCGCGGGACTTGCTGCAGAGGCTCTCCCCCTCATGAGCGGCGAAACAGTGAATGGACTTCTGATCATTTGTCTCCTCGTTCTGTCAACTTAAAAGGTGTTTAACTCCATCTACTCCGTACCCGTGCTTGGTCTAAAGGAAGAGAGACCAACAGACCCCCTTAGGAAAGTGCTATCATCATGAAACGTTCAGATCACTTACAACTCAATAGATTCTACCTTCCTGTAACGTTTCAGCCTGATTGGACCTTGTTTTCACACAAATGAACCCAGAATGATGTGAAATTGTGCTTCGTGCAACATAATTCTGGGTGCCATTTAAAAACCACAAGTGCTAATGTCTCCATTCCTTTTTGTGGTTGTAGGGGCTGTTGATTGGAGTACACTAAAACAAACCTGACCTCTCTAGGACATTCAGGAGCCAAGTTATAAGCCCACAAATGTGTAACTGGATTACTTCTTTAAAGTGACACCAGATCCGGTGACCTTTGGGACATGGTTTGACCCCCTTAGGAAAGTGCTATCATCATGAAACGTTCCGATCACTTAAAACTCAATAGATTCTACCTTCCTGTAACGTTTCAGCCTGATTGGACCTTGTTTTCACACAAATGAACCCAGAATGATGTGAAATTGTGCTTCGTGCAACATAATTCTGGGTGCCATTTACAAACCATAAGTGCTAATGACTCCATTCCTTTTTGTGGTTGTAGGGGCTTTTGATTGGAGTACATTAAAACAAACCTGACCTCTCTAGGACATTCAGAAGCCAAGTTATAAGCCCACAAAGGTGTAACTGGACTACTTCTTTAAAGTGACACCAGGCCCGGTGACCTTTGGGACATGGTTTTACCCCCTATAGGAATGTGCGATCATCTTGAAACGTTCAGATCACTTACAACTCAATAGATTCTACCTTCTTGTATCGTTTCAGCCTGATTGGACCTTGTTTTCACACAAATGGACCCAGAATGATGTGAAATTATGCTTCGTGCAACATAATTCTGGGTGCCATTTACAAACCATAAGTGCTAATGACTCCATTCCTTTTTGTGGTTGTAGGGGCTGTTGATTGGAGTACATTAAAACAAACCTGATCTCTCTAGGACATTCAGAAGCCAAGTTATAAGCCCACAAATGTGTAACTGGACTACTTCTTTAAATTGACACCAGATCCGGTGACCTTTGGGACATGGTTTGACCCCCTTAGGAAAGTTCTATCATCATTAAACGTTCAGATCACTTACAACTCAATAGAATCTACCTTCCTGTAACGTTTCAGCCTGATTGGACCTTGTTTTCACACAAATGGACCCAGAATGATGTGAAATTGTGCTTCGTGCAACATAATTCTGGGTGCCATTTACAAACCATAAGTGCTAATGACTCCATTCCTTTTTGTGGTTGTAGGGGCTGTTGATTGGAGTACACAAAAAGAACCCACACCTCTCTAGGACATTCAGAAGCCAAGTTATAAGCCCACAAAGGTGTAACTGGACTACTTATTTAAAGTGAGACCAGGCCCGGTGACCTTTGGGACATGGTTTGACCCCCTATAGGAATGTGCGATCATCATGAAATGTTCAGATCACTTACAACTCAATAGATTCTACCTTCCTGTAACGTTTCAGCCTGATTGGACCTTGATTTCACACAAATGAACCCAGAATGATGTGAAATTGTGCTTCGTGCAACATAATTCTGGGTGCCATTTAAAAACCATAAGTGCTAATGTCTCCATTACTTTTTGTGGTTGTAGGGGCTGGTGATTGGAATACACTAAAACAAACCTGACCTCTCTAGGACATTCAGAAGCCAAGTTATAAGCCCACAAATGTGTAACTGGACTACTTCTTTAAAGTGACACCAGATCCGGTGACCTTTGGGACATGGTTTGACCCCCTTAGGAAAGTGCTATCATCATGAAACGTTCAGATAACTTACAACTCAATAGATTCTACCTTCCTGTAACGTTTCAGCCTGATTGGACCTTGTTTTCACACAAATGAACCCAGAATGATGTGAAATTGTGCTTCGTGCAACATAATTCTGGGTGCCATTTAAAAACCATAAGTGCTAATGTCTCCATTCCTTTTTGTGGTTGTAGGGGCTGTTGACTGGAGTACACTAAAACAAACCTGAACGCTCTAGGACATTCAGAAGCCAAGTTATAAGCCCACAAATGTGTAACTGTACTACTACTTTAAATTGACACCAGATCCGGTGACCTTTGGGACATGGTTTGACCCCCTTAGGAAAGTGCTATCATCATGAAACGTTCAGATCACTTACAACTCAATAGATTCTACCTTCCTGTAACGTTTCAGCCTGATTGGACCTTGCTTTCACACAAATGGACCCAGAATGATGTGAAATTGTGCTTCGTGCAACATAATTCTGGGTGCCATTTACAAACCATAAGTGCTAATGACTCCATTCCTTTTTGTGGTTGTAGGGGCTGTTGATTGGAGTACATTAAAACAAACCTGATCTCTCTAGGACATTCAGAAGCCAAGTTATAAGCCCACAAATGTGTAACTGGACTACTTCTTTAAATTGACACCAGATCCGGTGACCTTTGGGACATGGTTTGACCCCCTTAGGACAGTGCTATCATCATGAAACGTTCAGATCACTTACAACTCAATAGATTCTACCTTCCAGTATTATTTCAGCCTGATTGGACCTTGTTTTCACACAAATGGACCCAGAATGATGTGAAATTGTGCTTCGTGCAACATAATTCTGGGTGCCATTTACAAACCATAAGTGCTAATGACTCCATTCCTTTTGTGGTTGTAGGGGCTGTTGAATGGAGAACACTAAAACAAACCTGACCTCTCTAGGACATTCAGAAGCCAAGTTATAAGCCCACAAAGGTGTAACTGGACTACTTCTTTAAAGTGACACCAGGCCCGGTGACCTTTGGGACATGGTTTGACCCCCTATAGGAATGTGCGATCATCATGAAACGTTCAGATCACTTACAACTCAATAGATTCTACCTTCTTGTAACGTTTCAGCCTGAGTGGACCTTGTTTTCACACAAATGGACCCAGAATGATGTGAAATTGTGCTTCGTGCAACATAATTCTGGGTGCCATTTACAAACCATTAGTGCTAATGACTCCATTCCTTTTTGTGGTTGTAGGGGTTGTTGATTGGAGTACCCTAAAACAAACCTGATCTCTCTAGGACATTCAGAAGCCAAGTTATAAGCCCACAAATGTGTAACTGGACTACTTCTTTAAAGTGACACCAGATCCGGTGACCTTTGGGACATGGTTTGACCCCCTTAGGAAAGTGCTATCATCATGAAACGTTCAGATCACTTACAACTCAATAGATTCTACCTTCCTGTAACGTTTCAGCCTGATTGGACCTTGTTTTCACACAAATGAACCCAGAATGATGTGAAATTGTGCTTCGTGCAACATAATTCTGGGTTCCATTTACAAACCATAAGTGCTAATGACTCCATTCCTTTTTGTGGTTTTAGGGGCTGTTGATTGGAGTACACTAAAACAAACCTAACCTCTCTAGGACATTCAGAAGCCAAGTTATAAGCCCACAAATGTGTAACTGGACTACTTATTTAAATTGACACCAGATCCGGTGACCTTTGGGACATGGTTTGACCCCCTTAGGACAGTGCTATCATCATGAAACGTTCAGATCACTTACAACTCAATAGATTCTACCTTCCTGTAACGTTTCAGCCTGAATGGACCTTGTTTTCACACAAATGGATCCAGAATGATGTGAAATTGTGCTTCGTGCAACATAATTCTGGGTGCCATTTACAAACCATAAGTGCTAATGACTCCATTCCTTTTTGTGGTTGTAGGGGCTGTTGATTGGAGTACACTAAAACAAACCTGATCTCTCTAGGACATTCAGAAGCCAAGTTATAAGCCCACAAATGTGTAACTGGACTACTTCTTTAAATTGACACCAGATCTGGTGACCTTTGGGACATGGTTTGACCCCCTTAAGAAAGTGCTATCATCATGAAACGTTCAGATCAATTACAAATCAATAGATTCTACCTTCCTGTAACGTTTCAGCCTGATTGGACCTTGTTTTCACACAAATGAACCCAGAATGATGTGAAATTGTGCTTCGTGCAACATAATTCTGGGTGCCATTTAAAAACCATAAGTGCTAATGACTCCATTCCTTTTTGTGGTTGTAGGGGCTGTTGATTGCAGTATACTAAAACAAACCTGATCTCTCTAGGACATTCAGAAGCCAAGTTATAAGCCCACAAATGTGTAACTGGACTACTTCTTTAAATTGACACCAGATCCGGTGACCTTTGGGACATGGTTTGACCCCCTTAGGAAAGTGCTATCATCATGAAACGTTCAGATCACTTACAACTCAATAGATTCTACCTTCCTGTATTATTTCAGCCTGATTGGACCTTGTTTTCACACAAAAGGACCCAGAATGATGTGAAATTGTGCTTCGTGCAACATAATTCTGGGTGCCTTTTAAAAACCATAAGTGCTAATGACTCCATTCCTTTTTGTGGTTGTAGGGGCTGTTGATTGGAGTATACTAAAACAAACCTGATCTCTCTAGGACATTCAGAAGCCAAGTTATAAGCCCACAAAGGTGTAACTGGACTACTTCTTTAAAGTGACACCAGGCCCGGTGACCTTTGGGACATGGTTTGACCCCCTATAGGAATGTGCGATCATCATGAAACGTTCAGATCACTTACAACTCAATAGATTCTACCTTCTTGTAACGTTTCAGCCTGAGTGGACCTTGTTTTCACACAAATGGACCCAGAATGATGTGAAATTGTGCTTCGTGCAACATAATTCTGGGTGCCATTTACAAACCATAAGTGCTAATGACTCCATTCCTTTTTGTGGTTGTAGGGGTTGTTGATTTGAGTACCCTAAAACAAACCTGATCTCTCTAGGACATTCAGAAGCCAAGTTATAAGCCCACAAATGTGTAACTGGACTACTTCTTTAAAGTGACACCAGATCCGGTGACCTTTGGGACATGGTTTGACCCCCTTAGGAAAGTGCTATCATCATGAAATGTTCAGATCACTTACAACTCAATAGATTCTACCTTCCTGTAACGTTTCAGCCTGATTGGACCTTGTTTTCACACAAATGAACCCAGAATGATGTGAAATTGTGCTTCGTGCAACATAATTCTGGGTGCCATTTACAAACCATAAGTGCTAATGACTCCATTCCTTTTTCTGGTTTTAGGGGATGTTGATTGGAGTACACTAAAACAAACCTAACCTCTCTAGGACATTCAGAAGCCAAGTTATAAGCCCACAAAGGTGTAACTGGACTACTTCTTTAAAGTGACACCAGGCCCGGTGACCTTTGGGACATGGTTTTACCCCCTATTGGAATGTGCGATCATCTTGAAACGTTCAGATCACTTACAACTCAATAGATTCTACCTTCTTGTAGCGTTTCAGCCTGATTGGACCTTGTTTTCACACAAATGGACCCAGAATGATGTGAAATTGTGCTTCGTGCAACATAATTCTGGGTGCCATTTACAAACCATAAGTTCTAATGACTCCATTCCTTTTTGTGGTTGTAGGGGCTGTTGATTGGAGTACACTAAAACAAACCTGATCTCTCTAGGACATTCAGAAGCCAAGTTATAAGCCCACAAATGTGTAACCGGACTACTTCTTTAAATTGACACCAGATCCGGTGACCTTTGGGACATGGTTTGACCCCCTTAGGAAAGTGCTATCATCATGAAACGTTCAGATCACTTACGACTCAGTAGATTCAACCTTCCTGTAACGTTTCAGCCTGATTGGACCTTGTTTTCACACAAATGAACCCAGAAAGATGTGAAATTGTGCTTCGTGCAACATAAATCTGGGTGCCATTTACAAACCATAAGTGCTAATGACTCCATTCCTTTTTGTGGTTGTAGGGGCTGTTGATTGGAGTACACTAAAACAAACCTGATCTCTCTAGGACATTCAGAAGCCAAGTTATAAGCCCACAAATGTGTAACTGGACTACTTCTTTAAATTGACACCAGATCCGGTGACCTTTGGGACATGGTTTGAACCCCTTAGGAAAGTGCTATCATCATGAAACGTTCAGATAACTTACAACTCAATAGATTCTACCTTCCTGTAACGTTTCAGCCTGATTGGACCTTGTTTTCAAACAAATGAACCCAGAATGATGTGAAATTGTGCTTCGTGCAACATAATTCTGGGTGCCATTTAAAAACCATAAGTGCTAATGACTCCATTCCTTTTTGTGGTTGTAGGGGCTGTTGATTGGAGTATACTAAAACAAACCTGATCTCTCTAGGACATTCAGAAGCCAAGTTATAAGCCCACAAAGGTGTAACTGGACTACTTCTTTAAAGTGACACCAGGCCCGGTGACCTTTGGGACATGGTTTGACCCCCTATAGGAATGTGCGATCATCATGAAACGTTCAGATCACTTACAACTCAATAGATTCTACCTTCTTGTAACGTTTCAGCCTGAGTGGACCTTGTTTTCACACAAATGGACCCAGAATGATGTGAAATTGTGCTTCGTGCAACATAATTCTGGGTGCCATTTACAAACCATAAGTGCTAATGACTCCATTCCTTTTTGTGGTTGTAGGGGTTGTTGATTTGAGTACCCTAAAACAAACCTGATCTCTCTAGGACATTCAGAAGCCAAGTTATAAGCCCACAAATGTGTAACTGGACTACTTCTTTAAAGTGACACCAGATCCGGTGACCTTTGGGACATGGTTTGACCCCCTTAGGAAAGTGCTATCATCATGAAATGTTCAGATCACTTACAACTCAATAGATTCTACCTTCCTGTAACGTTTCAGCCTGATTGGACCTTGTTTTCACACAAATGAACCCAGAATGATGTGAAATTGTGCTTCGTGCAACATAATTCTGGGTGCCATTTACAAACCATAAGTGCTAATGACTCCATTCCTTTTTCTGGTTTTAGGGGCTGTTGATTGGAGTACACTAAAACAAACCTAACCTCTCTAGGACATTCAGAAGCCAAGTTATAAGCCCACAAAGGTGTAACTGGACTACTTCTTTAAAGTGACACCAGGCCCGGTGACCTTTGGGACATGGTTTTACCCCCTATTGGAATGTGCGATCATCTTGAAACGTTCAGATCACTTACAACTCAATAGATTCTACCTTCTTGTAGCGTTTCAGCCTGATTGGACCTTGTTTTCACACAAATGGACCCAGAATGATGTGAAATTGTGCTTCGTGAAACATAATTCTGGGTGCCATTTACAAACCATAAGTGCTAATGACTCCATTCCTTTTTGTGGTTGTAGGGTCTGTTGATTGGAGTACACTAAAACAAACCTGATCTCTCTAGGACATTCAGAAGCCAAGTTATAAGCCCACAAATGTGTAACCGGACTACTTCTTTAAATTGACACCAGATCCGGTGACCTTTGGGACATGGTTTGACCCCCTTAGGAAAGTGCTATCATCATGAAACGTTCAGATCACTTACGACTCAGTAGATTCAACCTTCCTGTAACGTTTCAGCCTGATTGGACCTTGTTTTCACACAAATGAACCCAGAATGATGTGAAATTGTGCTTCGTGCAACATAATTCTGGGTGCCATTTACAAACCATAAGTGCTAATGACTCCATTCCTTTTTGTGGTTGTAGGGGCTGTTGATTGGAGTACACTAAAACAAACCTGATCTCTATAGGACATTCAGAAGCCAAGTTATAAGCCCACAAATGTGTAACTGGACTACTTCTTTAAATTGACACCAGATCCGGTGACCTTTGGGACATGGTTTGAACCCCTTAGGAAAGTGCTATCATCATGAAACGTTCAGATAACTTACAACTCAATAGATTCTACCTTCCTGTAACGTTTCAGCCTGATTGGACCTTGTTTTCAAACAAATGAACCCAGAATGATGTGAAATTGTGCTTCGTGCAACATAATTCTGGGTGCCATTTAAAAACCATAAGTGCTAATGACTCCATTCCTTTTTGTGGTTGTAGGGGCTATTGATTGGAGTATACTAAAACAAACCTGATCTCTCTAGGACATTCAGAAGCCAAGTTATAAGCCCACAAATGTGTAACTGGACTACTTCTTTAAATTGACACCAGATCCGGTGACCTTTGGGACATGGTTTGACCCCCTTAGGAAAGTGCTATCATCATGAAACGTTCAGATCACTTACAACTCAATAGATTCTACCTTCCTGTAACGTTTCAGCCTGATTGGACCTTGTTTTCACACAAATGGACCCAGAATGATGTGAAATTGTGCTTCGTGCAACATAATTCTGGGTGCCATTTACAAACCATAAGTGCTAATGACTCCATTCCTTTTTGTGGTTGTAGGGGCTGTTTATTGGAGAACACTAAAACAAACCTGACCTCTCTAGGACATTCAGAAGCCAAGTTATAAGCCCACAAATGTGTAACTGGACTACTTCTTTAAATTGACACCAGATCCGGTGACCTTTGGGACATGGTTTGACCCCCTTAGGAAAGTGCTATCATCATGAAACGTTCAGATCACTTACAACTCAATAGATTCTACCTTCCTGTAACGTTTCAGCCTGATTGGACCTTGTTTTCACACAAATGAACCCAGAATGATGTGAAATTGTGCTTCGTGCAACATAATTCTGGGTGCCATTTACAAACCATAAGTGCTAATGACTCCATTCCTTTTTCTGGTTTTAGGGGCTGTTGATTGGAGTACACTAAAACAAACCTAACCTCTCTAGGACATTCAGAAGCCAAGTTATAAGCCCACAAAGGTGTAACTGGACTACTTCTTTAAAGTGACACCAGGCCCGGTGACCTTTGGGACATGGTTTTACCCCCTATTGGAATGTGCGATCATCTTGAAACGTTCAGATCACTTACAACTCAATAGATTCTACCTTCTTGTAGCGTTTCAGCCTGATTGGACCTTGTTTTCACACAAATGGACCCAGAATGATGTGAAATTGTGCTTCGTGCAACATAATTCTGGGTGCCATTTACAAACCATAAGTGCTAATGACTCCATTCCTTTTTGTGGTTGTAGGGGCTGTTGATTGGAGTACACTAAAACAAACCTGATCTCTCTAGGACCTTCAGAAGCCAAGTTATAAGCCCACAAATGTGTAACCGGACTACTTCTTTAAATTGACACCAGATCCGGTGACCTTTGGGACATGGTTTGACCCCCTTAGGAAAGTGCTATCATCATGAAACGTTCAGATCACTTACGACTCAGTAGATTCAACCTTCCTGTAACGTTTCAGCCTGATTGGACCTTGTTTTCACACAAATGAACCCAGAATGATGTGAAATTGTGCTTCGTGCAACATAATTCTGGGTGCCATTTACAAACCATAAGTGCTAATGACTCCATTCCTTTTTGTGGTTGTAGGGGCTGTTGATTGGAGTACACTAAAACAAACCTGATCTCTCTAGGACATTCAGAAGCCAAGTTATAAGCCCACAAATGTGTAACTGGACTACTTCTTTAAATTGACACCAGATCCGGTGACCTTTGGGACATGGTTTGAACCCCTTAGGAAAGTGCTATCATCATGAAACGTTCAGATAACTTACAACTCAATAGATTCTACCTTCCTGTAACGTTTCAGCCTGATTGGACCTTGTTTTCAAACAAATGAACCCAGAATGATGTGAAATTGTGCTTCGTGCAACATAATTCTGGGTGCCATTTAAAAACCATAAGTGCTAATGTCTCCATTCCTTTTTGTGGTTGTAGGGGCTGTTGATTGGAGTACACTAAAACAAACCTGACCTCTCTAGGACATTCAGAAGCCAAGTTATAAGCCCACAAATGTGTAACTGGACTACTTCTTTAAATTGACACCAGATCCGGTGACCTTTGGGACATGGTTTGACCCCCTTAGGAAAGTGCTATCATCATGAAACGTTCAGATCACTTACAACTCAATAGATTCTACCTTCCTGTAACGTTTCAGCCTGATTGGACCTTGTTTTCACACAAATGGACCCAGAATGATGTGAAATTGTGCTTCGTGCAACATAATTCTGGGTGCCATTTACAAACCATAAGTGCTAATGACTCCATTCCTTTTTGTGGTTGTAGGGGCTGTTTATTGGAGAACACTAAAACAAACCTGACCTCTCTAGGACATTCAGAAGCCAAGTTATAAGCCCACAAATGTGTAACTGGACTACTTCTTTAAATTGACACCAGAACCGGTGACCTTTGGGACATGGTTTGACCCCCTTAGGAAAGTGCTATCATCATGAAACGTTCAGATCACTTACAACTCAATAGATTCTACCTTCCTGTAACGTTTCAGCCTGATTGGACCTTGTTTTCACACAAATGGACCCAGAATGATGTGAAATTGTGCTTCGTGCAACATAATTCTGGGTGCCATTTACAAACCATAAGCGCTAATGACTCCATTCCTTTTTGTGGTTGTAGGGGCTGTTTATTGGAGAACACTAAAACAAACCTGACCTCTCTAGGACATTCAGAAGCCAAGTTATAAGCCCACAAAGGTGTAACTGGACTACTTATTTAAAGTGAGACCAGGCCCGGTGACCTTTGGGACATGGTTTGACCCCCTATAGGAATGTGCGATCATCATGAAACGTTCAGATCACTTGCAACTCAATAGATTCTACCTTCCTGTAACGTTGCAGCCTGATTGGACCTTGCTTTCACACAAATGAACCCAGAATGATGTGAAATTGTGCTTCGTGCAACATAATTCTGGGTGCCATTTACAAACCATAAGTGCTAATGACTCCATTCCTTTTTGTGGTTGTAGGGGCTGTTGATTGGAGTACCCTAAAACATATCTGATCTCTCTAGGACATTCAGAAGCCAAGTTATAAGCCCACAAATGTGTAACTGGACTACTTCTTTAAATTGACACCAGATCCGGTGACCTTTGGGACATGGTTTGACCCCCTTAGGAAAGGGCTATCATCATGAAACGTTCAGATCACTTACAACTCAGTAGATTCAACCTTCCTGTAACGTTTCAGCCTGATTGGACCTTGTTTTCACACAAATGAACCCAGAATGATGTGAAATTGTGCTTCGTGCAACATAATTCTGGGTGCCATTTACAAACCATAAGTGCTAATGACTCCATTCCTTTTTGTGGTTGTAGGGGTTGTTGATTGGAGTACCCTAAAACAAACCTGATCTCTCTAGGACATTCAGAAGCCAAGTTATAAGCCCACAAATGTGTAACTGGACTACTTCTTTAAATTGACACCAGATCCGGTGACCTTTGGGACATGGTTTGACCCCCTTAGGAAAGTGCTATCATCATGAAACGTTCAGATCACTTACAACTCAGTAGATTCTACCTTCCTGTAACGTTTCAGCCTGATTGGACCTTGTATTCACACAAATGAACCCAGAATGATGTGAAATTGTGCTTAGTGCAACATAATTCTGGGTGCCATTTACAAACCATAAGTGCTAATGACTCCATTCCTTTTTGTGGTTGTAGGAGCTGTTTATTGGAGGACACTAAAACAAACCTGACCTCTCTAGGACATTCAGAAGCCAAGTTATAAGCCCACAAATGTGTAACTGGACTACTTCTTTAAAGTGACACCACATCCGGTGACCTTTGGGACATGGTTTGACCCCCTTAGGAAAGTGCTATCATCATGAAACATTCAGATCACTTACAACTCAATAGATTCTACCTTCCTGTAACGTTTCAGCCTGATTGGACCTTGTTTTCACACAAATGAGCCCAGAATGATGTGAAATTGTGCTTCGTGCAACATAATTCTGGGTGCCATTTACAAACCATAAGTGCTAATGACTCCATTCCTTTTTGTGGTTGTAGGGGCTGTTGATTGGAGTACACTAAAACAAACCTAACCTCTCTAGGACATTCAGAAGCCAAGTTGTAAGCCCACAAAGGTGTAACTGGACTACTTCTTTAAAGTCACACCAGGCCCGGTGACCTTTGGGACATGGTTTTACACCCTATAGGAATGTGCGATCATCTTGAAACGTTCAGATCACTTACAACTCAATAGATTCTACCTTCTTGTAGCGTTTCAGCCTGATTGGACCTTGTTTTCACACAAATGGACCCAGAATGATGTGAAATTGTGCTTCGTGCAACATAATTCTGGGTGCCATTTACAAACCATAAGTGCTAATGACTCCATTCCTTTTTGTGGTTGTAGGGGCTGTTGATTGGAGTACACTAAAACAAACCTGATCTCTCTAGGACATTCAGAAGCTAAGTTATAAGCCCACAAATGTGTAACTGGACTACTTCTTTAAATTGACACCAGATCCGGTGACCTTTGGGACATGGTTTGACCCCCTTAGGAAAGTGCTATCATCATGAAACGTTCAGATCACTTACAACTCAGTAGATTCAACCTTCCTGTAACGTTTCAGCCTGATTGGACCTTGTTTTCACACAAATGAACCCAGAATGATGTGAAATTGTGCTTCGTGCAACATAATTCTGGGTGCCATTTACAAACCATAAGTGCTAATGACTCCATTCCTTTTTGTGGTTGTAGGGGCTGTTGATTGGGGTACACTAAAACAAACCTGATCTCTGTAGGACATTCAGAAGCCAAGTTATAAGCCCACAAATGTGTAACTGGACTACTTCTTTAAATTGACACCAGATCCGGTGACCTTTGGGACATGGTTTGAACCCCTTAGGAAAGTGCTATCATCACGAAACGTTCAGATCACTTACAACTCAATAGATTCTACCTTCCTGTAACGTTTCAGCCTGATTGGACCTTGTTTTCGCAAAAATGAACCCATAATGATGTGAAATTGTGCTTCGTGCAACATAATTCTGGGTGCCATTTAAAAACCATAAGTGCTAATGTCTCCATTCCTTTTTGTGGTTGTAGGGGCTGTTGATTGGAGTACACTAAAACAAACCTGACCTCTCTAGGACATTCAGAAGCCAAGTTATAAGCCCACAAATGTGTAACTGGACTACTTCTTTAAAGTGATACCAGATCCGGTGACCTTTGGGACATGGTTTGACCCCCTTAGGAAAGTGCTATCATCATGAAACGTTCAGATCACTTACAACTCAATAGATTCTACCTTCCTGTAACGTTTCAGCCTGATTGGACCTTGTTTTCACACAAATGAACCCAGAATGATGTGAAATTGTGCTTCGTGCAACATAATTCTGGGTGCCATTTAAAAACCATAAGTGCTAATGTCTCCATTCCTTTTTGTGGTTGTAGGGGCTGTTGATTGGAGTACATTAAAACAAACCTGATCTCTCTAGGACATTCAGAAGCCAAGTTATAAGCCCACAAAGGTGTAACTGGACTACTTCTTTAAAGTGACACCAGGCCCGGTGACCTTTGGGACATGGTTTGACCCCCTTAGGAATGTGCTCTCATCATTAAACGTTCAGATCACTTACAACTCAATAGATTCTACCTTCCTGTAACGTTTCAGCCTGATTGGACCTTGTTTTCACACAAATGGACCCAGAATGATGTGAAATTGTGCTTCGTGCAACATAATTCTGGGTGCCATTTACAAACCATAAGTGCTAATGACTCCATTCCTTTTTGTGGTTGTAGGGGCATTTGATTGGAGTACAGAAAAACAACCCTGACCTCTCTAGGACATTCAGAAGCCAAGTTATAAGCCCACAAATGTGTAACTGGACTACTTCTTTAAATTGACACCAGATCCGGTGACCTTTGGGACATGGTTTGACCCCCTTAGGAAAGCGCTATCATCCTGAAACGTTCAGATCACTTACAACTCAATAGATTCTACCTTCCTGTAACGTTTCAGCCTGATTGGACCTTGTTTTCACACAAATGGACCCAGAATGATGTGAAATTGTGCTTCGTGCAACATAATTCTGGGTGCCATTTAAAAACCATAAGTGCTAATGTCTCCATTCCTTTTTGTGGTTGTAGGGGCTGTTGATTGGAGTACACTAAAACAAACCTGACCTCTCTAGGACATTCAGAAGCCAAGTTCTAAGCCCACAAATGTGTAACTGGACTACTTCTTTAAATTGACACGAGATCCGGTGACCTTTGGGACATGGTTTGACCCCCTTAGGAAAGTGCTATCATCATGAAACGTTCAGATCACTTACAAGTCAATAGATTCTACCTTCCTGTAACGTTTCAGCCTGATTGGACCTTGTTTTCACACAAATGGACCCAGAATGATGTGAAATTGTGCTTCGTGCAACATAATTCTGGGTGCCATTTAAAAACCATAAGTGCTAATGTCTCCATTCCTTTTTGTGGTTGTAGGGGCTGTTGACTGGAGTACACTAAAACAAACCTGAACGCTCTAGGACATTCAGAAGCCAAGTTATAAGCCCACAAATGTGTAACTGTACTACTACTTTAAATTGACACCAGATCCGGTGACCTTTGGGACATGGTTTGACACCCTTAGGAAAGTGCTATCATCATGAAACGTTCAGATCACTTACAACTCAATAGATTCTACCTTCCTGTAACGTTTCAGCCTGATTGGACCTTGCTTTAACACAAATGGACCCAGAATGATGTGAAATAGTGCTTCGTGCAACATAATTCTGGGTGCCATTTACAAACCATAAGTGCTATTGACTCCATTCCTTTTTGTGGTTGTAGGGGCTGTTGATTGGAGTACACTAAAACAAACCTGATCTCTCTAGGACATTCAGAAGCCAAGTTATAAGGCCACAAATGTGTAACTGGACTACTTCTTTAAATTGACACCAGATCCAATGCCTAAAGAGGGAATCCTAGAACAGGAATATTCCCCATATTGGCAAACTGCTCAGGAACAGTCAAGAGTAAGCTTAGGACATTTTGATCATACCATTCTGCCACAAAGAGCATCGGGTGAGACAGACGCTGGGTATGTACAGCGGCTTCAGGATCGAGGTATGACGATTGAACAACTTTCAAGTCCAGAAATTTCTCAGGTTATAGCATTAAAGAACGATCTGCGTTTAACCCCAGGTGCCTCGTTGATGTCCCTGGCGGAGAGTTCTCCCAGAGGGATCGGTGAGGATTCTGGGGAACGACGGAGGAAAGCTTTGAGCTCTGAAATCAGTACAGGAAAAGTTACATTAGCTGGGTGTTTGGGAACAATCGCAGGGCTTTCCCAAGTACAGCAGGAAAAACTTTTAGCTGATCTGCCCGGGGGATTAATGATGGCTGCGATGTGGCCTAATCTCTCCCCTGCAGAAAAAATCAGACAAGCGCAGGCGTGGGATCGCACGAGGGAATTTAAGCAGTCAAAAAACGAATTAGGACGGCAGGCCGGAAACAGATTGAAAGGTCAGATACCATCCCCTCTGCCCCCTCCACACCAACAGCAAGGGAGCCAATCAGTGAGTTCTCAACCGAGGCAACTCCCACCCAGAGCAGAACTGAATCAGAACCAGAGAACCAGGGGCCAAATGGACCCAAATGCAAGGCCGTTTTTCATGGGACCCCCCGGCTGCCCTGTGGCTCGACCCAGGAGAGCGAATCCGGAGGAGTGGGCCCAGATGACCAGAGAACAGAAGGAGAAATTGATCCAATCAATCAAAGATTGGGACGTGAAATACCACAATCAGAGAAGACCGCCACCACAAAAGTAGAAATAATTGAGGCGCTCTCATCTCATACGCATTGGGATGGGGAGTGGCTTAAAGTAAAATACGAAAATACAAAATACATTTTAGATACCGGGGCATTAATATCAGTAAAGCGTGAAAATAATCCGATGGAACAAATAGGATACAAGAATGTGATACTCGCAGACGGCTCTGTACGTAACATGGCAGTTCATAAAGATGAACAGGGAATTCTTTACATAAAAGGTGCAGAAAACTTAATTAGTTTAAAGGATTTAGTTAAAATAACGAAAGACCCAGCACTGCATGTGAGTTTTTTAGGTGAATTAGATATGGATAGTCTCATTAAAGAACAACTGGAGAAGACTAGTTTAGACCCGCACAAACTCAAAGAAATAATCCAAAAAGGTAATTGGGCTACACACAAAAATGATTGTGGCAGAGTAAAAGAACAATGCATTATTAAAGGAGCGATGCCTGCCAGGGAAAAGCAGTATCCGATCAGAGAAGGAAGAGATGAGATTAGATGTACTCTCGCTGAGCTTAAAGAAAAAGGGATAATCGAAGAGAAAGATACATTATCCACCTGTCTTCCCATTCAAGCTGTTCCTAAACCTGATGGCACCTACAGACTGGTACACAATTTAAAAGGTTTAAATAGAGTGACTCCGCACGACGTGCGTAAAACTTTTGACCCATACATGCAGCTCCGAACCATGCCTATTAAAAAATATAAAACATGCATCGATTTGGCAAACGGTTTTTGAGTAAAAGCGACGTGTGAGTCGTGTAAAGTAAAAGGAGGGGCTCAACCCGTGATTTATGACCATTTGCCCATCATGTGTGATGTGCCGGGGGTGCATTTCAGCACAGATGTTGGTGAATGTGCCTCTAGAGGAGTGAACGGACATAAGTTCTTTTTGGTAATCAAAGATAATGGACCAGGTGATCAGAGCAAGATAATACCGCTGAAACGTGTCACAGGAAATACGGTCAGCATGGCCTTATCTCTACACCTGCCCCTCACGTGTGAGTCACTCCGTTCGGATGGAGGACCTGAATTTAAGAATGACAAAGTTTCTTGTCTGCATGAATCGAGAGGGATAAGACACATTTTTTCTATCCCTTACGAGTCCCACACTAACGGAATAGCAGAAAGAGCAGTTAGGACGATAAAAAATCACATCCTGACTAACCTGAGCTCCCGATGGGATACACCGGAGGGAGTTTTGGAACTAAATGTGATCCTTAATATGACGAAACTGAAAAGAACTGAGAAAAAAACTAACCCGGAACACGTCTCTGTGTTACAGAAAGGTGAAAGAATTTGGGTCAAAAGAGGACCGGTTCGAAAAGGAGATTGCATTAAGCATAACGTAAGTGGTCCCTTCATAATAAAAGACGTAACTGTGAACGTGGTTTTAACTGACACTGGTTTGCGCGTTCACCCTCATCAAGTTATAAAATAACTCTGAAAAATAAAAGTAATTAATTGAAAAAATAAATAAATAAATAAATAATTTTTTTTTTAAATTAATTACTTGATTAAAGGTCATGGCTGGGCCAAAATCTAGTGAAGAAATGACTTGTAAGATCCCAGGTGCTACGGGCCTCATTTTTGCTAACAAAGGGGGATTGTGTTAGAGATTGTAAAGTGGCTATGTTTCCGGGCTTCATAGAATCTGCAAATGCGTATCGTTACGCGCAATGGGGAGGCTTGAAGCCGGGCACATGCGTGATATGCTGATATCTGTGCACCCTAATTAAATGGTCGGGGCTCCGGGAGCAGAAGCCCACTCACCTGGAGAGAGGAACAGACTTGCATACAGGTGCGGTGGAGCTGTCTGCTCCCATTAAAATATGTTTTTGCGGAACCTGCTTGAGGAATAATCCAGGCATCATCTCCTGGCAGGTCTGTGAATGCACCCACAGAGGTGAAATCAAAGATGGGTGCTGTTTCACGAAGAATGGTGTTTTGACTACCTGCTTACCGACAAGCCAGCCAAGTATGTTTTTTGTAGGAGAGCTGCTCAGGAATCCTAGCCTGGTGAAGCCGGTTAGAGATTTATGGGTGGAAGCTTATCCATTTGTGTTCAAGCTCAAGACCAGAGAAAAAGGACTGGAAGAGCTTCAGGCTCGGTCCAAATTTGAGTCTATTAAGAGCTTGATTTTAGGACAACAATTTGGTACGCTGGCTGATGCATGGGAAACAGGTACACAGATTGGGGTAACTCAAGAGTATAAAGACGACAGATGGGGAACTTATCTGTCAGGGACTCTGGACTGGCATACAGGATTGTCTGTTCAGGAGCCCCCAGGGATGCGTAAGCGTGTTACATCATACCTGGTTGAGCTGAAGAGTCTTGGACCAGGGGCGGAGCTTAAGTTCATGCCTTATCAGTTAACTTTGATAGAGGTAATAGACCTGTCGGGTCGCGTTTGCAGCTCGGCTGTTAACATAGTGACCACCCGGAGAGGAGAGGCATATTGGCCTAAGATTTATGGGACTGCTCACACTAGAATGTCTCGTAGAAGGCTGGTCCCCAATCTGACTCTACCTAACTAGAGCAGGGCGCTTTCATTTCCTGCTGATTTTTATGCTTCTGTCTTACAGATGTTATCTACGCAGAAGCATAAGAGGGAAAGCAGCAGAAAACGAAAAGTGGTCAGGTATGCAACTCCGGCGGGAGTTGACCCCAAAGTTTAAAAGAGAAATGTAAATATTCCGAAAGGAAAGGATTGGATAATAAAATGGATTAAATGGGCCTTTTTTATCCTTTTCGAATTTAGCCTCATAGGATTAAGTATAGCGATTGCATATGGGGTACATGTATATCTCCGAACGTATCATGTGTCCTCGGTGACATATAACATAACTCACGGAGGACCGCAACAATTAATAGGGAATTGGAATGTATCCAAAATTAAGCTGTTATGGCCCAAAGAAGATTTTACTGAGAATATAACCACTTGCATGATAGCAACACAGATTGGATTCAAGATTTGTAGTGTAACAGGGAACAAAACTGGCTGCCTGCGCTTGCCCTGTGGAGAAAATGGATTTGACCGGATCATGGCTACACCCTCCGTGACATCATTTTCTGCAGCAGAGCAGGAGGAGAAGAATGACACGGAGTGTGGTGAGACCGGCCCATGGGCGGAGTATATGGCAGTCTTAATGGATCAGACAGGATCCACAGAGCTTGATCGATCTTGTCAGATAATATTGAGGAAAAAGAAAATCTTAAATCAAACTTCAGGTGAAGTAGAGTTGTGGGTTTACAAATATTGCCTTAGAAATGATTTAGAATGGGGACACAACTTCACCACTTTCAAAGTGATAAAGATAGAAAGATGGTGGCCTCGTAGAATCGAATTTGGGTGTTTTCAGACCAAAGACAGTAGTTTAAGTTCCTGGCAAACAGGAAATATTACGCATTGGTATCAAAGATTATCAAGAGGGAGGGAACGAAGAGATGTTTGCCCGACCCCCCCTCCTAACACAACACTAAAATATGATTCCTCGTCAATGATAGGAGAGAGTCACATGTGGCAGAAAGTAAAAGATAATGTGATTAAATGGTTATCAAAAGTACCCCCTGCAATGTCTGATCCCCTGGCTGAGGCAGAGGAAGGTGAAGAGACCGTTCCTCTCTTTCTAGAGCCCGGTGTGCGGGGTAAGAGATCTACTTCAGACTTAGCTCGACTCTTACGTAAAGGTCATAGTGAATATGCAAATTACACAGGATATCAGAATTATATACTTCCCACTAATAGTACATATTTTAACTGGACATTTTTCTGCCTCCATAATGAGGTAGGCCTTCAGCCTCAAGGATGGGAACTGCATCCAATAAGACACACTCTTTATACAGAATGGGTTTATGAGGTTCCTAATTTTAAACACCCAAAAGTAGTGCAATGGATGAAAAAGGATCAATCTGATCCCACTAACTTAGATACAGGATTTCATGCATGGAATGAAGAAACTAGACTCTGTTTAACCAGGAAAGCGAATAATAGCGCTGTATGGCAAGGAGGCGAGCCACTTAGAATAAGGATCGCAGGAGCATATTATCAAAAAGGTACAGCTACTCCTGATAGTATAATTGAGGCAGACTCCATCTTCGAAGCAGTAAATGAAATGATTAGACCAACCCATAAGAAAGATTTTTATCACAGTCCCACATGGGCTAGAAATTACACCTTAATGCTTGAAGGATGTCAGGTGGAAGTCTGTAATAATACTAAAGGGTTAACTAGAAGGATGTGTATTTTTTGGTATTCACAACTATATGGATTAACAGTTGGAGGTCTGCGTCCAGACACATTAGGAGATCGAGAGTTTTTTAAACCTAGGCCTCCTTATCTAAACATAGCTACTTTAGGAACTGGAGAATTATGCTATAAAGTCTTACGTGGTTATATGCAAAGAGATATTCCAGAAGATTATAGATATTATAGAAAAGGAATGTACGAGACATATCCTATGACATACTGGTATGGAGAGGGATATAATAAGCAAAAATATGATTATTACCCCCAGGACACAAGGATTGAAGCAGAAACATTTGAAAGAAAATTAGTGGGAACTAAAACTCTTGTGATGGAACATGGTCAACTTCGAGTTAAAACAAATTGGTTTTCTATTGATAAAACAAATACTTGGGAAGTAAATGATACAAAAACAGGAAATGGTCTTTTAGATCGTATAATGATTATGAATGATAAAGTTGGAGACTTAGTACCACCTGGATTTACAGCGCCAGGAACGACGAAGTGGGGAGCGTTTAGTCTGGTCAATTTCAATTACCTTAACGGGTTAGGCATAGACCATCATGTGTGTTTTAATGAACCGAGAATAGGGAAAAATCCTCAACCTGAAAGATTCACAATTGACCCTGATGCACCCAAAGAGTTTCCTAACTTCAAAAATTTCCCAAATTGGGATCTGAGAAGTGGTTTTTGCTCACCATTTCGAAGATCGTTAGATCAGCAAAAAGCTGACTGGTTTGATTATTTTGCATATGGCATAAATGGCACATTACGTCATGTGAGTCTGATAGTACGTGGTGTGAATGAAATTATGAGTGACAGTGTAGTGCAGGTTTCTAACAATGTAATTCAAGGAACTTCTGATTCAATGGGCATGTTGGTAAAAGGAGTGAGAGAGCACATCATTAGGCCTGTCTGGGACGCTCTGTTCTGGCCCCTCTGCGCTCTCGGATTAATGTGTGGGGTGATTATTTTAATAATCGGTATGATTTTGGCCTGTAAAAACAACAAATGGCAGTTGACAGGAAGAAAGCTGTTAGGAGAAAGGAGAAAGGACCTGGTAGATCCAGATAAGATGGGAAGAGAGGTGTCAAGGTAGAGGGAGCATTAGCCCCCCTTCTTGTTGCTCCTGTTTAAGTGCAGGCCTCTCGGCACCGCGTGTCACTTGCTCCTTAACTGTCAGTCTGTAACTTGAAGTGAACCAATGGCTCATCAAACTCACCCTGAATCTGAGCTGATTGACGCTCTGAATCTGGAGGTATGTCAGGATTTTGTAACTATTTTATCCAGTTTGTCTTTAGGATGTTGTAGACATTTCATAGCTGGTGTACACTTGTTGTGAGGATTATTGTTGTAAAACTATGCCTGCAGATAGGAATTGTAGTGTGGTTCTTCCTGCAGCTTCTGATGATCTATTTTCTCCTATAATTAAGAAGTGTTTATGCAGTAATGCAGTTACTTATTGCTTCATGGAATGAGTTATATATCTCATATGGAACATATTTTATGTTCCTTCCAGATGGACTCGATTCGGCAGAATATCATAGAGGAATTAATCCCCTCCGCAGGTCCATCAACTGTTTTCTCTCTGAATGGCGCATACTATTTGTGCGCCGTGAATCGCGGGAGGGATGGATTGCCTCAGACTAAGACAATCGGGCTCCAGTGTGAACATGCTACGATGAATAAACGCTGCGTGTCTTGCAGGTTTATTCAGTACATCCAGACCAAATGGAAAAGGGATTCAAGCGGGAGACTGATCAGGAAGACGACATACTAATGTTGTCCTCCCCGGGAGTACATGCCCTGCTTGAGCAGGCCCACGACGAGGAGCTGACAACGGCGCCCTCATCTGACGTGGCTGAAGAGGTTGTATCAGTAATGACGGCAGCTTCGACATGCGTCCCGTGTCCTGATGTGATACGTGAAATCCCTATGGTCTGTCTAAGTAGTGAGCCAGCAGGCATTCCTTCCCCTGTCCGAATTGCACCTGGGAGAGAAATGAGATGGAGGATTAAATCCCAGAAGGGGTGTTACTTTGTTTGTCAAGGCAAGATTATAGATTGCTTTCAGTTTATGAATATTTTGTCTGTAAAGACTGGATGGTTCGGCCCAGAAGTCTGTAACTCTTTTGGGACCGCACCTTTGTTGGATACGAAAAATCATGTTTTGGTTTTCAGCGCCAGCTTCCCACCTCAAATGATGGGATCACTTCCGCGTGGAGAGGCTCCAGTGATGGATTTATCTTTATTCTTTCTGGGCGAAGATCCCACAGATGGGAGAAAGCAGTTTAAAGGTTATGTAACAACCCGCAAAGGGACCTTGTGCTTACCCGTAGCTGATGATGGCATTATGATGAGAATGAGGGTTGATGTGGAGGCCACAGTTAGGTGTCTGAGTGTTCAGCCGTTCCTGAGTGAGATGGATGCTAGATTTATGAAAGCTTGCATTGCTGCTCTATCTTTTTATGGTCCTTTGCCTCAGTTCGTCCTCATGGGGGATGTTGCAAGTCCGAGCAACCAGTCAAGGCTTAGAAACAGTTGTCAGGGACAAGGGTCACACAAGGGTCAAGAGGACAGGAGTTCAGGACTTGCTGGTGAGGACAGAACTAGGCAAAGGGTCAAAAGACAACCTGTCCTCTCTGGATCCACCCATGGACACACCCCTGGGCCCGCCCCTAACTCCACCTTTGGCGGGAAAAGAAGGAATGGCATGGAGTGAGGAGAAGTCCAGCTGGACCCAGGAGCTCTCAGGAATGCTGGAGGAAGATCTACAATTAGCTACCAATATGAAGATTTATGACCTGTGCTCTCATTCCAGGAGTGCAGCATGTAACTTTTGTGCCCTCATGTGAATACTGCATGTAGTGAAATGATACTAAATGTCTTATGTAGAGCTAAAAAAGTGTATTTGATAAATGACCCCTTGACCTAAACTGTCAGGAGAGAATGACTTGTGACTCTTACATTGTTTAGAGCAGTCTCAGAAGTGATATAAAAGGATGCAGCTCAGATCGAGCGGGGCTTCGTTCTTGGGGAGATTCTGAGAAGACAAGAGCTGGTGTAAACTGACTCTTATTTAATCATTTTGAACTAATTCCTCCGTGGGGGATAGTAGTTGTTTTTCACTTTACCCATTTTTGTATTTTGATTTTGTAATAAACCTTTTTTGAAAAAGAAACATAATCCTGATTCTTTCAGGTTTTCTCTAAAGCTTCACGTTTGGGGCCCTGGCCATAAATTGCACAGAGGTAAGCATGTCGAAGATTCGTCTCTGAATTATCAGGACTTACTTTACAGTTTATAACAGAATAATATAAAGAAACCTTAAGATAAGGGAAGTTTTAACTTCTCCCTCCTTGCGAGTAACGAGTTGTCTTAAGGGCGATAAAAGCAAAATATTCGAGGTTATTTTGGCTCTGATTGCAGGTTGAAAAAGTCTCTAATCAGCTGGAAGGTTGGATTAATAAATAAATTGATAAACTTATGATAGCCTGATCAACTAGCATAAATCATTTTATAGTTACCAACCTCCCACATAAGCTGTTAGAGGCGCAATTAATTCCGGGTAGCCCAAACAATTGCTGAGAGGCTTGGCTTGCCTCCAGACTTCTCTCTAGTATCTTAACCAAAAGGTAACGAGTTTAAAAGAAGTGTAGCACTCTGGGGCTGGCTATTCGTGCAAGTCATTTCACCTTTAAAATAAAAGACAAGATTCTAATTAGATAGTCCAAACCCGGATCTAGTACGATTATACTCGTCGATACACCCCCGAACCCTGATGGATGCACCGTCTCATAAGTTCTAACGGAACTGGGTTTTAAAGGAACCGGTAAATGGGACGGGCACGCGACAGTTGTAGTGGCTGTTGATTGGAGTACACTAAAACAAATCTGATTTCTCTAGGACATTCAGAAGCCAAGTTGTAAGCCCACAAATGTGTAACTGGACTACTTCTTCAAATTGACACCAGATCCGGTGACCTTTGGGACATGGTTTGACCCCCTTAGGAAAGTGCTATCATCATGAAACGTTCAGATCACTTACAACTCAATAGATTCTACCGTCCTGTAACGTTTCAGCCTGATTGGACCTTGTTTTCACACAAATGGACCCAGAATGAAGTGAAATTGTGCTTCGTGCAACATAATTCTGGGCTCCATTTACAAACCATAAGTGCTAATGACTCCATTCCTTTTTGTGGTTGTAGGGGCTGTTGATTGGAGTACATTAAAACAAACCTGATCTCTCTAGGACATTCAGAAGCCAAGTTATAAGCCCACAAATGTGTAACTGGACTACTTTAAATTGACACCAGATCCGGTGACCTTTGGGACATGGTTTGACCCCCTTAGGAAAGTGCTATCATCATGTAACGTTCAGATCACTTACAACTCAATAGATTCTACCTTCCTGTAACGTTTCAGCCTGATTGGACCTTGTTTTCACACAAATGAACCCAGAATGATGTGAAATTGTGCTTCGTGCAACATAATTCTGGGTACCATTTACAAACACTAAGTGCTAATGACTCCATTCCTTTTTGTGGTTGTAGGGGCTTTTGATTGGATTACACTAAAACAAACCTAACCTCTCTAGGACATTCAGAAGCCAAGTTATAAGCCCACAAAGGTGTAACTGGACTACTTCTTTAAAGTGACACCAGGCCCGGTGACCTTTGGGACATGGTTTTACCCCCTATAGGAATGTGAGATCATCTTGAAACATTCAGATCACTTACAACTCAATAGATTCTACCTTATTGTAGCGTTTCAGCCTGATTGGACCTTGTTTTCACACAAATGAACCCAGAATGATGTGAAATTGTGCTTCGTGCAACATAATTCTGGGTGCCATTTACAAACCATAAGGTCTAATGACTCCATTCCTTTTTGTGGTGGTAGGGGCTGTTGATTGGAGTACACTAAAACAAACCTGATCTCTCTAGGACATTCAGAAGCCAAGTTATAAGCCCACAAAGGTGTAACTGGACTACTTCTTTAAATTGACACCAGATCCGGTGACCTTTGGGACATGGTTTGACCCCCTTAGGCAAGTGCTATCATCATGAAACGTTCAGATCACTTACAACTCAATAGATTCTACCTTCCTGTAACGTTTCAGCATGATTGGACCTTGTTTTCACACAAATGAACCCAGAATGATGTGAAATTGTGCTTCGTGCAACATAATTCTGGGTGCCATTTAAAAACCATAAGTGCTAATGACTCCATTTCTTTTTGTGGTTGTAGGGGCTGTTGATTGGAGTACAGTAAAACAAACCTGATCTCTCTAGGACATTCAGAAGCCAAGTTATAAGCCCACAAATGTGTAACTGGACTACTTCTTTAAATTGACACCAGATCCGGTGACCTTTGGGACATGGTTTGACTCCCTTAGGAAAGTGCTATCATCATGAAACGTTCAGATCACTTACAACTCAATAGATTCTACCTTCCTGTAACGTTTCAGCCTGATTGGACCTTGTTTTCACACAAATGGACCCAGAATGAAGTGAAATTGTGCTTCGTGCAACATAATTCTGGGTGCCATTTACAAACCATAAGTGCTAATGACTCCATTCCTTTTTGTGGTTGTAGGGGCTGTTGATTGGAGTACATTAAAACAAACCTGATCTCTCTAGGACATTCAGAAGCCAAGTTATAAGCCCACAAATGTGTAACTGGACTACTTTAAATTGACACCAGATCCGGTGACCTTTGGGACATGGTTTGACCCCCTTAGGAAAGTGCTATCATCATGTAACGTTCAGATCACTTACAACTCAATAGATTCTACCTTCCTGTAACGTTTCAGCCTGATTGGACCTTGTTTTCACACAAATGAACCCAGAATGATGTGAAATTGTGCTTCGTGCAACATAATTCTGGGTACCATTTACAAACACTAAGTGCTAATGACTCCATTCCTTTTTGTGGTTGTAGGGGCTTTTGATTGGAGTACACTAAAACAAACCTAACCTCTCTAGGACATTCAGAAGCCAAGTTATAAGCCCACAAAGGTGTAACTGGACTACTTCTTTAAAGTGACACCAGGCCCGGTGACCTTTGGGACATGGTTTTACCCCCTATAGGAATGTGAGATCATCTTGAAACGTTCAGATCACTTACAACTCAATAGATTCTACCTTATTGTAGCGTTTCAGCCTGATTGGACCTTGTTTTCACACAAATGAACCCAGAATGATGTGAAATTGTGCTTCGTGCAACATAATTCTGGGTGCCATTTACAAACCATAAGGTCTAATGACTCCATTCCTTTTTGTGGTGGTAGGGGCTGTTGATTGGAGTACACTAAAACAAACCTGATCTCTCTAGGACATTCAGAAGCCAAGTTATAAGCCCACAAAGGTGTAACTGGACTACTTCTTTAAATTGACACCAGATTCGGTGACATTTGGGACATGGTTTGACCCCCTTAGGCAAGTGCTATCATCATGAAACGTTCAGATCACTTACAACTCAATAGATTCTACCTTCCTGTAACGTTTCAGCATGATTGGACCTTGTTTTCACACAAATGAACCCAGAATGATGTGAAATTGTGCTTCGTGCAACATAATTCTGGGTGCCATTTAAAAACCATAAGTGCTAATGACTCCATTTCTTTTTGTGGTTGTAGGGGCTGTTGATTGGAGTACAGTAAAACAAACCTGATCTCTCTAGGACATTCAGAAGCCAAGTTATAAGCCCACAAATGTGTAACTGGACTACTTCTTTAAATTGACACCAGATCCGGTGACCTTTGGGACATGGTTTGACTCCCTTAGGAAAGTGCTATCATCATGAAACGTTCAGATCACTTACAACTCAATAGATTCTACCTTCCTGTAACGTTTCAGCCTGATTGGACCTTGTTTTCACACAAATGGACCCAGAATGAAGTGAAATTGTGCTTCGTGCAACATAATTCTGGGTGCCATTTACAAACCATAAGTGCTAATGACTCCATTCCTTTTTGTGGTTGTAGGGGCTGTTGATTGGAGTACATTAAAACAAACCTGATCTCTCTAGGACATTCAGAAGCCAAGTTATAAGCCCACAAATGTGTAACTGGACTACTTCTTTAAATTGACACCAGATCCGGTGACCTTTGGGACATGGTTTGTCCCCCTTAGGAAAGTGCTATCATCATGAAACGTTCAGATCACTTACAACTCAATAGATTCTAACTTCCTGTAACGTTTCAGCCTGATTGGACCTTGTTTTCACACAAATGGACACAGAATGATGTGAAATTGTGCTTCGTGCAACATAATTCTGGGTGCCATTTAAAAACCATATGTGCTAATGACTCCATTCCTTTTTGTGGTTGTAGGGGCTGTTGATTGGAGTACACTAAAACAAACCTGATCACTCTAGGACATTCAGAAGCCAAGTTATAAGCCCACAAATGTGTGACTGGACTACTTTAAATTGACACCAGATCCGGTGACCTTTGGGACATGGTTTGACCCCCTTAGGAAAGTGCTATCATCATGAAACGTTCAGATCACTTACAACTCAATAGATTCTACCTTCCTGTAACATTTCAGCCTGATTGGACCTTGTTTTCACACAAATGAACCCAGAATGATGTGAAATTGTGCTTCGTGCAACATAATTCTGGGTACCATTAACAAACACTAAGTGCTAATGACTCCATTCCTTTTTGTGGTTGTAGGGGCTTTTGATTGGAGTACACTAAAACAAACCTAACCTCTCTAGGACATTCAGAAGCCAAGTTATAAGCCCACAAAGGTGTAACTGGACTACTTCTTTAAAGTGACACCAGGCCCAGTGACCTTTGGGACATGGTTTTACCCCCTATAGGAATGTGCCATCATCTTAAACGTTCAGATCACTTACAACTCAATAGATTCTACCTTCTTGTAGCGTTTCAGCCTGATTGGACCTTGTTTTCACACAAATGAACCCAGAATGATGTGAAATTGTGCTTCGTGCAACATAATTCTGGGTGCCATTTAAAAACCATAAGGTCTAATGACTCCATTCCTTTTTGTGGTTGTAGGGGCTGTTGATTGGAGTACACTAAAACAAACCTCATCTCTCTAGGACATTAAGAAGCCAAGTTATAAGCCCACAAATGTGTAACTGGACTACTTCTTTAAATTGACACCAGATCCTGTGACCTTTGGGACATGGTTTGACCCCCTTAGGAAAGTGCTATCATCATGAAACGTTCAGATCACTTACAACTCAATAGATTCTACCTTCCTGTAACGTTTCAGCCTGATTGGACCTTGTTTTCAAACAAATGAACCAAGAATGATGTGAAATTGTGCTTCGTGCAACATAATTCTGGGTGCCATTTACAAACCATAAGTGCTAATGACTCCATTCCTTTTTGTGGTTGTAGGGGCTGTTGATTGGAGTACCCTAAAAAAACCTGATCTCTCTAGGACATTCAGAAGCCAAGTTATAAGCCCACAAATGTGTAACTGGACTACTTCTTTAAATTGACACCAGATCCGGTGACATTTGGGACATGGTTTGACCCCCTTAGGCAAGTGCTATCATCATGAAACGTTCAGATCACTTACAACTCAAAAGATTCTACCTTCCTGTAACGTTTCAGCCTGATTGGACCTTGTTTTCACACAAATGAACCCAGAATGATGTGAAATTGTGCTTCGTGCAACATAATTCTGGGTGCCATTTAAAAACCATAAGTGCTAATGTCTCCATTCCTTTTTGTGGTTGTAGGGGCTGTTGATTGGAGTACACTAAAACAATCCTGATCTCTCTAGGACATTCAGAAGCCAAGTTATAAGCCCACAAATGTGTAACTGGACTACTTCTTTAAGTTGACACCAGATCCGGGTGACCTTTGGGACATGGTTTGACCCCCTTAGGAAAGTGTTATCATCATGAAACGTTCAGATCACTTACAACTCAATAGATTCTACCTTCCTGTAACGTTTCAGCCTGATTGGACCTTGTTTTCACACAAATGGACCCAGAATGAAGTGAAATTGTGCTTCGTGCAACATAATTCTGTGTGCCATTTACAAACCATAACTGCTAATGACTCCATTCCTTTTTGTGGTTGTAGGGGCTGTTGATTGGAGTACATTAAAACAAACCTGATCTCTCTAGGACATTCAGAAGCCAAGTTATAAGCCCACAAATGTGTAACTGGACTACTTCTTTAAATTGACACCAGATCCGGTGACCTTTGGGACATGGTTTGACCCCCTTAGGAAAGTGCTATCATCATGAAACGTTCAGATCACTTACAACTCAATAGATTCTACCTTCCTGTAACGTTTCAGCCTGATTGGACCTTGTTTTCACACAAATGAACCCAGAATGATGTGAAATTGTGCTTCGTGCAACATAATTCTGGGTGCCATTTACAAACCATAAGTGCTAATGACTCCATTCCTTTTTGTGGTTGTAAGGGCTGCTGATTGGAGTACACTAAAACAAACCTGATCTCTCTAGGACATTCAGAAGCCAAGTTATAAGCCCACAAATGTGTAACTGGACTACTTCTTTAAATTGTCACCAGATCCGGTGACCTTTGGGACATGGTTTGACTCCCTTAGGAAAGTGCTATCATCATGAAACGTTCAGATCACTTACAACTCAATAGATTCTACCTTCCTGTAACATTTCAGCCTGATTGGACCTTGTTTTCACACAAATGAACCCAGAATGATGTGAAATTGTGCTTCGTGCAACATAATTCTGGGTGCCATTTAAAAACCATAAGTGCTAATGACTCCATTCCTTTTTGTGGTTGTAGGGGCTGTTGATTGGAGTATACTAAAACAAACCTGATCTCTCTAGGACATTCAGAAGCCACGTTATAAGCCCACAAATGTGTAACTGGACTACTTCTTTAAATTGACACCAGATCCGGTGACCTTTGGGACATGGTTTGACCCCCTTAGGAAAGTGCTATCATCATGAAACTTTCAGATCACTTACAACTCAATAGATTCTACCTTCCTGTAACGTTTCAGCATGATTGGACCTTGTTTTCACACAAATGAACCCAGAATGATGTGAAATTGTGCTTTGTGCAACATAATTCTGGGTGCCATTTAAAAACCATAAGTGCTAATGACTCCATTTCTTTTTGTGGTTGTAGGGGCTGTTGTTTGGAGTACACTAAAACAAACCTGATCTCTCTAGGACATTCAGAAGCCAAGTTATAAGCCCACAAATGTGTAACTGGACTACTTCTTTAAATTGACACCAGATCCGGTGACCTTTGGGACATGGTTTGACCCCCTTAGGCAAGTGCTATCATCATGAAACGTTCAGATCACTTACAACTCAATAGATTCTACCTTCCTGTAACGTTTCAGCCTGATTGGACCTTGTTTTCACACAAATGAACCCATAATGATGTGAAATTGTGCTTCGTGCAACATAATTCTGGGTGCCATTTAAAAACCATAAGTGCTAATGTCTCCATTCCTTTTTGTGGTTGTAGGGGCTGTTGATTGGAGTACACTAAAACAATCCTGATCTCTCTAGGACATTCAGAAGCCAAGTTATAAGCCCACAAATGTGTAACTGGACTACTTCTTTAAATTGACACCAGATCCGGTGACCTTTGGGACATGGATTGACCCCCTTAGGAAAGTGTTATCATCATGAAACGTTCAGATCACTTACAACTCAATAGATTCTACCTTCCTGTAACGTTTCAGCCTGATTGGACCTTGTTTTCACACAAATGGACCCAGAATGAAGTGAAATTGTGCTTCGTGCAACATAATTCTGGGTGCCATTTACAAACCATAAGTGCTAATGACTCCATTCCTTTTTGTGGTTGTAAGGGCTGCTGATTGGAGTACACTAAAACAAACCTGATCTCTCTAGGACATTCAGAAGCCAAGTTATAAGCCCACAAATGTGTAACTGGACTACTTCTTTAAATTGACACCAGATCCGGTGACCTTTGGGACATGGTTTGACTCCCTTAGGAAAGTGCTATCATCATGAAACGTTCAGATCACTTACAACTCAATAGATTCTACCTTCCTGTAACATTTCAGCCTGTTTGGACCTTGTTTTCACACAAATGAACCCAGAATGATGTGAAATTGTGCTTCGTGCAACATAATTCTGGGTGCCATTTAAAAACCATAAGTGCTAATGACTCCATTCCTTTTTGTGGTTGTAGTGGCTGTTGATTGGAGTATACTAAAACAAACTTGATCTCTCTAGGACATTCAGAAGCCACGTTATAAGCCCACAAATGTGTAACTGGACTACTTCTTTAAATTGACACCAGATCCGGTGACCTTTGGGACATGGTTTGACCCCCTTAGGAAAATGCTATCATCATGAAACGTTCAGATCACTTACAACTCAATAGATTCTACCTTCCTGTAACGTTTCAGCCTGATTGGATCTTGTTTTCACACAAATGAACCCAGAATAATGTGAAATTGTGCTTCGTGCAACATAATTCTGGGTGCCATTTACAAACCATAAGTGCTAATGACTCCATTCCTTTTTGTGGTTGTAGGGGCTGTTGATTGGAGTACATTAAAACAAACCTGATCTCTCTAGGACATTCAGAAGCCAAGTTATCAGCCCACAAATGTGTAACTGGACTACTTCTTTAAATTGACACAAGATCCGGTGACCTTTGGGACATGGTTTGACCCCCTTAGGGAAGTGCTATCATCATGAAACGTTCAGATCACTTACAACTCAATAGATTATACCTTCCTGTAACGTTTCAGCCTGATTGGACCTTGTTTTCACACAAATGGACACAGAATGATGTGAAATTGTGCTTCGTGCAACATAATTCTGGGTGCCATTTAAAAACCATAAGTGCTAAAACTCCATTCCTTTTTTAGGTTGTAGGGGCTGTTGATTGGAGTACACTAAAACAAACCTGATCTCTCTAGGACATTCAGAAGCCAAGTTATAAGCCCACAAATGTGTAACTGGACTACTTTAAATTGACACCAGATCCGGTGACCTTTGGGACATGGTTTGACCCCCTTAGGAAAGTGCTATCATCATGAAACGTTCAGATCACTTACAACTCAATAGATTCTACCTTCCTGTAACGTTTCAGCATGATTGGACCTTGTTTTCACACAAATGAACCCAGAATGATGTGAAATTGTGCTTTGTGCAACATAATTCTGGGTGCCATTTAAAAACCATAAGTGCTAATGACTCCATTTCTTTTTGTGGTTGTAGGGGCTGTTGTTTGGAGTACACTAAAACAAACCTGATCTCTCTAGGACATTCAGAAGCCAAGTTATAAGCCCACAAATGTGTAACTGGACTACTTCTTTAAATTGACACCAGATCCGGTGACCTTTGGGACATGGTTTGACCCCCTTAGGCAAGTGCTATCATCATGAAACGTTCAGATCACTTACAACTCAATAGATTCTACCTTCCTGTAACGTTTCAGCCTGATTGGACCTTGTTTTCACACAAATGAACCCATAATGATGTGAAATTGTGCTTCGTGCAACATAATTCTGGGTGCCATTTAAAAACCATAAGTGCTAATGTCTCCATTCCTTTTTGTGGTTGTAGGGGCTGTTGATTGGAGTACACTAAAACAATCCTGATCTCTCTAGGACATTCAGAAGCCAAGTTATAAGCCCACAAATGTGTAACTGGACTACTTCTTTAAATTGACACCAGATCCGGTGACCTTTGGGACATGGTTTGACCCCCTTAGGAAAGTGTTATCATCATGAAACGTTCAGATCACTTACAACTCAATAGATTCTACCTTCCTGTAACGTTTCAGCCTGATTGGACCTTGTTTTCACACAAATGGACCCAGAATGAAGTGAAATTGTGCTTCGTGCAACATAATTCTGGGTGCCATTTACAAACCATAAGTGCTAATGACTCCATTCCTTTTTGTGGTTGTAAGGGCTGCTGATTGGAGTACACTAAAACAAACCTGATCTCTCTAGGACATTCAGAAGCCAAGTTATAAGCCCACAAATGTGTAACTGGACTACTTCTTTAAATTGACACCAGATCCGGTGACCTTTGGGACATGGTTTGACTCCCTTAGGAAAGTGCTATCATCATGAAACGTTCAGATCACTTACAACTCAATAGATTCTACCTTCCTGTAACATTTCAGCCTGTTTGGACCTTGTTTTCACACAAATGAACCCAGAATGATGTGAAATTGTGCTTCGTGCAACATAATTCTGGGTGCCATTTAAAAACCATAAGTGCTAATGACTCCATTCCTTTTTGTGGTTGTAGTGGCTGTTGATTGGAGTATACTAAAACAAACTTGATCTCTCTAGGACATTCAGAAGCCACGTTATAAGCCCACAAATGTGTAACTGGACTACTTCTTTAAATTGACACCAGATCCGGTGACCTTTGGGACATGGTTTGACCCCCTTAGGAAAATGCTATCATCATGAAACGTTCAGATCACTTACAACTCAATAGATTCTACCTTCCTGTAACGTTTCAGCCTGATTGGATCTTGTTTTCACACAAATGAACCCAGAATAATGTGAAATTGTGCTTCGTGCAACATAATTCTGGGTGCCATTTACAAACCATAAGTGCTAATGACTCCATTCCTTTTTGTGGTTGTAGGGGCTGTTTATTGGAGTACATTAAAACAAACCTGATCTCTCTAGGACATTCAGAAGCCAAGTTATCAGCCCACAAATGTGTAACTGGACTACTTCTTTAAATTGACACAAGATCCGGTGACCTTTGGGACATGGTTTGACCCCCTTAGGGAAGTGCTATCATCATGAAACGTTCAGATCACTTACAACTCAATAGATTATACCTTCCTGTAACGTTTCAGCCTGATTGGACCTTGTTTTCACACAAATGGACACAGAATGATGTGAAATTGTGCTTCGTGCAACATAATTCTGGGTGCCATTTAAAAACCATAAGTGCTAAAACTCCATTCCTTTTTTAGGTTGTAGGGGCTGTTGATTGGAGTACACTAAAACAAACCTGATCTCTCTAGGACATTCAGAAGCCAAGTTATAAGCCCACAAATGTGTAACTGGACTACTTTAAATTGACACCAGATCCGGTGACCTTTGGGACATGGTTTGACCCCCTTAGGAAAGTGCTATCATCATGAAACGTTCAGATCACTTACAACTCAATAGATTCTACCTTCCTGTAACGTTTCAGCCTGATTGGACCTTGTATTCACACAAATGATCCCAGAATGATGTGAAATTGTGCTTCGTGCAACATAATTCTGGGTACCATTTACAAACACTAAGTGCTAATGACTCCATTCCTTTTTGTGGTTGTAGGGGCTTTTGATTGGAGTACACTAAAACAAACCTAACCTCTCTAGGACATTCAGAAGCCAAGTTATAAGCCCACAATGGTGTAACTGGACTACTTCTTTAAAGTGACACCAGGCCCGGTGACCTTTGGGACATGGTTTTACCCCCTATAGGAATGTGCGATCATCTTGAAACGTTCAGATCACTTACAACTCAATAGATTCTACCTTCTTGTAGCGTTTCAGCCTGATTGGACCTTGTTTTCACACAAATGGACACAGAATGATGTGAAATTGTGCTTCGTGCAACATAATTCTGGGTGCCATTTAAAAACCATAAGTGCTAATGACTCCATTCCTTTTTTTGGTTGTAGGGGCTGTTGATTGGAGTACACTAAAACAAACCTGATCTCTCTAGGACATTCAGAAGCCAAGTTATAAGCCCACAAATGTGTAACTGGACTACTTTAAATTGACACCAGATCCGGTGACCTTTGGGACATGGTTTCACCCCCTTAGGAAAGTGCTATCATCATGAAACGTTCAGATCACTTACAACTCAATAGATTCTACCTTCCTGTAACGTTTCAGCCTGATTGGACCTTGTATTCACACAAATGATCCCAGAATGATGTGAAATTGTGCTTCGTGCAACATAATTCTGGGTGCCATTTACAAACCATAAGTGCTAATGACTCCATTCCTTTTTGTGGTTGTAGGGGCTGTTGATTGGAGTACACTAAAACAAACCTAACCTCTCTAGGACATTCAGAAGCCAAGTTGTAAGCCCACAAAGGTGTAACTGGACTACTTCTTTAAAGTCACACCAGGTCCGGTGACCTTTGGGACATGGTTTGACCCCCTTAGGAAAGCGCTATCATCATGAAAAAATCAGATCAATTACCACTCAATAGATTCTACCTTCCTGTAACGTTTCAGCCTGATTGGACCTTGTTTTCACACAAATGAACCCAGAATGATGTGAAATTGTGCTTCGTGCAACATAATTCTGGGTGCCATTTAAAAACCATAAGTGCTAAGTACTCCATTCCTTTTTGTGGTTGTAGGGGCTGTTGATTGGAGTATACTAAAACAAACCTGATCTCTCAGGGACATTCAGAAGCCAAGTTATAAGCCCACAAATGTGTAACTGGACTACTTCTTTAAATTGACACCAGATCCTGTGACCTTTGGGACATGGTTTGACCCACTTAGGAAAGTGCTATCATCATGAAACGTTCAGATCACTTACAACTCAATAGATTCTACCTTCCTGTGACGTTTCAGCCTGATTGGACCTTCTTTACACAAATGGACCCAGAATGATGTGAAATTGTGCTTCGTGCAACATAATTCTGGGTGCCATTTACAAACCATAAGTGCTATTGACTCCATTCCTTTTTGTGGTTGTAGGGGCTGTTGATTGGAGTACACTAAAACAAACCTGATCTCTCTAGGACATTCAGAAGCCAAGTTATAAGCCCACAAATGTGTAACTGGACTACTTCTTTAAATTGACACCAGATCCGGTGACCTTTGGGACATGGTTTGACCCCCTTAGGAAAGTGCTATCATCATGAAACTTTCAGATCACTTACAACTCAATAGATTCTACCTTCCTGTAACGTTTCAGCCTGATTGGACCTTGTTTTCACACAAATGGACCCAGAATGAAGTGAAATTGTGCTTCGTGCAACATAATTCTGGGTGCCATTTACAAACCATAAGTGCTAATGACTCCATTCCTTTTTGTGGTTGTAGGGGCTGTTGATTGGAGTACATTAAAACAAACCTGATCTCTCAAGGACATTCAGAAGCCAAGTTATCAGCCCACAAATGTGTAACTGGACTACTTCTTTAAGTTGACACCAGATCCGGTGACTTTGGGACATGGTTTGACCCCCTTAGGAAAGTGCTATCATCATGAAACGTTCAGATCACTTACAACTCAATAGATTCTACCTTCCTGTAACGTTTCAGCCTGATTGGACCTTGTTTTCACACAAATGAACCCAGAATGATGTGAAATTGTGCTTCGTGCAACATAATTCTGGGTGCCATTTACAAACCATAAGTGCTAATGACTCCATTCCTTTTTGTGGTTGTAGGGGCTTTTGATTGGAGTATACTAAAACAAACCTGATCTCTCTAGGACATTCAGAAGCCACGTTATAAGCCCACAAATGTGTAACTGGACTACTTCTTTAAATTGACACCAGATCCGGTGACCTTTGGGACATGGTTTGACCCCCTTAGGAAAATGCTATCATCATGAAACGTTCAGATCACTTACAACTCAATAGATTCTACCTTCCTGTAACGTTTCAGCCTGATTGGATCTTGTTTTCACACAAATGAACCCAGAATAATGTGAAATTGTGCTTCGTGCAACATAATTCTGGGTGACATTTACAAACCATAAGTGCTAATGACTCCATTCCTTTTTGTGGTTGTAGGGGCTGTTGATTGGAGTACATTAAAACAAACCTGATCTCTCTAGGACATTCAGAAGCCATGTTATAAGCCCACAAATGTGTAACTGGACTACTTCTTTAAATTGACACCAGATCCGGTGACCTTTGGGACATGGTTTGACCCCCTTAGGAAAATGCTATCATCATGAAACGTTCAGATCACTTACAACTCAATAGATTCTACCTTCCTGTAACGTTTCAGCCTGATTGGACCTTGTTTTCACACAAATGAACCCAGAATGATGTGAAATTGTGCTTCGTGCAACATAATTCTGGGTGCCATTTAAAAACCATAAGTGCTAATGTCTCCATTCCTTTTTGTGGTTGTAGGGGCTGTTGATTGGAGTACACTAAAACAATCCTGATCTCTCTAGGACATTCAGAAGCCAAGTTATAAGCTCACAAATGTGTAACTGGACTACTTCTTTAAATTGACACCAGATCCGGTGACCTTTGGGACATGGTTTGACCCCCTTAGGAAAGTGTTATCATCATGAAACGTTCAGATCACTTACAACTCAATAGATTCTACCTTCCTGTAACGTTTCAGCCTGATTGGACCTTGTTTTCACACAAATGGACCCAGAATGAAGTGAAATTGTGCTTCGTGCAACATAATTCTGGGTGCCATTTACAAACCATAAGTGCTAATGACTCCATTCCTTTTTGTGGTTGTAGTGGCTGTTGATTGGAGTATATTAAAACAAACCTGATCTCTCTAGGACATTCAGAAGCCACGTTATAAGCCCACAAATGTGTAACTGGACTACTTCTTTAAATTGACACCAGATCCGGTGACCTTTGGGACATGGTTTGACCCCCTTAGGAAAATGCTATCATCATGAAACGTTCAGATCACTTACAACTCAATAGATTCTACCTTCCTGTAACGTTTCAGCCTGATTGGATCTTGTTTTCACACAAATGAACCCAGAATAATGTGAAATTGTGCTTCGTGCAACATAATTCTTGGTGCCATTTACAAACCATAAGTGCTAATGACTCCATTCCTTTTTGTGGTTGTAGGGGCTGTTGATTGGAGTACATTAAAACAAACCTGATCTCTCTAGGACATTCAGAAGCCAAGTTATCAGCCCACAAATGTGTAACTGGACTACTTCTTTAAATTGACACCAGATCCGGTGACCTTTGGGACATGGTTTGACCCCCTTAGGAAAGTGCTATCATCATGAAACGTTCAGATCACTTACAACTCAATAGATTCTACCTTCCTGTAACGTTTCAGCCTGATTGGACCTTGTTTTCACACAAATGGACACAGAATGATGTGAAATTGTGCTTCGTGCAACATAATTCTGGGTACCATTTACAAACACTAAGTGCTAATGACTCCATTCCTTTTTGTGGTTGTAGGGGCTTTTGATTGGAGTACACTAAAACAAACCTAACCTCTCTAGGACATTCAGAAGCCAAGTTATAAGCCCACAAAGGTGTAACTGGACTACTTCTTTAAAGTGACACCAGGCCCGGTGACCTTTGGGACATGGTTTTACCCCCTATAGGAATGTGCGATCATCTTGAAACGTTCAGATCACTTACAAGTCAATAGATTCTACCTTCTTGTAGCGTTTCAGCCTGATTGGACCTTATTTTCACACAAATGAACCCAGAATGATGTGAAATTGTGCTTCGTGCAACATAATTCTGGGTGCCATTTAAAAACCATAAGGGCTAATGACTCCATTCCTTTTTGTGGTTGTAGGGGCTGTTGATTGGAGTACACTAAAACAAACCTGATCTCTCTAGGACATTCAGAAGCCAAGTTATAAGCCCACAAATGTGTAACTGGACTACTTCTTTAAATTGACACGAGATCCGGTGACCTTTGGGACATGGTTTGACCCCCTTAGGAAAGCGCTATCATCATGAAACGTTCAGATCACTTACCACTCAATAGATTCTACCTTCCTGTAACGTTTCAGCCTTATTGGACCTTGTTTTCACACAAATGAACCCAGAATGATGTGAAATTGTGCTTCGTGCAACATAATTCTGGGTGCCATTTAAAAACCATAAGTGCTAATGACTCCATTCCTTTTGTGGTTGTAGGGGCTGTTGATTGGAGTATACTAAAACAAACCTGATCTCTCAGGGACATTCAGAAGCCAAGTTATAAGCCCACAAATGTGTAACTGGACTACTTCTTTAAATTGACACCAGATCCGGTGACCTTTGGGACATGGTTTGACCCACTTAGGAAAGTGCTATCATCATGAAACGTTCAGATCACTTACAACTCAATAGATTCTACCTTCCTGTAACGTTTCAGCATGATTGGACCTTGTTTTCACACAAATGAACCCAGAATGATGTGAAATTGTGCTTCGTGCAACATAATTCTGGGTGCCATTTAAAAACCATAAGTGCTAATGACTCCATTTCTTTTTGTGGTTGTAGGGGCTGTTGATTGGAGTACACTAAAACAAACCTGATCTCTCTAGGACATTCAGAAGCCAAGTTATAAGCCCACAAATGTGTAACTGGACTACTTCTTTAAATTGACACCAGATCCGGTGACCTTTGGGACATGGTTTGACCCCCTTAGGCAAGTGCTATCATCATGAAACGTTCAGATCACTTACAACTCAATAGATTCTACCTTCCTGTAACGTTTCAGCCTGATTGGACCTTGTTTTCACACAAATGAACCCAGAATGATGTGAAATTGTGCTTCGTGCAACATAATTCTGGGTGCCATTTAAAAACCATAAGTGCTAATGTCTCCATTCCTTTTTGTGGTTGTAGGGGCTGTTGATTGGAGTACACTAAAACAATCCTGATCTCTCTAGGACATTCAGAAGCCAAGTTATAAGCTCACAAATGTGTAACTGGACTACTTCTTTAAATTGACACCAGATCCGGTGACCTTTGGGACATGGTTTGACCCCCTTAGGAAAGTGTTATCATCATGAAACGTTCAGATCACTTACAACTCAATAGATTCTACCTTCCTGTAACGTTTCAGCCTGATTGGACCTTGTTTTCACACAAATGGACCCAGAATGAAGTGAAATTGTGCTTCGTGCAACATAATTCTGGGTGCCATTTACAAACCATAAGTGCTAATGACTCCATTCCTTTTTGTGGTTGTAGTGGCTGTTGATTGGAGTATATTAAAACAAACCTGATCTCTCTAGGACATTCAGAAGCCACGTTATAAGCCCACAAATGTGTAACTGGACTACTTCTTTAAATTGACACCAGATCCGGTGACCTTTGGGACATGGTTTGACCCCCTTAGGAAAATGCTATCATCATGAAACGTTCAGATCACTTACAACTCAATAGATTCTACCTTCCTGTAACGTTTCAGCCTGATTGGATCTTGTTTTCACACAAATGAACCCAGAATAATGTGAAATTGTGCTTCGTGCAACATAATTCTTGGTGCCATTTACAAACCATAAGTGCTAATGACTCCATTCCTTTTTGTGGTTGTAGGGGCTGTTGATTGGAGTACATTAAAACAAACCTGATCTCTCTAGGACATTCAGAAGCCAAGTTATCAGCCCACAAATGTGTAACTGGACTACTTCTTTAAATTGACACCAGATCCGGTGACCTTTGGGACATGGTTTGACCCCCTTAGGAAAGTGCTATCATCATGAAACGTTCAGATCACTTACAACTCAATAGATTCTACCTTCCTGTAACGTTTCAGCCTGATTGGACCTTGTTTTCACACAAATGGACACAGAATGATGTGAAATTGTGCTTCGTGCAACATAATTCTGGGTACCATTTACAAACACTAAGTGCTAATGACTCCATTCCTTTTTGTGGTTGTAGGGGCTTTTGATTGGAGTACACTAAAACAAACCTAACCTCTCTAGGACATTCAGAAGCCAAGTTATAAGCCCACAAAGGTGTAACTGGACTACTTCTTTAAAGTGACACCAGGCCCGGTGACCTTTGGGACATGGTTTTACCCCCTATAGGAATGTGCGATCATCTTGAAACGTTCAGATCACTTACAAGTCAATAGATTCTACCTTCTTGTAGCGTTTCAGCCTGATTGGACCTTATTTTCACACAAATGAACCCAGAATGATGTGAAATTGTGCTTCGTGCAACATAATTCTGGGTGCCATTTAAAAACCATAAGGGCTAATGACTCCATTCCTTTTTGTGGTTGTAGGGGCTGTTGATTGGAGTACACTAAAACAAACCTGATCTCTCTAGGACATTCAGAAGCCAAGTTATAAGCCCACAAATGTGTAACTGGACTACTTCTTTAAATTGACACGAGATCCGGTGACCTTTGGGACATGGTTTGACCCCCTTAGGAAAGCGCTATCATCATGAAACGTTCAGATCACTTACCACTCAATAGATTCTACCTTCCTGTAACGTTTCAGCCTTATTGGACCTTGTTTTCACACAAATGAACCCAGAATGATGTGAAATTGTGCTTCGTGCAACATAATTCTGGGTGCCATTTAAAAACCATAAGTGCTAATGACTCCATTCCTTTTTGTGGTTGTAGGGGCTGTTGATTGGAGTATACTAAAACAAACCTGATCTCTCAGGGACATTCAGAAGCCAAGTTATAAGCCCACAAATGTGTAACTGGACTACTTCTTTAAATTGACACCAGATCCGGTGACCTTTGGGACATGGTTTGACCCACTTAGGAAAGTGCTATCATCATGAAACGTTCAGATCACTTACAACTCAATAGATTCTACCTTCCTGTGACGTTTCAGCCTGATTGGACCTTGTTTTCACACAAATGGACCCAGAATGATGTGAAATTGTGCTTCGTGCAACATAATTCTGGGTGCCATTTACAAACCATCAGTGCTATTGACTCCATTCCTTATTGTGGTTGTAGGGGCTGTTGATTGGAGTACACTAAAACAAACCTGATCTCTCTAGGACATTCAGAAGCCAAGTTATAAGCCCACAAATGTGTAACTGGACTACTTCTTTAAATTGACACCAGATCCGGTGACCTTTGGGACATGGTTTGACCCCCTTAGGAAAGTGCTATCATCATGAAACGTTCAGATCACTTACAACTCAATAGATTCTACCTTCCTGTAACGTTTCAGCCTGATTGGACCTTGTTTTCACACAAATGGACCCAGAATGAAGTGAAATTGTGCTTCGTGCAACATAATTCTGGGTGCCATTTACAAACCATAAGTGCTAATGACTCCATTCCTTTTTGTGGTTGTAGGGGCTGTTGATTGGAGTACATTAAAACAAACCTGATCTCTCAAGGACATTCAGAAGCCAAGTTATCAGCCCACAAATGTGTAACTGGACTACTTCTTTAAATTGACACCAGATCCGGTGACTTTGGGACATGGTTTGACCCCCTTAGGAAAGTGCTATCATGATGAAACGTTCAGATCACTTACAACTCAATAGATTCTACCTTCCTGTAACGTTTCAGCCTGATTGGACCTTGTTTTCACACAAATGGACACAGAATGATGTGAAATTGTGCTTCGTGCAACATAATTCTGGGTGCCATTTAAAAACCATAAGTGCTAATGACTCCATTCCTTTTTTTGGTTGTAGGGGCTGTTGATTGGAGTACACTAAAACAAACCTGATCTCTCTAGGACATTCAGAAGCCAAGTTATAAGCCCACAAATGTGTAACTGGACTACTTTAAATTGACACCAGATCTGGTGACCTTTGGGACATGGTTTGACCCCCTTAGGAAAGTGCTATCATCATGAAACGTTCAGATCACTTACAACTCAATAGATTCTACCTTCCTGTAACGTTTCAGTCTGATTGGACCTTGTTTTCACACAAATGAACCCAGAATGATGTGAAATTGTGCTTCGTGCAACATAATTCTGGGTACCATTTACAAACACTAAGTGCTAATGACTCCATTCCTTTTTGTTGTTGTAGGGGCTTTTGATTGGAGTACACTAAAACAAACCTAACCTCTCTAGGACATTCAGAAGCCAAGTTATAAGCCCACAAAGGTGTAACTGGACTACTTCTTTAAAGTGACACCAGATCCGGTGACCTTTGGGACATGGTTTTACCCCCTATAGGAATGTGCGATCATCTTGAAACGTTCAGATCACTTACAACTCAATTGATTCTACCTTCTTGTAGCGTTTCAGCCTGATTGGACCTTATTTTCACACAAATGAACCCAGAATGATGTGAAATTGTGCTTCGTGCAACATAATTCTGGGTGCCATTTAAAAACCATAAGTGCTAATGACTCCATTCCTTTTTGTGGTTGTAGGGGCTGTTGATTGGAGTATACTAAAACAAACCTGATCTCTCAGGGACATTCAGAAGCCAAGTTATAAGCCCACAAATGTGCAACTGGACTACTTCTTTAAATTGACACGAGATCCGGTGACCTTTGGGACATGGTTTGACCCCCTTAGGAAAGCGCTATCATCATGAAACGTTCAGATCACTTACCACTCAATAGATTCTACCTTCCTGTAACGTTTCAGCCTTATTGGACCTTGTTTTCACACAAATGAACCCAGAATGATGTGAAATTGTGCTTCGTGCAACATAATTCTGGGTGCCATTTAAAAACCATAAGTGCTAATGACTCCATTCGTTTTTGTGGTTGTAGGGGCTGTTGATTGGAGTATACTAAAACAAACCTGATCTCTCAGGGACATTCAGAAGCCAAGTTATAAGCCCACAAATGTGTAACTGGACTACTTCTTTAAATTGACACCAGATCCGGTGACCTTTGGGACATGGTTTGACCCACTTAGGAAAGTGCTATCATCATGAAACGTTCAGATCACTTACAACTCAATAGATTCTACCTTCCTGTGACGTTTCAGCCTGATTGGACCTTGTTTTCACACAAATGGACCCAGAATGATGTGAAATTGTGCTTCGTGCAACATAATTCTGGGTGCCATTTACAAACCATCAGTGCTATTGACTCCATTCCTTATTGTGGTTGTAGGGGCTGTTGATTGGAGTACACTAAAACAAACCTGATCTCTCTAGGACATTCAGAAGCCAAGTTATAAGCCCACAAATGTGTAACTGGACTACTTCTTTAAATTGACACCAGATCCGGTGACCTTTGGGACATGGTTTGACCCCCTTAGGAAAGTGCTATCATCATGAAACGTTCAGATCACTTACAACTCAATAGATTCTACCTTCCTGTAACGTTTCAGCCTGATTGGACCTTGTTTTCACACAAATGGACCCAGAATGAAGTGAAATTGTGCTTCGTGCAACATAATTCTGGGTGCCATTTACAAACCATAAGTGCTAATGACTCCATTCCTTTTTGTGGTTGTAGGGGCTGTTGATTGGAGTACATTAAAACAAACCTGATCTCTCAAGGACATTCAGAAGCCAAGTTATCAGCCCACAAATGTGTAACTGGACTACTTCTTTAAATTTACACCAGATCCGGTGACTTTGGGACATGGTTTGACCCCCTTAGGAAAGTGCTATCATGATGAAACGTTCAGATCACTTACAACTCAATAGATTCTACCTTCCTGTAACGTTTCAGCCTGATTGGACCTTGTTTTCACACAAATGGACACAGAATGATGTGAAATTGTGCTTCGTGCAACATAATTCTGGGTGCCATTTAAAAACCATAAGTGCTAATGACTCCATTCCTTTTTTTGGTTGTAGGGGCTGTTGATTGGAGTACACTAAAACAAACCTGATCTCTCTAGGACATTCAGAAGCCAAGTTATAAGCCCACAAATGTGTAACTGGACTACTTTAAATTGACACCAGATCCGGTGACCTTTGGGACATGGTTTGACCCCCTTAGGAAAGTGCTATCATCATGAAACGTTCAGATCACTTACAACTCAATAGATTCTACCTTCCTGTAACGTTTCAGCCTGATTGGACCTTGTTTTCACACAAATGAACCCAGAATGATGTGAAATTGTGCTTCGTGCAACATAATTCTGGGTACTATTTACAAACACTAAGTGCTAATGACTCCATTCCTTTTTCTTGTTGTAGGGGCTTTTGATTGGAGTACAGTAAAACAAACCTAACCTCTCTAGGACATTCAGAAGCCAAGTTATAAGCCCACAAAGGTGTAACTGGACTACTTCTTTAAAGTGACACCAGATCCGGTGACCTTTGGGACATGGTTTTACCCCCTATAGGAATGTGCGATCATCTTGAAACGTTCAGATCACTTACAACTCAATAGATTCTACCTTCTTGTAGCGTTTCAGCCTGATTGGACCTTATTTTCACACAAATGAACCCAGAATGATGTGAAATTGTGCTTCGTGCAACATAATTCTGGGTGCCATTTAAAAACCATAAGGGCTAATGACTCCATTCCTTTTTTTGGTTGTAGGGACTGTTGATTGGAGTACACTAAAACAAACCTGATCTCTCTAGGACATTCAGAAGCCAAGTTATAAGCCCACAAATGTGTAACTGGACTACTTCTTTAAATTTACACGAGATCCGGTGACCTTTGGGACATGGTTTGACCCACTTAGGAAAGTGCTATCATCATGAAACGTTCAGATCACTTACAACTCAATAGATTCTACCTTCCTGTGACGTTTCAGCCTGATTGGACCTTGTTTTCACACAAATGGACCCAGAATGATGTGAAATTGTGCTTCGTGCAACATAATTCTGGGTGCCATTTACAAACCATAAGTGCTAATGACTCCATTCGTTTTTGTGGTTGTAGGGGCTGTTGATTGGAATACACTAAAACAAACCTGACCTCTCTAGGACATTCAGAAGCCAAGTTATAAGCCCACAAATGTGTAACTGGACTACGTCTTTAAAGTGACACCAGGCCCGGTGACCTTTGGGACATGGTTTGACCCCCTATAGGAATGTGCGATCATCATGAAACGTTCAGATCACTTACAACTCAATAGATTCTACCTTCCTGTAACGTTTCAGCCTGATTGGACCTTGTTTTCACACAAATGAACCCAGAATGATGTGAAATTGTGCTTCGTGCAACATAATTCTGGGTACCATTTACAAACACTAAGTGCTAATGACTCCATTCCTTTTTGTGGTTGTAGGGGCTTTTGATTGGAGTACACTAAAACAAACCTAACCTCTCTAGGACATTCAGAAGCCAAGTTATAAGCCCACAAATGTGTAACTGAAATACTTCTTTAAATTGACACCAGATCCCGTGACCTTTGGGACATGGTTTGACCCCCTTAGGAAAGCGCTATCATCATGAAACGTTCAGATCACTTACAACTCAATAGATTCTACCTTCCTGTAACATTTCAGCCTGATTGGACCTTGTTTTCACACGGATGGACCCAGAATGAAGTGAAATTGTGCTTCGTGCAACATAATTCTGGGTGCCATTTACAAACCATAAGTGCTAATGACTCCATTCCTTTTTGTGGTTGTAGGGGCTGTTGATTGGAGTACATTAAAACAAACCTGATCTCTCTAGGACATTCAGAAGCCAAGTTATAAGCCCACAAATGTGTAACTGGACTACATCTTTAAATTGACACCAGATCCAGTGACCTTTGGGACATGGTTTGACCCCCTTAGGAAAGTGCTATCATCATGAAACGTTCAGATAACTTACAACTCAATAGATTCTACCTTCCTGTAACGTTTCAGCCTGATTGGACCTTGTTTTCACACAAATGAACCCAGAATGATGTGAAATTGTGCTTCGTGCAACATAATTCTGGGTACCATTTACAAACACTAAGTGCTAATGACTCCATTCCTTTTTGTGGTTGTAGGGGCTTTTGATTGGAGTACACTAAAACAAACCTAACCTCTCTAGGACATTCAGAAGCCAAGTTATAAGCCCACAAAGGTGTAACTGAACTACTTCTTTAAAGTGACACCAGGCCGGGTGACCTTTGGGACATGGTTTTACCCCCTATAGGAATGTGCGATCATCTTGAAACGTTCAGATCACTTACAACTCAATAGATTCTACCTTCTTGTAGTGTTTCAGCCTGATTGGACCTTATTTTCACACAAATGAACCCAGAATGATGTGAAATTGTGCTTCGTGCAACATAATTCTGGGTGCCATTTAAAAACCATAAGGGCTAATGACTCCATTCCTTTTTGTGGTTGTAGGGGCTGTTGATTGGAGTACACTAAAACAAACCTGATCTCTCTAGGACATTCAGAAGCCAAGTTATAAGCCCACAAATGTGTAACTGGACTACTTCTTTAAATTGACACGAGATCCGGTGACCTTTGGGACATGGTTTGACCCCCTTAGGAAAGCGCTATCATCATGAAACGTTCAGATCACTTTCCACTCAATAGATTCTACCTTCCTGTAACGTTTCAGCCTTATTGGACCTTGTTTTCACACAAATGAACCCAGAATGATGTGAAATTGTGCTTCGTGCAACATAATTCTGGGTGCCATTTAAAAACCATAAGTGCTAATGACTCCATTACTTTTTGTGGTTGTAGGGGCTGTTGATTGGAGTATACTAAAACAAACCTGATCTCTCAGGGACATTCAGAAGCCAAGTTATAAGCCCACAAATATGTAACTGGACTACTTCTTTAAATTGACACCAGATCCGGTGACCTTTGGGACATGGTTTGACCCACTTAGGAAAGTGCTATCATCATGAAACGTTCAGATCACTTACAACTCAATAGATTCTAACTTCCTGTGACGTTTCAGCCTGATTGGACCTTGTTTTCACACAAATGGACCCAGAATGATGTGAAATTGTGCTTCGTGCAACATAATTCTGGGTGCCATTTACAAACCATAAGTGCTAATGACTCCATTCCTTTTTGTGGTTGTAGGGGCTGTTGATTGGAATACACTAAAACAAACCTGACCTCTCTAGGACATTCAGAAGCCAAGTTATAAGCCCACAAATGTGTAACTGGACTACGTCTTTAAAGTGACACCAGGCCCGGTGACCTTTGGGACATGGTTTGACCCCCTATAGGAATGTGCGATCATCATGAAACGTTCAGATCACTTACAACTCAGTAGATTCTACCTTCTTGTAACGTTTCAGCCTGAGTGGACCTTGTTTTCACACAAATGGACCCAGAATGAAGTGAAATTGTGCTTCGTGCAACATAATTCTGGGTGCCATTTACAAACCATAAGTGCTAATGACTCCATTCCTTTTTGTGGTTGTAGGGGCTGTTGATTGGAGTACATTAAAACAAACCTGATCTCTCTAGGACATTCAGAAGCCAAGTTATCAGCCCACAAATGTGTAACTGGACTACTTCTTTAAATTGACACCAGATCCGGTGACCTTTGGGACATGGTTTGACCCCCTTAGGAAAGTGCTATCATCATGAAACGTTCAGATCACTTACAACTCAATAGATTCTACCTTCCTGTAACGTTTCAGCCTCATTGGACCTTGTTTTCACACAAATGGACACAGAATGATGTGAAATTGTGCTTCGTGCAACATAATTCTGGGTGCCATTTAAAAACCATAAGTGCTAATGACTCCATTCCTTTTTGTGGTTGTAGGGGCTGTTGATTGGAGTACACTAAAACAAACCTGATCTCTCTAGGACATTCAGAAGCCAAGTTATTAACCCACAAATGTGTAACTGGACTACTTTAAATTGACACCAGATCCGGTGACCTTTGGGACATGGTTTGACCCCCTTAGGAAAGTGCTATCATCATGAAACGTTCAGATCACTTACAACTCAATAGATTCTACCTTCATGTAACGTTTCAGCCTGATTGGACCTTGTTTTCACACAAATGAACCCAGAATGATGTGAAATTGTTCTTCGTGCAACATAATTCTGGGTACTATTTACAAACACTAAGTGCTAATGACTCCATTCCTTTTTGTTGTTGTAGGGGCTTTTGATTGGAGTACACTAAAACAAACCTAACCTCTCTAGGACATTCAGAAGCCAAGTTATAAGCCCACAAAGGTGTAACTGGACTACTTCTTTAAAGTGACACCAGATCCGGTGACCTTTGGGACATGGTTTTACCCCCTATAGGAATGTGCGCTCATCTTGAAACGTTCAGATCACTTACAACTCAATAGATTCTACCTTCTTGTAGCGTTTCAGCCTGATTGGACCTTATTTTCACACAAATGAACCCAGAATGATGTGAAATTGTGCTTCGTGCAACATAATTCTGGGTGCCATTTAAAAACCATAAGGGCTAATGACTCCATTCCTTTTTTTGGTTGTAGGGACTGTTGATTGGAGTACACTAAAACAAACCTGATCTCTCTAGGACATTCAGAAGCCAAGTTATAAGCCCACAAATGTGTAACTGGACTACTTCTTTAAATTTACACGAGATCCGGTGACCTTTGGGACATGGTTTGACCCACTTAGGAAAGTGCTATCATCATGAAACGTTCAGATCACTTACAACTCAATAGATTCTACCTTCCTGTGACGTTTCAGCCTGATTGGACCTTGTTTTCACACAAATGGACCCAGAATGATGTGAAATTGTGCTTCGTGCAACATAATTCTGGGTGCCATTTACAAACCATAAGTGCTAATGACTCCATTCGTTTTTGTGGTTGTAGGGGCTGTTGATTGGAATACACTAAAACAAACCTGACCTCTCTAGGACATTCAGAAGCCAAGTTATAAGCCCACAAATGTGTAACTGGACTACGTCTTTAAAGTGACACCAGGCCCGGTGACCTTTGGGACATGGTTTGACCCCCTATAGGAATGTGCGATCATCATGAAACGTTCAGATCACTTACAACTCAATAGATTCTACCTTCCTGTAACGTTTCAGCCTGATTGGACCTTGTTTTCACACAAATGAACCCAGAATGATGTGAAATTGTGCTTCGTGCAACATAATTCTGGGTACCATTTACAAACACTAAGTGCTAATGGCTCCATTCCTTTTTGTGGTTGTAGGGGCTTTTGATTGGAGTACACTAAAACAAACCTAACCTCTCTAGGACATTCAGAAGCCAAGTTATAAGCCCACAAATGTGTAACTGAAATACTTCTTTAAATTGACACCAGATCCGGTGACCTTTGGGACATGGTTTGACCCCCTTAGGAAAGCGCTATCATCATGAAACGTTCAGATCACTTACAACTCAATAGATTCTACCTTCCTGTAACATTTCAGCATGATTGGACCTTGTTTTCACACGGATGGACCCAGAATGAAGTGAAATTGTGCTTCGTGCAACATAATTCTGGGTGCCATTTACAAACCATAAGTGCTAATGACTCCATTCCTTTTTGTGGTTGTAGGGGCTGTTGATTGGAGTACATTAAAACAAACCTGATCTCTCTAGGACATTCAGAAGCCAAGTTATAAGCCCACAAATGTGTAACTGGACTACATCTTTAAATTGACACCAGATCCAGTGACCTTTGGGACATGGTTTGACCCCCTTAGGAAAGTGCTATCATCATGAAACGTTCAGATAACTTACAACTCAATAGATTCTACCTTCCTGTAACGTTTCAGCCTGATTGGACCTTGTTTTCACACAAATGAACCCAGAATGATGTGAAATTGTGCTTCGTGCAACATAATTCTGGGTACCATTTACAAACACTAAGTGCTAATGACTCCATTCCTTTTTGTGGTTGTAGGGGCTTTTGATTGGAGTACACTAAAACAAACCTAACCTCTCTAGGACATTCAGAAGCCAAGTTATAAGCCCACAAAGGTGTAACTGAACTACTTCTTTAAAGTGACACCAGGCCGGGTGACCTTTGGGACATGGTTTTACCCCCTATAGGAATGTGCGATCATCTTGAAACGTTCAGATCACTTACAACTCAATAGATTCTACCTTCTTGTAGTGTTTCAGCCTGATTGGACCTTATTTTCACACAAATGAACCCAGAATGATGTGAAATTGTGCTTCGTGCAACATAATTCTGGGTGCCATTTAAAAACCATAAGGGCTAATGACTCCATTCCTTTTTGTGGTTGTAGGGGCTGTTGATTGGAGTACACTAAAACAAACCTGATCTCTCTAGGACATTCAGAAGCCAAGTTATAAGCCCACAAATGTGTAACTGGACTACTTCTTTAAATTGACACGAGATCCGGTGACCTTTGGGACATGGTTTGACCCCCTTCGGAAAGCGCTATCATCATGAAACGTTCAGATCACTTTCCACTCAATAGATTCTACCTTCCTGTAACGTTTCAGCCTTATTGGACCTTGTTTTCACACAAATGAACCCAGAATGATGTGAAATTGTGCTTCGTGCAACATAATTCTGGGTGCCATTTAAAAACCATAAGTGCTAATGACTCCATTACTTTTTGTGGTTGTAGGGGCTGTTGATTGGAGTATACTAAAACAAACCTGATCTCTCAGGGACATTCAGAAGCCAAGTTATGAGCCCACAAATATGTAACTGGACTACTTCTTTAAATTGACACCAGATCCGGTGACCTTTGGGACATGGTTTGACCCACTTAGGAAAGTGCTATCATCATGAAACGTTCAGATCACTTACAACTCAATAGATTCTAACTTCCTGTGACGTTTCAGCCTGATTGGACCTTGTTTTCACACAAATGGACCCAGAATGATGTGAAATTGTGCTTCGTGCAACATAATTCTGGGTGCCATTTACAAACCATAAGTGCTAATGACTCCATTCCTTTTTGTGGTTGTAGGGGCTGTTGATTGGAATACACTAAAACAAACCTGACCTCTCTAGGACATTCAGAAGCCAAGTTATAAGCCCACAAATGTGTAACTGGACTACGTCTTTAAAGTGACACCAGGCCCGGTGACCTTTGGGACATGGTTTGACCCCCTATAGGAATGTGCGATCATCATGAAACGTTCAGATCACTTACAACTCAGTAGATTCTACCTTCTTGTAACGTTTCAGCCTGAGTGGACCTTGTTTTCACACAAATGGACCCAGAATGAAGTGAAATTGTGCTTCGTGCAACATAATTCTGGGTGCCATTTACAAACCATAAGTGCTAATGACTCCATTCCTTTTTGTGGTTGTAGGGGCTGTTGATTGGAGTACATTAAAACAAACCTGATCTCTCTAGGACATTCAGAAGCCAAGTTATCAGCCCACAAATGTGTAACTGGACTACTTCTTTAAATTGACACCAGATCCGGTGACCTTTGGGACATGGTTTGACCCCCTTAGGAAAGTGCTATCATCATGAAACGTTCAGATCACTTACAACTCAATAGATTCTACCTTCCTGTAACGTTTCAGCCTCATTGGACCTTGTTTTCACACAAATGGACACAGAATGATGTGAAATTGTGCTTCGTGCAACATAATTCTGGGTGCCATTTAAAAACCATAAGTGCTAATGACTCCATTCCTTTTTGTGGTTGTAGGGGCTGTTGATTGGAGTACACTAAAACAAACCTGATCTCTCTAGGACATTCAGAAGCCAAGTTATTAGCCCACAAATGTGTAACTGGACTACTTTAAATTGACACCAGATCCGGTGACATTTGGGACATGGTTTGACCCCCTTAGGAAAGTGCTATCATCATGAAACGTTCAGATCACTTACAACTCAATAGATTCTACCTTCATGTAACGTTTCAGCCTGATTGGACCTTGTTTTCACACAAATGAACCCAGAATGATGTGAAATTGTGCTTTGTGCAACATAATTCTGGGTACCATTTACAAACACTAAGTGCTAATGACTCCATTCCTTTTTGTGGTTGTAGGGGCTTTTGATTGGAGTACACTAAAACAAACCTAACCTCTCTAGGACATTCAGAAGCCAAGTTATAAGCCCACAAAGGTGTAACTGGACTACTTCTTTAAAGTGACACCAGGCCCGGTGACCTTTGGGACATGGTTTTACCCCCTATAGGAATGTGCGATCATCTTGAAACGTTCAGATCACTTACAACTCAAGAGATTCTACCTTCTTGTAGCATTTCAGCCTGATTGGACCTTGTTTTCACACAAATGAACCCAGAATGATGTGAAATTGTGCTTCGTGCAACATAATTCTGGGTGCCATTTAAAAACCATAAGGGCTAATGACTCCATTCCTTTTTGTGGTTGTAGGGGCTGTTGATTGGAGTACACTAAAACAAACCTGATCTCTCTAGGACATTCAGAAGCCAAGTTATAAGCCCACAAATGTGTAACTGTTCTACTTCTTTAAATTGACACGAGATCCGGTGACCTTTGGGACATGGTTTGACCCCCTTAGGAAAGCGCTATCATCATGAAACGTTCAGATCACTTACAACTGAATAGATTCTACCTTCCTGTAACGTTTCAGCCTTATTGGACCTTGTTTTCACACAAATGAACCCAGAATGATGTGAAATTGTGCTTCGTGCAACATAATTCTGGGTGCCATTTAAAAACCATAAGGGCTAATGACTCCATTCCTTTTTTTGGTTGTAGGGGCTGTTGATTGGAGTACACTAAAACAAACCTGATCTCTCTAGGACATTCAGAAGCCAAGTTATAAGCCCACAAATGTGTAACTGGACTACTTCTTTAAATTTACACGAGATCCGGTGACCTTTGGGACATGGTTTGACCCCCTTAGGAAAGCGCTATTATCATGAAACGTTCAGATCACTTACCACTCAATAGATTCTACCTTCCTGTAACGTTTCAGCCTTATTGGACCTTGTTTTCACACAAATGAACCCAGAATGATGTGAAATTGTGCTTCGTGCAACATAATTCTGGGTGCCATTTAAAAACCATAAGTGCTAATGACTCCATTCCTTTTTGTGGTTGTAGGGGCTGTTGATTGGAGTATACTAAAACAAACCTGATCTCTCAGGGACATTCAGAAGCCAAGTTATAAGCCCACAAATGTGTAACTGGACTACTTCTTTAAATTGACACCTGATCTGGTGACCTTTGGGACATGGTTTGACCCACTTAGGAAAGTGCTATCATCATGAAACGTTCAGATCACTTACAACTCAATAGATTCTACCTTCCTGTGACGTTTCAGCCTGATTGGACCTTGTTTTCACACAAATGGACCCAGAATGATGTGAAATTGTGCTTCGTGCAACATAATTCTGGGTACCATTTACAAACACTAAGTGCTAATGACTCCATTCCTTTTTGTGGTTGTAGGGGCTTTTGATTGGAGTACACTAAAACAAACCTAACCTCTCTAGGACATTCAGAAGCCAAGTTATAAGCCCACAAAGGTGTAACTGGACTACTTCTTTAAAGTGACACCAGATCCGGTGACCTTTGGGACATGGTTTTACCCCCTATAGGAATGTGCGATCATCTTGAAACGTTCAGATCACTTACAACTCAATAGATTCTACCTTCTTGTAGCGTTTCAGCCTGATTGGACCTTATTTTCACACAAATGAACCCAGAATGATGTGAAATTGTGCTTCGTGCAACATAATTCTGGGTGCCATTTAAAAACCATAAGGGCTAATGACTCCATTCCTTTTTTTGGTTGTAGGGGCTGTTGATTGGAGTACACTAAAACAAACCTGATCTCTCTAGGACATTCAGAAGCCAAGTTATAAGCCCACAAATGTGTAACTGGACTACTTCTTTAAATTTACACGAGATCCGGTGACCTTTGGGACATGGTTTGACCCCCTTAGGAAAGCGCTATCATCATGAAACGTTCAGATCACTTACCACTCAATAGATTCTACCTTCCTGTAACGTTTCAGCCTTATTGGACCTTGTTTTCACACAAATGAACCCAGAATGATGTGAAATTGTGCTTCGTGCAACATAATTCTGGGTGCCATTTAAAAACCATAAGTGCTAATGACTCCATTCCTTTTTGTGGTTGTAGGGGCTGTTGATTGGAGTATACTAAAACAAACCTGATCTCTCAGGGACATTCAGAAGCCAAGTTATAAGCCCGCAAATGTGTAACTGGACTACTTCTTTAAATTGACACCAGATCTGGTGACCTTTGGGACATGGTTTGACCCACTTAGGAAAGTGCTATCATCATGAAACGTTCAGATCACTTACAACTCAATAGATTCTACCTTCCTGTGACGTTTCAGCCTGATTGGACCTTGTTTTCACACAAATGGACCCAGAATGATGTGAAATTGTGCTTCGTGCAACATAATTCTGGGTGCCATTTACAAACCATAAGTGCTAATGACTCCATTCGTTTTTGTGGTTGTAGGGGCTGTTGATTGGAATACACTAAAACAAACCTGACCTCTCTAGGACATTCAGAAGCCAAGTTATAAGCCCACAAATGTGTAACTGGACTACGTCTTTAAAGTGACACCAGGCCCGGTGACCTTTGGGACATGGTTTGACCCCCTATAGGAATGTGCGATCATCATGAAACGTTCAGATCACTTACAACTCAATAGATTCTACCTTCCTGTAACGTTTCAGCCTGATTGGACCTTGTTTTCACACAGATGGACCCAGAATGAAGTGAAATTGTGCTTCGTGCAACATAATTCTGGGTGCCATTTACAAACCATAAGTGCTAATGACTCCATTCCTTTTTGTGGTTGTAGGGGCTGTTGATTGGAGTACACTAAAACAAACCTGATCTCTCTAGGACATTCAGAAGCCAAGTTATAAGCCCACAAATGTGTAACTGGACTACTTTAAATTGACACGAGATCCGGTGACCTTTGGGACATGGTTTGACCCCCTTAGGAAAGCGCTATCATCATGAAACGTTCAGATCACTTACCACTCAATAGATTCTACCTTCCTGTAACGTTTCAGCACTTATTGGACCTTGTTTTCACACAAATGAACCCAGAATGATGTGAAATTGTGCTTCGTGCAACATAATTCTGGGTGCCATTTAAAAACCATAAGTGCTAATGACTCCATTCCTTTTTGTGGTTGTAGGGGCTGTTGATTGGAGTATACTAAAACAAACCTGATCTCTCAGGGACATTCAGAAGCCAAGTTATAAGCCCACAAATGTGTAACTGGACTACTTCTTTAAATTGACACCAGATCCGGTGACCTTTGGGACATGGTTTGACCCACTTAGGAAAGTGCTATCATCATGAAACGTTCAGATCACTTACAACTCAATAGATTCTACCTTCCTGTGACGTTTCAGCCTGATTGGACCTTGTTTTCACACAAATGGACACAGAATGATGTGAAATTGTGCTTCGTGCAACATAATTCTGGGTGCCATTTTCAAACCATAAGTGCTAATGACTCCATTCCTTTTTGTGGTTGTAGGGGCTGTTGATTGGAATACACTAAAAAAAACCTGACCTCTCTAGGACATTCAGAAGCCAAGTTATAAGCCCACAAATGTGTAACTGGACTACGTCTTTAAAGTGACACCAGGCCCGGTGACCTTTGGGACATGGTTTGACCCCCTATAGGAATGTGCGATCATCATGAAACGTTCAGATCACTTACAACTCAATAGATTCTACCTTCTTGTAACGTTTCAGCCTGAGTGGACCTTGTTTTCACACAAATGGACCCAGAATGAAGTGAAATTGTGCTTCGTGCAACATAACTCTGGGTGCCATTTACAAACCATAAGTGCTAATGACTCCATTCCTTTTTGTGGTTGTAGGGGCTGTTGATTGGAGTACATTAAAATAAACCTGATCTCTCTAGGACATTCAGAAGCCAAGTTATCAGCCCACAAATGTGTAACTGGACTACTTCTTTAAATTGACACCAGATCCGGTGACCTTTGGGACATGGTTTGACCCCCTTAGGAAAGTGCTATCATCATGAAACGTTCATATCACTTACAATTCAATAGATTCTACCTTCCTGTAACGTTTCAGCCTGATTGGACCTTGTTTTCACACAAATGGACACAGATTGATGTGAAATTGTGCTTCGTGCAACATAATTCTGGCTGCCATTTAAAAACCATAAGTGCTAATGACTCCATTCCTTTTTGTGGTTGTAGGGGCTGTTGATTGGAGTACACTAAAACAAACCTGATCTCTCTAGGACATTCAGAAGCCAAGTTATAAGCCCACAAATGTGTAACTGGACTACTTTAAATTGACACCAGATCCGGTGACCTTTGGGACATGGTTTGACCCCCTTAGGAAAGTGCTATCATCATGAAACGTTCAGATCACTTACAACTCAATAGATTCTACCTTCCTGTAACGTTTCAGCCTGATTGGACCTTGTTTTCACACAAATGAACCCAGAATGATGTGAAATTGTGCTTCGTGCAACATAATTCTGGGTACCATTTACAAACACTAAGTGCTAATGACTCCATTCCTTTTTGTGGCTGTAGGGGCTTTTGATTGGAGTACACTAAAACAAACCTAACCTCTCTAGGACATTCAGAAGCCAAGTTATAAGCCCACAAAGGTGTAACTGGACTACTTCTTTAAAGTGACACCAGGCCCGGTGACCTTTGGGACATGGTTTTACCCCCTATAGGAATGTGCGATCATCTTGAAACGTTCAGATCACTTACAACTCAAGAGATTCTACCTTCTTGTAGCGTTTCAGCCTGATTGGACCTTGTTTTCACACAAATGAACCCAGAATGATGTGAAATTGTGCTTCGTGCAACATAATTCTGGGTGCCATTTAAAAACCATAAGGGCTAATGACTCCATTCCTTTTTGTGGTTGTAGGGGCTGTTGATTGGAGTACACTAAAACAAACCTGATCTCTCTAGGACATTCAGAAGCCAAGTTATAAGCCCACAAATGTGTAACTGGACTACTTCTTTAAATTGACACCAGATCCGGTGACCTTTGGGACATGGTTTGACCACCTTAGGAAAGCGCTATCATCATGAAACATTCAGATCACTTACAACTCAATAGATTCTACCTTCCTGTAACGTTTCAGCCTTATTGGACCTTGTTTTCACACAAATGAACCCAGAATGATGTGAAATTGTGCTTCGTGCAACATAATTCTGGGTGCCATTTAAAAACCATAAGTGCTAATGACTCCATTCCTTTTTGTGGTTGTAGGGGCTGTTGATTGGAGTATACTAAATCGAACCTGATCTCTAAGGGACATTCAGAAGCCAAGTTATAAGCCCACAAATGTGTAACTGGACTACTTCTTTAAATTGACACCAGATCCGGTGACCTTTGGGAAATGGTTTGACCCACTTAGGAAAGTGCTATCATCATGAAACGTTCAGATCACTTGCAACTCAATAGATTCTACCTTCCTGTGACATTTCAGCCTGATTGGACCTTGTTTTCACACAAATGGACCCAGAATGATGTGAAATTGTGCTTCGTGCAACATAATTCTGGGTGCCATTTAAGAACCATAAGTGCTAATGACTACATTCCTTTTTGTGGTTGTAGGGGCTGTTGATTGGAATACACTAAAACAAACCTGACCTCTCTGGGACATTCAGAAGCCAAGTTATAAGCCCACAAATGTGTAACTGGACTACGTCTTTAAAGTGACACCAGGCCCGGTGACCTTTGGGACATGGTTTGACCCCCTATAGGAATGTGCGATCATCATGAAACGTTCAGATCACTTACAACTCAATAGATTCTACCTTCTTGTAACGTTTCAGCCTGAGTGGACCTTGTTTTCACACAAATGGACCCAGAATGATGTGAAATTGTGATTCGTGCAACATAATTCTGGGTGCCATTTACAAACCATAAGTGCTAATGACTCCATTCCTTTTTGTGGTTGTAGGGGCTGTTGATTGGAGTACATTAAAACAAACCTGATCTCTATAGGACATTCAGAAGCCAAGTTATAAGCCCACAAATGTGTAACTGGAATACTTCTTTAAATTGACACCAGATCCGGTGACCTTTGGGACATGGTTTGACCCCCTTAGGAAAGCGCTATCATCATGAAACGTTCAGATCACTTACAACTCAATAGATTCTACCTTCCTGTAACGTTTCAGCATGAGTGGACCTTGTTTTCACACAAATGAACCCAGAATGATGTGAAATTGTGCTTCGTGCACCATAATTCTGGGTGCCATTTAAAAACCATAAGTGCTAATGACTCCATTCCTTTTTGTGGTTGTAGGGGCTGTTGATTGGAGTACACTAAAACAAACCTGATCTCTCTAGGACATTCAGAAGCCAAGTTATGAGCCCACAAATGTGTAACTGGACTACTTTAAATTGACACCAGATCCGGTGACCTTTGGGACAAGGTTTGACCCCCTTAGGAAAGTGCTATCATCATGAAACGTTCAGATCACTTACAACTCAATAGATTCTACCTTCCTGTAACGTTTCAGCCTGATTGGACCTTGTTTTCACACAGATGGACCCAGAATGAAGTGAAATTGTGCTTCGTGCAACATAATTCTGGGTGCCATTTAAAAACCATAAGGGCTAATGACTCCATTCCTTTTTGTGGTTGTAGGGGCTGTTGATTGGAGTACACTAAAACAAACCTGATCTCTCTAGGACATTCAGAAGCCAAGTTATAAGCCCACAAATGTGTAACTGGACTACTTCTTTAAATTGACACCAGATCCGGTGACCTTTGGGACATGGTTTGACCACCTTAGGAAAGCGCTATCATCATGAAACGTTCAGATCACTTACAACTCAATAGATTCTACCTTCCTGTAACGTTTCAGCCTTATTGGACCTTGTTTTCACACAAATGAACCCAGAATGATGTGAAATTGTGCTTCGTGCAACATAATTCTGGGTGCCATTTAAAAACCATAAGTGCTAATGACTCCATTCCTTTTTGTGGTTGTAGGGGCTGTTGATTGGAGTATACTAAATCAAACCTGATCTCTCAGGGACATTCAGAAGCCAAGTTATAAGCCCACAAATGTGTAACTGGACTACTTTAAATTGACACCAGATCCGGTGACCTTTGGGAAATGGTTTGACCCACTTAGGAAAGTGCTATCATCATGAAACGTTCAGATCACTTGCAACTCAATAGATTCTACCTTCCTGTGACATTTCAGCCTGATTGGACCTTGTTTTCACACAAATGGACCCAGAATGATGTGAAATTGTGCTTCGTGCAACATAATTCTGGGTGCCATTTAAGAACCATAAGTGCTAATGACTCCATTCCTTTTTGTGGTTGTAGGGGCTGTTGATTGGAATACACTAAAACAAACCTGACCTCTCTAGGACATTCAGAAGCCAAGTTATAAGCCCACAAATGTGTAACTGGACTACGTCTTTAAAGTGACACCAGGCCCGGTGACCTTTGGGACATGGTTTGACCCCCTATAGGAATGTGCGATCATCATGAAACGTTCAGATCACTTACAACTCAATAGATTCTACCTTCTTGTAACGTTTCAGCCTGAGTGGACCTTGTTTTCACACAAATGGACCCAGAATGATGTGAAATTGTGATTCGTGCAACATAATTCTGGGTGCCATTTACAAACCATAAGTGCTAATGACTCCATTCCTTTTTGTGGTTGTAGGGGCTGTTGATTGGAGTACATTAAAACAATCCTGATCTCTATAGGACATTCAGAAGCCAAGTTATAAGCCCACAAATGTGTAACTGGAATACTTCTTTAAATTGACACCAGATCCGGTGACCTTTGGGACATGGTTTGACCCCCTTAGGAAAGCGCTATCATCATGAAACGTTCAGATCACTTACAACTCAATAGATTCTACCTTCCTGTAACGTTTCAGCATGATTGGACCTTGTTTTCACACAAATGAACCCAGAATGATGTGAAATTGTGCTCCGTGCACCATAATTCTGGGTGCCATTTAAAAACCATAAGTGCTAATGACTCCATTCCTTTTTGTGGTTGTAGGGGCTGTTGATTGGAGTACACTAAAACAAACCTGATCTCTCTAGGACATTCAGAAGCCAAGTTATGAGCCCACAAATGTGTAACTGGACTACTTTAAATTGACACCAGATCCGGTGACTTTTGGGACAAGGTTTGACCCCCTTAGGAAAGTGCTATCATCATGAAACGTTCAGATCACTTACAACTCAATAGATTCTACCTTCCTGTAACGTTTCAGCCTGATTGGACCTTGTTTTCACACAGATGGACCCAGAATGAAGTGAAATTGTGCTTCGTGCAACATAATTCTGGGTGCCATTTACAAACCATAAGTGCTAATGACTCCATTCCTTTTTGTGGTTGTAGGGGCTTTTGATTGGAGTACACTAAAACAAACCTAACCTCTCTAGGACATTCAGAAGCCAAGTTATAAGCCCACAAAGGTGTAACTGGACTACTTCTTTAAAGTGACACCAGGCCCGGTGACCTTTGGGACATGGTTTTACCCCCTATAGGAATGTGCGATCATCTTGAAACGTTCAGATCACTTACAACTCAAGAGATTCTACCTTCTTGTAGCGTTTCAGCCTGATTGGACCTGGTTTTCACACAAATGAACCCAGAATGATGTGAAATTGTGCTTCGTGCAACATAATTCTGGGTGCCATTTAAAAACCATAAGGGCTAATGACTCCATTCCTTTTTGTGGTTGTAGGGGCTGTTGATTGGAGTACACTAAAACAAACCTGATCTCTCTAGGACATTCAGAAGCCAAGTTATAAGCCCACAAATGTGTAACTGGACTACTTCTTTAAATTGACACCAGATCCGGTGACCTTTGGGACATGGTTTGACCACCTTAGGAAAGCGCTATCATCATGAAACGTTCAGATCACTTACAACTCAATAGATTCTACCTTCCTGTAACGTTTCAGCCTTATTGGACCTTGTTTTCACACAAATGAACCCAGAATGATGTGAAATTGTGCTTCGTGCAACATAATTCTGGGTGCCATTTAAAAACCATAAGTGCTAATGACTCCATTCCTTTTTGTGGTTGTATGGGCTGTTGATTGGAGTATACTAAAACAAACCTGATCTCTCAGGGACATTCAGAAGCCAAGTTATAAGCCCACAAATGTGTAACTGGACTACTTCTTTAAATTGACACCAGATCCGGTGACCTTTGGGAAATGGTTTGACCCACTTAGGAAAGTGCTATCATCATGAAACGTTCAGATCACTTGCAACTCAATAGATTCTACCTTCCTGTGACATTTCAGCCTGATTGGACCTTGTTTTCACACAAATGGACCCAGAATGATGTGAAATTGTGCTTCGTGCAACATAATTCTGGGTGCCATTTAAGAACCATAAGTGCTAATGACTCCATTCCTTTTTGTGGTTGTAGGGGCTGTTGATTGGAATACACTAAAACAAACCTGACCTCTCTAGGACATTCAGAAGCCAAGTTATAAGCCCACAAATGTGTAACTGGACTACGTCTTTAAAGTGACACCAGGCCCGGTGACCTTTGGGACATGGTTTGACCCCCTATAGGAATGTGCGATCATCATGAAATGTTCAGATCACTTACAACTCAATAGATTCTACCTTCTTGTAACGTTTCAGCCTGAGTGGACCTTGTTTTCACACAAATGGACCCAGAATGATGTGAAATTGTGATTCGTGCAACATAATTCTGGGTGCCATTTACAAACCATAAGTGCTAATGACTCCATTCCTTTTTGTGGTTGTAGGGGCTGTTGATTGGAGTACATTAAAACAAACCTGATCTCTATAGGACATTCAGAAACCAAGTTATAAGCCCACAAATGTGTAACTGGAATACTTCTTTAAATTGACACCAGATCCGGTGACCTTTGGGACATGGTTTGACCCCCTTAGGAAAGCGCTATCATCATGAAACGTTCAGATCACTTACAACTCAATAGATTCTACCTTCCTGTAACGTTTCAGCATGATTGGACCTTGTTTTCACACAAATGAACCCAGAATGATGTGAAATTGTGCTTCGTGCAACATAATTCTGGGTGCCATTTAAAAACCATAAGTGCTAATGACTCCATTTCTTTTTGTGGTTGTAGGGGCTGTTAATTGGAGTACACTAAAACAAACCTGATCTCTCTAGGACATTCAGAAGCCAAGTTATAAGCCCACAAATGTGTAACTGGACTACTTTAAATTGACACCAGATCCGGTGACCTTTGGGACAAGGTTTGACCCCCTTAGGAAAGTGCTATCATCATGAAACGTTCAGATCACTTACAACTCAATAGATTCTACCTTCCTGTAACGTTTCAGCATGATTGGACCTTGTTTTCACACAAATGAACCCAGAATGATGTGAAATTGTGCTTCGTGCAACATAATTCTGGGTGCCATTTAAAAACCATAAGTGCTAATGACTCCATTTCTTTTTGTGGTTGTAGGGGCTGTTAATTGGAGTACACTAAAACAAACCTGATCTCTCTAGGACATTCAGAAGCCAAGTTATAAGCCCACAAATGTGTAACTGGACTACTTTAAATTGACACCAGATCCGGTGACCTTTGGGACAAGGTTTGACCCCCTTAGGAAAGTGCTATCATCATGAAACGTTCAGATCACTTACAACTCAATAGATTCTACCTTCCTGTAACGTTTCAGCCTGATTGGACCTTGTTTTCACACAGATGGACCCAGAATGAAGTGAAATTGTGCTTCGTGCAACATAATTCTGGGTGCCATTTACAAACCATAAGTGCTAATGACTCCATTCCTTTTTGTGGTTGTAGGGGCTTTTGATTGGAGTACACTAAAACAAACCTAACCTCTCTAGGACATTCAGAAGCCAAGTTATAAGCCCACAAAGGTGTAACTGTACTACTTCTTTAAAGTGACACCAGGCCAGGTGACCTTTGGGACATGGTTTTACCCCCTATAGGAATGTGCGATCATCTTGAAACGTTCAGATCACTTACAACTCAAGAGATTCTACCTTCTTGTAGCGTTTCAGCCTGATTGGACCTTGTTTTCACACAAATGAACCCAGAATGATGTGAAATTTTGCTTCGTGCAACATAATTCTGGGTGCCATTTAAAAACCATAAGGGCTAATGACTCCATTCCTTTTTGTGGTTGTAGGGGCTGTTGATTGGAGTACACTAAAACAAACCTGATCTCTCTAGGACATTCAGAAGCCAAGTTATAAGCCCACAAATGTGTAACTGGACTACTTCTTTAAATTGACACCAGATCCGGTGACCTTTGGGACATGGTTTGACCACCTTAGGAAAGCGCTATCATCATGAAACGTTCAGATCACTTACAACTCAATAGATTCTACCTTCCTGTAACGTTTCAGCCTTATTGGACCTTGTTTTCACACAAATGAACCCAGAATGATGTGAAATTGTGCTTCGTGCAACATAATTCTGGGTGCCATTTAAAAACCATAAGTGCTAATGACTCCATTCCTTTTTGAGGTTGTAGGGGCTGTTGATTGGAGTACACTAAAACAAACCTGATCTCTCAGGGACATTCAGAAGCCAAGTTATAAGCCCACAAATGTGTAACTGGACTACTTCTTTAAATTGACACCAGGCCCGGTGACCTTTGGGACATGGTTTGACCCCCTATAGGAATGTGCGATCATCATGAAACGTTCAGATCACTTACAACTCAATAGATTCTACCTTCTTGTAACGTTTCAGCCTGAGTGGACCTTGTTTTCACACAAATGGACCCAGAATGATGTGAAATTGTGATTCGTGCAACATAATTCTGGGTGCCATTTACAAACCATAAGTGCTAATGACTCCATTCCTTTTTGTGGTTGTAGGGGCTGTTGATTGGAGTACATTAAAACAAACCTGATCTCTATAGGACATTCAGAAGCCAAGTTATAAGCCCACAAATGTGTAACTGGAATACTTCTTTAAATTGACACCAGATCCGGTGACCTTTGGGACATGGTTTGACCCCCTTAGGAAAGCGCTATCATCATGAAACGTTCAGATCACTTACAACTCAATAGATTCTACCTTCCTGTAACGTTTCAGCATGATTGGACCTTGTTTTCACACAAATGAACCCAGAATGATGTGAAATTGTGCTTCGTGCAACATAATTCTGGGTGCCATTTAAAAACCATAAGTGCTAATGACTCAATTTCTTTTTGTGGTTGTAGGGGCTGTTAATTGGAGTACACTAAAACAAACCTGATCTCTCTAGGACATTCAGAAGCCAAGTTATAAGCCCACAAATGTGTAACTGGACTACTTTAAATTGACACCAGATCCGGTGACCTTTGGGACAAGGTTTGACCCCCTTAGGAAAGTGCTATCATCATGAAACGTTCAGATCACTTACAACTCAATAGATTCTACCTTCCTGTAACGTTTCAGCCTGATTGGACCTTGTTTTCACACAGATGGACCCAGAATGAAGTGAAATTGTGCTTCGTGCAACATAATTCTGGGTGCCATTTACAAACCATAAGTGCTAATGACTCCATTCCTTTTTGTGGTTGTAGGGGCTGTTGATTGGAGTACATTAAAACAAACCTGATCTCTCTAGGACATTCAGAAGCCAAGTTATAAGCCCACAAATGTGTAACTGGACTACTTCTTTAAATTGACACCAGATCCGGTGACCTTTGGGACATGGTTGTACCCCCTTAGGAAAGTGCTATCATCATGAAACGTTCAGATCACTTACAACTCAATAGATTCTACCTTCCTGTAACGTTTCAGCCTGATTGGACCTTGTTTTCACACAAATGGACACAGAATGATGTGAAATTGTGCTTCGTGCAAAATAATTCTTGGTGCCATTTAAAAACCATAAGTGCTAATGACTCCATTCCTTTTTGTGGTTGTAGGGGCTGTTGATTGGAGTACACTATAACAAACCTGATCTCTCTAGGACATTCAGAAGCCAAGTTATAAGCCCACAAATGTGTAACTGGACTACTTTAAATTGACACCAGATCCGGTGACCTTTGGGACATGGTTTGACCCCCTTAGGAAAGTGCTATCATCATGAAACGTTCAGATCACTTACAACTCAATAGATTCTACCTTCCTGTAACGTTTCAGCCTGATTGGACCTTGTTTTCACACAAATGAACCCAGAATGATGTGAAATTGTGCTTCGTGCAACATAATTCTGGGTGCCCTTTAAAAACCATAAGTGCTAATGACTCCATTCCTTTTTGTGGTTGTAGGGGCTGTTGATTGGAGTATACTAAAACAAACCTGATCTCTCAGGGACATTCAGAAGCCAAGTTATAAGCCCACAAATGTGTAACTGGACTACTTCTTTAAATTGACACCAGATCCGGTGACCTTTGGGACATGGTTTGACCCACTTAGGAAAGTGCTATCATCATGAAACGTTCAGATCACTTACAACTCAATAGATTCTACCTTCATGTGACGTTTCAGCCTGATTGGACCTTGTTTTCACACAAATGGACCCAGAATGATGTGAAATTGTGCTTCGTGCAACATAATTCTGGGTGCCATTTACAAACCATAAGTGCTAATGACTCCATTCCTTTTTGTGGTTGTAGGGGCTGCTGATTGGAATACACTAAAACAAACCTGACCTCTCTAGGACATTCAGAAGCCAAGTTATAAGCCCACAAATGTGTAACTGGACTACTTCTTTAAAGTGACACCAGGCCCGGTGACCTTTGGGACATGGTTTGACCCCCTATAGGAATGTGCGATCATCATGAAACGTTCAGATCACTTACAACTCAATAGATTCTACCTTCTTGTAACGTTTCAGCCTGATTGGACCTTGTTTTCGCACAAATGAACCCAGAATAATGTGAAATTGTGCTTTGTGCAACATAATTCTGGGTGCCATTTAAAAACCATAATTGCTAATGACTCCATTCCTTTTTGTGGTTGTAGGGGCTGTTGATTGGTGTACACTAAAACAAACCTGATCTCTCTAGGACATTCAGAAGCCAAGTTATAAGCCCACAAATGTGTAACTGGACTACTTTAAATTGACACCAGATCCGGTGACCTTTGGGACAAGGTTTGACCCCCTTAGGAAAGTGCTATCATCATGAAACGTTCAGATCACTTACAACTCAATAGATTCTACCTTCCTGTAACGTTTCAGCCTGATTGGACCTTGTTTTCACACAGATGGACCCAGAATGAAGTGAAATTGTGCTTCGTGCAACATAATTCTGGGTGCCATTTACAAACCATAAGTGCTAATGACTCCATTCCTTTTTGTGGTTGTAGGGGCTTTTGATTGGAGTACACTAAAACAAACCTAACCTCTCTAGGACATTCAGAAGCCAAGTTATAAGCCCACAAAGGTGTAACTGGACTACTTCTTTAAAGTGACACCAGGCCCGGTGACCTTTGGGACATGGTTTTACCCCCTATAGGAATGTGCGATCATCTTGAAACGTTCAGATCACTTACAACTCAAGAGATTCTACCTTCTTGTAGCGTTTCAGCCTGATTGGACCTTGTTTTCACACAAATGAACCCAGAATGATGTGAAATTTTGCTTCGTGCAACATAATTCTGGGTGCCATTTAAAAACCATAAGGGCTAATGACTCCATTCCTTTTTGTGGTTGTAGGGGCTGTTGATTGGAGTACACTAAAACAAACCTGATCTCTCTAGGACATTCAGAAGCCAAGTTATAAGCCCACAAATGTGTAACTGGACTACTTCTTTAAATTGACACCAGATCCGGTGACCTTTGGGACATGGTTTGACCACCTTAGGAAAGCGCTATCATCATGAAACGTTCAGATCACTTACAACTCAATAGATTCTACCTTCCTGTAACGTTTCAGCCTTATTGGACCTTGTTTTCACATAAATGAACCCAGAATGATGTGAAATTGTGCTTCGTGCAACATAATTCTGGGTGCCATTTAAAAACCATAAGTGCTAATGACTCCATTCCTTTTTGTGGTTGTAGGGGCTGTTGATTGGAGTATACTAAAACAAACCTGATCTCTCAGGGACATTCAGAAGCCAAGTTATAAGCCCACAAATGTGTAACTGGACTACTTCTTTAAATTGACACCAGATCCGGTGACCTTTGGGAAATGGTTTGACCCACTTAGGAAAGTGCTATCATCATGAAACGTTCAGATCACTTGCAACTCAATAGATTCTACCTTCCTGTGACTTTTCAGCCTGATTGGACCTTGTTTTCACACAAATGGACCCAGAATGATGTGAAATTGTGCTTCGTGCAACATAATTCTGGGTGCCATTTAAGAACCATAAGTGCTAATGACTCCATTCCTTTTTGTGGTTGTAGGGGCTGTTGATTGGAATACACTAAAACAAACCTGACCTCTCTAGGACATTCAGAAGCCAAGTTATAAGCCCACAAATGTGTAACTGGACTACGTCTTTAAAGTGACACCAGGCCCGGTGACCTTTGGGACATGGTTTGACCCCCTATAGGAATGTGCGATCATCATGAAACGTTCAGATCACTTACAACTCAATAGATTCTACCTTCTTGTAACGTTTCAGCCTGAGTGGACCTTGTTTTCACACAAATGGACCCAGAATGATGTGAAATTGTGATTCGTGCAACATAATTCTGGGTGCCATTTACAAACCATAAGTGCTAATGACTCCATTCCTTTTTGTGGTTGTAGGGGCTGTTGATTGGAGTACATTAAAACAAACCTGATCTCTATAGGACATTCAGAAGCCAAGTTATAAGCCCACAAATGTGTAACTGGAATACTTCTTTAAATTGACACCAGATCCGGTGACCTTTGGGACATGGTTTGACCCCCTTAGGAAAGCGCTATCATCATGAAACGTTCAGATCACTTACAACTCAATAGATTCTACCTTCCTGTAACGTTTCAGCATGATTGGACCTTGTTTTCACACAAATGAACCCAGAATGATGTGAAATTGTGCTTCGTGCAACATAATTCTGGGTGCCATTTAAAAACCATAAGTGCTAATGACTCAATTTCTTTTTGTGGTTGTAGGGGCTGTTAATTGGAGTACACTAAAACAAACCTGATCTCTCTAGGACATTCAGAAGCCAAGTTATAAGCCCACAAATGTGTAACTGGACTACTTTAAATTGACACCAGATCCGGTGACCTTTGGGACAAGGTTTGACCCCCTTAGGAAAGTGCTATCATCATGAAACGTTCAGATCACTTACAACTCAATAGATTCTACCTTCCTGTAACGTTTCAGCCTGATTGGACCTTGTTTTCACACAGATGGACCCAGAATGAAGTGAAATTGTGCTTCGTGCAACATAATTCTGGGTGCCATTTACAAACCATAAGTGCTAATGACTCCATTCCTTTTTGTGGTTGTAGGGGCTGTTGATTGGAGTACATTAAAACAAACCTGATCTCTCTAGGACATTCAGAAGCCAAGTTATAAGCCCACAAATGTGTAACTGGACTACTTCTTTAAATTGACACCAGATCCGGTGACCTTTGGGACATGGTTTGACCCCCTTAGGAAAGTGCTATCATCATGAAACGTTCAGATCACTTACAACTCAATAGATTCTACCTTCCTGTAACGTTTCAGCCTGATTGGACCTTGTTTTCACACAAATGGACACAGAATGATGTGAAATTGTGCTTCGTGCAAAATAATTCTTGGTGCCATTTAAAAACCATAAGTGCTAATGACTCCATTCCTTTTTGTGGTTGTAGGGGCTGCTGATTGGAATACACTAAAACAAACCTGACCTCTCTAGGACATTCAGAAGCCAAGTTATAAGCCCACAAATGTGTAACTGGACTACTTCTTTAAAGTGACACCAGGCCCGGTGACCTTTGGGACATGGTTTGACCCCCTATAGGAATGTGCGATCATCATGAAACGTTCAGATCACTTACAACTCAATAGATTCTACCTTCTTGTAACGTTTCAGCCTGATTGGACCTTGTTTTCGCACAAATGAACCCAGAATAATGTGAAATTGTGCTTCGTGCAACATAATTCTGGGTGCCATTTAAAATCCATAAGTGCTAATGACTCCATTCCTTTTTGTGGTTGTAGGGGCTGTTGATTGGAGTACATTAAAACAAACCTGATCTCTCTAGGACATTCAGAAGCCAAGTTATAAGCCCACAAATGTGTAACTGGACTACTTTAAATTGACACCAGATCCGGTGACCTTTGGGACATGGTTTGACCCCCTTAGGAAAGTGCTATCATCATGAAACGTTCAGATCACTTACAACTCAATAGATTCTACCTTCCTGTAACGTTTCAGCCTGATTGGACCTTGTTTTCACACAAATGAACCCAGAATGATGTGAAATTGTGCTTCGTGCAACATAATTCTGGGTGCCATTTAAAAACCATACGTGCTAATGACTCCATTCCTTTTTGTGGTTGTAGGGGCTGTTGATTGGAGTACACTAAAACAAACCTGATCACTCTAGGACATTCAGAAGCCAAGTTATAAGCCCACAAATGTGTAACTGGACTACTTCTTTAAATTGACACCAGATCCGGTGACCTTTGGGACATGGTTTGACCCCCTTAGGAAAGCGCTATCATCATGAAACGTTCAGATCACTTACCACTCAATAGATTCTACCTTCCTGTAACGTTTCAGCCTTATTGGACCTTGTTTTCACACAAATGAACCCAGAATGATGTGAAATTGTGCTTCGTGCAACATAATTCTGGGTGCCATTTAAAAACCATAAGTGCTAATGACTCCATTCCTTTTTGTGGTTGTAGGGGCTGTTGATTGGAGTATACTAAAACAAACCTGATCTCTCAGGGACATTCAGAAGCCAAGTTATAAGCCCACAAATGTGTAACTGGACTACTTCTTTAAATTGACACCAGATCCGGTGACCTTTGGGACATGGTTTGACCCACTTAGGAAAGTGCTATCATCATGAAACGTTCAGATCACTTACAACTCAATAGATTCTACCTTCATGTGACGCTTCAGCCTGATTGGACCTTGTTTTCACACAAATGGACCCAGAATGATGTGAAATTGTGCTTCGTGCAACATAATTCTGCGTGCCATTTACAAACCATAAGTGCTAATGACTCCATTCCTTTTTGTGGTTGTAGGGGCTGTTGATTGGAATACACTAAAACAAACCTGACCTCTCTAGGACATTCAGAAGCCAAGTTATAAGCCCACAAATGTGTAACTGGACTACGTCTTTAAAGTGACACCAGGCCCGGTGACCTTTGGGACATGGTTTGACCCCCTATAGGAATGTGCGATCATCATGAAACGTTCAGATCACTTACAACTCAATAGATTCTACCTTCTTGTAACGTTTCAGCCTGATTGGACCTTGTTTTCGCACAAATGAACCCATAATAATGTGAAATTGTGCTTCGTGCAACATAATTCTGGGTGCCATTTAAAATCCATAAGTGCTAATGACTCCATTCCTTTTTGTGGTTGTAGGGGCTGTTGATTGGAGTACATTAAAACAAACCTGATCTCTCTAGGACATTCAGAAGCCAAGTTATAAGCCCACAAATGTGTAACTGGAATACTTCTTTAAATTGACACCAGATCCGGTGACCTTTGGGACATGGTTTGACCCCCTTAGGAAAGTGCTATCATCATGAAACGTTCAGATCACTTACAACTCAATAGATTCTACCTTCCTGTAACGTTTCAGCCTGATTGGAACTTGTTTTCACACAAATGAACCCAGAATGATGTGAAATTGTGCTTCGTGCAACATAATTCTGGGTGCCATTTAAAAACCATAAGTGCTAATGACTCCATTTCTTTTTGTGGTTGTAGGGGCTGTTGATTGGAGTACTCTAAAACAAACCTGATCTCTCTATGACATTCAGAAGCCAAGTTATAAGCCCACAAATGTGTAACTGGACTACTTCTTTAAATTGACACCAGATCCGGTGACCTTTGGGACATGGTTTGACCCCCTTAGGAAAGTGCTATCATCATGAAACGTTCAGATCACTTTCAACTCAATAGATTCTACCTTCCTGTAACGTTTCAGCCTGATTGGACATTGTTTTCACACAAATGGACACAGAATGATGTGAAATTGTGCTTCGTGCAACATAATTCTGGGTGCCATTTAAAAACCATAAGTGCTAATGACTCCATTCCTTTTTGTGGTTGTAGGGGCTGTTGATTGGAGTACACTAAAACAAACCTGATCTCTCTAGGACATTCAGAAGCCAAGTTATAAGCCCACAAATGTGTAACTGGACTACTTTAAATTGACACCAGATCCGGTGACCTTTGGGACATGGTTTGACCGCCTTAGGAAAGTGCTATCATCATGAAACGTTCAGATCACTTACAACTCAATAGATTCTACCTTCCTGTAACGTTTCAGCCTGATTGGACCTTGTTTTCACACAAATGGACACAGAATGATGTGAAATTGTGCTTCGTGCAACATAATTCTGGGTGCCATTTAAAAACCATAAGTGCTAATGACTCCATTCCTTTTTGTGGTTGTAGGGGCTGTTGATTGGAGTACACTAAAACAAACCTGATCTCTCTAGGACATTCAGAAGCCATGTTATAAGCCCACAAATGTGTAACTGGACTACTTTAAATTGACACCAGATCCGGTGACCTTTGGGACATGGTTTGACCGCCTTAGGAAAGTGCTATCATCATGAAACGTTCAGATCACTTACAACTCAATAGATTCTACCTTCCTGTAACGTTTCAGCCTGAGTGGACCTTGTTTTCACACAAATGGACCCAGAATGATGTGAAATTGTGATTCGTGCAACATAATTCTGGGTGCCATTTACAAACCATAAGTGCTAATGACTCCATTCCTTTTTGTGGTTGTAGGGGCTGTTGATTGGAGTACATTAAAACAAACCTGATCTCTATAGGACATTCAGAAGCCAAGTTATAAGCCCACAAATGTGTAACTGGAATACTTCTTTAAATTGACACCAGATCCGGTGACCTTTGGGACATGGTTTGACCCCCTTAGGAAAGCGCTATCATCATGAAACGTTCAGATCACTTACAACTCAATAGATTCTACCTTCCTGTAACGTTTCAGCATGATTGGACCTTGTTTTCACACAAATGAACCCAGAATGATGTGAAATTGTGCTTCGTGCAACATAATTCTGGGTGCCATTTAAAAACCATAAGTGCTAATGACTCCATTTCTTTTTGTGGTTGTAGGGGCTGTTAATTGGAGTACACTAAAACAAACCTGATCTCTCTAGGACATTCAGAAGCCAAGTTATAAGCCCACAAATGTGTAACTGGACTACTTTAAATTGACACCAGATCCGGTGACCTTTGGGACAAGGTTTGACCCCCTTAGGAAAGTGCTATCATCATGAAACGTTCAGATCACTTACAACTCAATAGATTCTACCTTCTTGTAACGTTTCAGCCTGATTGGACCTTGTTTTCGCACAAATGAACCCAAAATAATGTGAAATTGTGCTTCGTGCAACATAATTCTGGGTGCCATTTAAAATCCATAAGTGCTAATGACTCTATTCCTTTTTGTGGTTGTAGGGGCTGTTGATTGGAGTACATTAAAACAAACCTGATCTCTCTAGGACATTCAGAAGCCAAGTTATAAGCCCACAAATGTGTAACTGGACTACTTTAAATTGACACCAGATCCGGTGACCTTTGGGACATGGTTTGACCCCCTTAGGAAAGTGCTATCATCATGAAACGTTCAGATCACTTACAACTCAATAGATTCTACCTTCCTGTAACGTTTCAGCCTGATTGGACCTTGTTTTCACACAAATGAACCCAGAATGATGTGAAATTGTGCTTCGTGCAACATAATTCTGGGTGCCATTTAAAAACCATACGTGCTAATGACTCCATTCCTTTTTGTGGTTGTAGGGGCTGTTGATTGGAGTACACTAAAACAAACCTGATCACTCTAGGACATTCAGAAGCCAAGTTATAAGCCCACAAATGTGTAACTGGACTACTTCTTTAAATTGACACGAGATCCGGTGACCTTTGGGACATGGTTTGACCCCCTTAGGAAAGCGCTATCATCATGAAACGTTCAGATCACTTACCACTCAATAGATTCTACCTTCCTGTAACGTTTCAGCCTTATTGGACCTTGTTTTCACACAAATGAACCCAGAATGATGTGAAATTGTGCTTCGTGCAACATAATTCTGGGTGCCATTTAAAAACCATAAGTGCTAATGACTCCATTCCTTTTTGTGGTTGTAGGGGCTGTTGATTGGAGTATACTAAAACAAACCTGATCTCTCAGGGACATTCAGAAGCCAAGTTATAAGCCCACAAATGTGTAACTGGACTACTTCTTTAAATTGACACCAGATCCGGTGACCTTTGGGACATGGTTTGACCCACTTAGGAAAGTGCTATCATCATGAAACGTTCAGATCACTTACAACTCAATAGATTCTACCTTCATGTGACGCTTCAGACTGATTGGACCTTGTTTTCACACAAATGGACCCAGAATGATGTGAAATTGTGCTTCGTGCAACATAATTCTGCGTGCCATTTACAAACCATAAGTGCTAATGACTCCATTCCTTTTTGTGGTTGTAGGGGCTGTTGATTGGAATACACTAAAACAAACCTGACCTCTCTAGGACATTCAGAAGCCAAGTTATAAGCCCACAAATGTGTAACTGGACTACGTCTTTAAAGTGACACCAGGCCCGGTGACCTTTGGGACATGGTTTGACCCCCTATAGGAATGTGCGATCATCATGAAACGTTCAGATCACTTACAACTCAATAGATTCTACCTTCTTGTAACGTTTCAGCCTGATTGGACCTTGTTTTCGCACAAATGAACCCATAATAATGTGAAATTGTGCTTCGTGCAACATAATTCTGGGTGCCATTTAAAATCCATAAGTGCTAATGACTCCATTCCTTTTTGTGGTTGTAGGGGCTGTTGATTGGAGTACATTAAAACAAACCTGATCTCTCTAGGACATTCAGAAGCCAAGTTATAAGCCCACAAATGTGTAACTGGAATACTTCTTTAAATTGACACCAGATCCGGTGACCTTTGGGACATGGTTTGACCCCCTTAGGAAAGTGCTATCATCATGAAACGTTCAGATCACTTACAACTCAATAGATTCTACCTTCCTGTAACGTTTCAGCCTGATTGGAACTTGTTTTCACACAAATGAACCCAGAATGATGTGAAATTGTGCTTCGTGCAACATAATTCTGGGTGCCATTTAAAAACCATAAGTGCTAATGACTACATTTCTTTTTGTGGTTGTAGGGGCTGTTGATTGGAGTACTCTAAAACAAACCTGATCTCTCTATGACATTCAGAAGCCAAGTTATAAGCCCACAAATGTGTAACTGGACTACTTCTTTAAATTGACACCAGATCCGGTGACCTTTGGGACATGGTTTGACCCCCTTAGGAAAGTGCTATCATCATGAAACGTTCAGATCACTTTCAACTCAATAGATTCTACCTTCCTGTAACGTTTCAGCCTGATTGGACCTTGTTTTCACACAAATGGACACAGAATGATGTGAAATTGTGCTTCGTGCAACATAATTCTGGGTGCCATTTAAAAACCATAAGTGCTAATGACTCCATTCCTTTTTGTGGTTTTAGGGGCTGTTGATTGGAGTACACTAAAACAAACCTGATCTCTCTAGGACATTCAGAAGCCAAGTTATAAGCCCACAAATGTGTAACTGGACTACTTTAAATTGACACCAGATCCGGTGACCTTTGGGACATGGTTTGACCGCCTTAGGAAAGTGCTATCATCATGAAACGTTCAGATCACTTACAACTCAATAGATTCTACCTTCCTGTAACGTTTCAGCCTGAGTGGACCTTGTTTTCACACAAATGGACCCAGAATGATGTGAAATTGTGATTCGTGCAACATAATTCTGGGTGCCATTTACAAACCATAAGTGCTAATGACTCCATTCCTTTTTGTGGTTGTAGGGGCTGTTGATTGGAGTACATTAAAACAAACCTGATCTCTATAGGACATTCAGAAGCCAAGTTATAAGCCCACAAATGTGTAACTGGAATACTTCTTTAAATTGACACCAGATCCGGTGACCTTTGGGACATGGTTTGACCCCCTTAGGAAAGCGCTATCATCATGAAACGTTCAGATCACTTACAACTCAATAGATTCTACCTTCCTGTAACGTTTCAGCATGATTGGACCTTGTTTTCACACAAATGAACCCAGAATGATGTGAAATTGTGCTTCGTGCAACATAATTCTGGGTGCCATTTAAAAACCATAAGTGCTAATGACTCCATTTCTTTTTGTGGTTGTAGGGGCTGTTAATTGGAGTACACTAAAACAAACCTGATCTCTCTAGGACATTCAGAAGCCAAGTTATAAGCCCACAAATGTGTAACTGGACTACTTTAAATTGACACCAGATCCGGTGACCTTTGGGACAAGGTTTGACCCCCTTAGGAAAGTGCTATCATCATGAAACGTTCAGATCACTTACAACTCAATAGATTCTACCTTCCTGTAACGTTTCAGCCTGATTGGACCTTGTTTTCACACAGATGGACCCAGAATGAAGTGAAATTGTGCTTCGTGCAACATAATTCTGGGTGCCATTTACAAACCATAAGTGCTAATGACTCCATTCCTTTTTGTGGTTGTAGGGGCTTTTGATTGGAGTACACTAAAACAAACCTAACCTCTCTAGGACATTCAGAAGCCAAGTTATAAGCCCACAAAGGTGTAACTGGACTACTTCTTTAAAGTGACACCAGGCCCGGTGACCTTTGGGACATGGTTTTACCCCCTATAGGAATGTGCGATCATCTTGAAACGTTCAGATCACTTACAACCAAGAGATTCTACCTTCTTGTAGCGTTTCAGCCTGATTGGACCTTGTTTTCACACAAATGAACCCAGAATGATGTGAAATTGTGCTTCGTGCAACATAATTCTGGGTGCCATTTAAAAACCATAAGGGCTAATGACTCCATTCCTTTTTGTGGTTGTAGGGGCTGTTGATTGGAGTACACTAAAACAAACCTGATCTCTCTAGGACATTCAGAAGCCAAGTTATAAGCCCACAAATGTGTAACTGGACTACTTCTTTAAATTGACACCAGATCCGGTGACCTTTGGGACATGGTTTGACCACCTTAGGAAAGCGCTATCATCATGAAACGTTCAGATCACTTACAACTCAATAGATTCTACCTTCCTGTAACGTTTCAGCCTTATTGGACCTTGTTTTCACACAAATGAACCCAGAATGATGTGAAATTGTGCTTCGTGCAACATAATTCTGGGTGCCATTTAAAAACCCAAAGTGCTAATGACTCCATTCCTTTTTGTGGTTGTAGGGGCTGTTGATTGGAGTATACTAAAACAAACCTGATCTCTCAGGGACATTCAGAAGCCAAGTTATAAGCCCACAAATGTGTAACTGGACTACTTCTTTAAATTGACACCAGATCCGGTGACCTTTGGGAAATGGTTTGACCCACTTAGGAAAGTGCTATCATCATGAAACGTTCAGATCACTTGCAACTCAATAGATTCTACCTTCCTGTGACATTTCAGCCTGATTGGACCTTGTTTTCACACAAATGGACCCAGAATGATGTGAAATTGTGCTTCGTGCAACATAATTCTGGGTGCCATTTAAGAACCATAAGTGCTAATGACTCCATTCCTTTTTGTGGTTGTAGGGGCTGTTGATTGGAATACACTAAAACAAACCTGACCTCTCTAGGACATTCAGAAGCCAAGTTATAAGCCCACAAATGTGTAACTGGACTACGTCTTTAAAGTGACACCAGGCCCGGTGACCTTTGGGACATGGTTTGACCCCCTATAGGAATGTGCGATCATCATGAAACGTTCAGATCACTTACAACTCAATAGATTCTACCTTCTTGTAACGTTTCAGCCTGAGTGGACCTTGTTTTCACACAAATGGACCCAGAATGATGTGAAATTGTGATTCGTGCAACATAATTCTGGGTGCCATTTACAAACCATAAGTGCTAATGACTCCATTCCTTTTTGTGGTTGTAGGGGCTGTTGATTGGAGTACATTAAAACAAACCTGATCTCTATAGGACATTCAGAAGCCAAGTTATAAGCCCACAAATGTGTAACTGGAATACTTCTTTAAATTGACACCAGATCCGGTGACCTTTGGGACATGGTTTGACCCCCTTAGGAAAGCGCTATCATCATGAAACGATCAGATCACTTACAACTCAATAGATTCTACCTTCCTGTAACGTTTCAGCATGATTGGACCTTGTTTTCACACAAATGAACCCAGAATGATGTGAAATTGTGCTTCGTGCAACATAATTCTGGGTGCCATTTAAAAACCCAAAGTGCTAATGACTCCATTCCTTTTTGTGGTTGTAGGGGCTGTTGATTGGAGTATACTAAAACAAACCTGATCTCTCAGGGACATTCAGAAGCCAAGTTATAAGCCCACAAATGTGTAACTGGACTACTTCTTTAAATTGACACCAGATCCGGTGACCTTTGGGAAATGGTTTGACCCACTTAGGAAAGTGCTATCATCATGAAACGTTCAGATCACTTGCAACTCAATAGATTCTACCTTCCTGTGACATTTCAGCCTGATTGGACCTTGTTTTCACACAAATGGACCCAGAATGATGTGAAATTGTGCTTCGTGCAACATAATTCTGGGTGCCATTTAAGAACCATAAGTGCTAATGACTCCATTCCTTTTTGTGGTTGTAGGGGCTGTTGATTGGAATACACTAAAACAAACCTGACCTCTCTAGGACATTCAGAAGCCAAGTTATAAGCCCACAAATGTGTAACTGGACTACGTCTTTAAAGTGACACCAGGCCCGGTGACCTTTGGGACATGGTTTGACCCCCTATAGGAATGTGCGATCATCATGAAACGTTCAGATCACTTACAACTCAATAGATTCTACCTTCTTGTAACGTTTCAGCCTGAGTGGACCTTGTTTTCACACAAATGGACCCAGAATGATGTGAAATTGTGATTCGTGCAACATAATTCTGGGTGCCATTTACAAACCATAAGTGCTAATGACTCCATTCCTTTTTGTGGTTGTAGGGGCTGTTGATTGGAGTACATTAAAACAAACCTGATCTCTATAGGACATTCAGAAGCCAAGTTATAAGCCCACAAATGTGTAACTGGAATACTTCTTTAAATTGACACCAGATCCGGTGACCTTTGGGACATGGTTTGACCCCCTTAGGAAAGCGCTATCATCATGAAACGATCAGATCACTTACAACTCAATAGATTCTACCTTCCTGTAACGTTTCAGCATGATTGGACCTTGTTTTCACACAAATGAACCCAGAATGATGTGAAATTGTGCTTCGTGCAACATAATTCTGGGTGCCATTTAAAAACCATAAGTGCTAATGACTCCATTTCTTTTTGTGGTTGTAGGGGCTGTTAATTGGAGTACACTAAAACAAACCTGATCTCTCTAGGACATTCAGAAGCCAAGTTATAAGCCCACAAATGTGTAACTGGACTACTTTAAATTGACACCAGATCCGGTGACCTTTGGGACAAGGTTTGACCCCCTTAGGAAAGTGCTATCATCATGAAACGTTCAGATCACTTACAACTCAATAGATTCTACCTTCCTGTAACGTTTCAGCCTGATTGGACCTTGTTTTCACACAAATGAACCCAGAATGATGTGAAATTGTGCTTCGTGCAACATAATTCTGGGTGCCCTTTAAAAACCATAAGTGCTAATGACTCCATTCCTTTTTGTGGTTGTAGGGGCTGTTGATTGGAGTATACTAAAACAAACCTGATCTCTCAGGGACATTCAGAAGCCAAGTTATAAGCCCACAAATGTGTAACTGGACTACTTCTTTAAATTGACACCAGATCCGGTGACCTTTGGGACATGGTTTGACCCACTTAGGAAAGTGCTATCATCATGAAACGTTCAGATCACTTACAACTCAATAGATTCTACCTTTATGTGACGTTTCAGCCTGATTGGACCCTGTTTTCACACAAATGGACCCAGAATGATGTGAAATTGTGCTTCGTGCAACATAATTCTGGGTGCCATTTACAAACCATAAGTGCTAATGACTCCATTCCTTTTTGTGGTTGTAGGGGCTGTTGATTGGAGTACATTAAAACAAACCTGATCTCTCTAGGACATTCAGAAGCCAAGTTATAAGCCCACAAATGTGTAACTGGACTACTTCTTTAAATTGACACCAGATCCGGTGACCTTTGGGACATGGTTTGACCCCCTTAGGAAAGTGCTATCATCATGAAACGTTCAGATCACTTACAACTCAATAGATTCTACCTTCCTGTAACGTTTCAGCCTGATTGGACCTTGTTTTCACACAAATGGACACAGAATGATGTGAAATTGTGCTTCGTGCAAAATAATTCTTGGTGCCATTTAAAAACCATAAGTGCTAATGACTCCATTCCTTTTTGTGGTTGTAGGGGCTGTTGATTGGAGTACACTAAAACAAACCTGATCTCTCTAGGACATTCAGAAGCCAAGTTATAAGCCCACAAATGTGTAACTGGACTACTTTAAATTGACACCAGATCCGGTGACCTATGGGACATGGTTTGACCCCCTTAGGAAAGTGCTATCATCATGAAACGTTCAGATCACTTACAACTCAATAGATTCTACCTTCCTGTAACGTTTCAGCCTGATTGGACCTTGTTTTCACACAAATGAACCCAGAATGATGTGAAATTGTGCTTCGTGCAACATAATTCTGGGTGCCCTTTAAAAACCATGAGTGCTAATGACTCCATTCCTTTTTGTGGTTGTAGGGGCTGTTGATTGGAGTATACTAAAACAAACCTGATCTCTCAGGGACATTCAGAAGCCAAGTTATAAGCCCACAAATGTGTAACTGGACTACTTCTTTAAATTGACACCAGATCCGGTGACCTTTGGGACATGGTTTGACCCACTTAGGAAAGTGCTATCATCATGAAACGTTCAGATCACTTACAACTCAATAGATTCTACCTTCATGTGACGTTTCAGCCTGATTGGACCTTGTTTTCACACAAATGGACCCAGAATGATGTGAAATTGTGCTTCGTGCAACATAATTCTGGGTGCCATTTACAAACCATAAGTGCTAATGACTCCATTCCTTTTTGTGGTTGTAGGGGCTGTTGATTGGAATACACTTAAACAAACCTGACCTCTCTAGGACATTCAGAAGACAAGTTATAAGCCCACAAATGTGTAACTGGACTACTTCTTTAAATTGACACCAGATCCGGTGACCTTTGGGACATGGTTTGACCCACTTAGGAAAGTGCTATCATCATGAAACGTTCAGATCACTTACAACTCAATAGATTCTACCTTCATGTGACGCTTCAGCCTGATTGGACCTTGTTTTCACACAAATGGACCCAGAATGATGTGAAATTGTGCTTCGTGCAACATAATTCTGCGTGCCATTTACAAACCATAAGTGCTAATGACTCCATTCCTTTTTGTGGTTGTAGGGGCTGTTGATTGGAATACACTAAAACAAACCTGACCTCTCTAGGACATTCAGAAGCCAAGTTATAAGCCCACAAATGTGTAACTGGACTACGTCTTTAAAGTGACACCAGGCCCGGTGACCTTTGGGACATGGTTTGACCCCCTATAGGAATGTGCGATCATCATGAAACGTTCAGATCACTTACAACTCAATAGATTCTACCTTCTTGTAACGTTTCAGCCTGATTGGACCTTGTTTTCGCACAAATGAACCCATAATAATGTGAAATTGTGCTTCGTGCAACATAATTCTGGGTGCCATTTAAAATCCATAAGTGCTAATGACTCCATTCCTTTTTGTGGTTGTAGGGGCTGTTGATTGGAGTACATTAAAACAAACCTGATCTCTCTAGGACATTCAGAAGCCAAGTTATAAGCCCACAAATGTGTAACTGGAATACTTCTTTAAATTGACACCAGATCCGGTGACCTTTGGGACATGGTTTGACCCCCTTAGGAAAGTGCTATCATCATGAAACGTTCAGATCACTTTCAACTCAATAGATTCTACCTTCCTGTAACGTTTCAGCCTGATTGGACCTTGTTTTCACACAAATGAACCCAGAATGATGTGAAATTGTGCTTCGTGCAACATAATTCTGGGTGCCATTTAAAAACCATAAGTGCTAATGACTCCAAACCTTTTTGTGGTTGTAGGGGCTGTTGATTGGAGTACAATAAAACAAACCTGATCTCTCTAGGACATTCAGAAGCCAAGTTATAAGCCCACAAATGTGTAACTGGACTACTTTAAATTGACACCAGATCCGGTGACCTTTGGGACATGGTTTGACCGCCTTAGGAAAGTGCTATCATCATGAAACGTTCAGATCACTTACAACTCAATAGATTCTACCTTCCTGTAACGTTTCAGCCTGATTGGACCTTGTTTTCACACAAATGGACACAGAATGATGTGAAATTGTGCTTCGTGCAACATAATTCTGGGTGCCATTTAAAAACCATAAGGGCTAATGACTCCATTCCTTTTTGTGGTTGTAGGGGCTGTTGATTGGAGTACACTAAAACAAACCTGATCTCTCTAGGACATTCAGAAGCCAAGTTATAAGCCCACAAATGTGTAACTGGACTACTTCTTTAAATTGACACCAGATCCGGTGACCTTTGGGACATGGTTTGACCACCTTAGGAAAGCGCTATCATCATGAAACGTTCAGATCACTTACAACTCAATAGATTCTACCTTCCTGTAACGTTTCAGCCTTATTGGACCTTGTTTTCACACAAATGAACCCAGAATGATGTGAAATTGTGCTTCGTGCAACATAATTCTGGGTGCCATTTAAAAACCATAAGTGCTAATGACTCCATTCCTTTTTGTGGTTGTAGGGGCTGTTGATTGGAGTATACTAAAACAAACCTGATCTCTCAGGGACATTCAGAAGCCAAGTTGTAAGCCCACAAATGTGTAACTGGACTACTTCTTTAAATTGACACCAGATCCGGTGACCTTTGGGAAATGGTTTGACCCACTTAGGAAAGTGCTATCATCATGAAACGGTCAGATCACTTGCAACTCAATAGATTCTACCTTCCTGTGACATTTCAGCCTGATTGGACCTTGTTTTCACACAAATGGACCCAGAATGATGTGAAATTGTGCTTCGAGCAACATAATTCTGGGTGCCATTTAAGAACCATAAGTGCTAATGACTCCATTCCTTTTTTTGGTTGTAGGGGCTGTTGATTGGAATACACTAAAACAAACCTGACCTCTCTAGGACATTCAGAAGCCAAGTTATAAGCCCACAAATGTGTAACTGGACTACGTCTTTAAAGTGACACCAGGCCCGGTGACCTTTGGGACATGGTTTGACCCCCTATAGGAATGTGCGATCATCATGAAACGTTCAGATCACTTACAACTCAATAGATTCTACCTTCTTGTAACGTTTCAGCCTGAGTGGACCTTGTTTTCACACAAATGGACCCAGAATGATGTGAAATTGTGATTCGTGCAACATAATTCTGGGTGCCATTTACAAACCATAAGTGCTAATGACTCCATTCCTTTTTGTGGTTGTAGGGGCTGTTGATTGGAGTACATTAAAACAAACCTGATCTCTATAGGACATTCAGAAGCCAAGTTATAAGCCCACAAATGTGTAACTGGAATACCTTTTTAAATTGACACCAGATCCGGTGACCTTTGGGACATGGTTTGACCCCCTTAGGAAAGCGCTATCATCATGAAACGTTCAGATCACTTACAACTCAATAGATTCTACCTTCCTGTAACGTTTCAGCCTGATTGGACCTTGTTTTCACACAGATGGACCCAGAATGAAGTGAAATTGTGCTTCGTGCAACATAATTCTGGGTGCCATTTACAAACCATAAGTGCTAATGACTCCATTCCTTTTTGTGGTTGTAGGGGCTGTTAATTGGAGTACATTAAAACAAACCTGATCTCTCTAGGACATTCAGAAGCCAAGTTATAAGCCCACAAATGTGTAACTGGACTACTTCTTTAAATTGACACCAGATCCGGTGACCTTTGGGACATGGTTTGACCCCCTTAGGAAAGTGCTATCATCATGAAACGTTCAGATCACTTACAACTCAATAGATTCTACCTTCCTGTAACGTTTCAGCCTGATTGGACCTTGTTTTCACACAAATGGACACAGAATGATGTGAAATTGTGCTTCGTGCAAAATAATTCTTGGTGCCATTTAAAAACCATAAGTGCTAATGACTCCATTCCTTTTTGTGGTTGTAGGGGCTGTTGATTGGAGTACACTAAAACAAACCTGATCTCTCTAGGACATTCAGAAGCCAAGTTATAAGCCCACAAATGTGTAACTGGACTACTTTAAATTGACACCAGATCCGGTGACCTTTGGGACATGGTTTGACCCCCTTAGGAAAGTGCTATCATCATGAAACGTTCAGATCACTTACAACTCAATAGATTCTACCTTCCTGTAACGTTTCAGCCTGATTGGACCTTGTTTTCACACAAATGAACCCAGAATGATGTGAAATTGTGCTTCGTGCAACATAATTCTGGGTGCCCTTTAAAAACCATAAGTGCTAATGACTCCATTCCTTTTTGTGGTTGTAGGGGCTGTTGATTGGAGTATACTAAAACAAACCTGATCTCTCAGGGACATTCAGAAGCCAAGTTATCAGCCCACAAATGTGTAACTGGACTACTTCTTTAAATTGACACCAGATCCGGTGACCTTTGGGACATGGTTTGACCCACTTAGGAAAGTGCTATCATCATGAAACGTTCAGATCACTTACAACTCAATAGATTCTACCTTCATGTGACGTTTCAGCCTGATTGGACCTTGTTTTCACACAAATGGACCCAGAATGATGTGAAATTGTGCTTCGTGCAACATAATTCTGGGTGCCATTTACAAACCATAAGTGCTAATGACTCCATTCCTTTTTGTGGTTGTAGGGGCTGTTGATTGGAATACACTAAAACAAACCTGACCTCTCTAGGACATTCAGAAGCTAAGTTATAAGCCCACAAATGTGTAACTGGACTACTTCTTTAAAGTGACACCAGGCCCGGTGACCTTTGGGACATGGTTTGACCCCCTATAGGAATGTGCGATCATCATGAAACGTTCAGATCACTTACAACTCAATAGATTCTACCTTCTTGTAACGTTTCAGCCTGATTGGACCTTGTTTTCGCACAAATGAACCCAGAATAATGTGAAATTGTGCTTCGTGCAACATAATTCTGGGTGCCATTTAAAATCCATAAGTGCTAATGACTCCATTCCTTTTTGTGGTTGTAGGGGCTGTTGATTGGAGTACATTAAAACAAACCTGATCTCTCTAGGACATTCAGAAGCCAAGTTATAAGCCCACAAATGTGTAACTGGAATACTTCTTTAAAGTGACACCAGGCCCGGTGACCTTTGGGACATGGTTTGACCCCCTATAGGAATGTGCGATCATCATGAAACGTTCAGATCACTTACAACTCAATAGATTCTACCTTCTTGTAACGTTTCAGCCTGAGTGGACCTTGTTTTCACACAAATGGACCCAGAATGATGTGAAATTGTGATTCGTGCAACATAATTCTGGGTGCCATTTACAAACCATAAGTGCTAATGACTCCATTCCTTTTTGTGGTTGTAGGGGCTGTTGATTGGAGTACATTAAAACAAACCTGATCTCTATAGGACATTCAGAAGCCAAGTTATAAGCCCACAAATGTGTAACTGGAATACTTCTTTAAATTGACACCAGATCCGGTGACCTTTGGGACATGGTTTGACCCCCTTAGGAAAGCGCTATCATCATGAAACGTTCAGATCACTTACAACTCAATAGATTCTACCTTCCTGTAACGTTTCAGCATGATTGGACCTTGTTTTCACACAAATGAACCCAGAATGATGTGAAATTGTGCTTCGTGCAACATAATTCTGGGTGCCATTTAAAAACCATAAGTGCTAATGACTCCATTTCTTTTTGTGGTTGTAGGGGCTGTTAATTGGAGTACACTAAAACAAACCTGATCTCTCTAGGACATTCAGAAGCCAAGTTATAAGCCCACAAATGTGTAACTGGACTACTTTAAATTGACACCAGATCCGGTGACCTTTGGGACAAGGTTTGACCCCCTTAGGAAAGTGCTATCATCATGAAACGTTCAGATCACTTACAACTCAATAGATTCTACCTTCCTGTAACGTTTCAGCCTGATTGGACCTTGTTTTCACACAGATGGACCCAGAATGAAGTGAAATTGTGCTTCGTGCAACATAATTCTGGGTGCCATTTACAAACCATAAGTGCTAATGACTCCATTCCTTTTTGTGGTTGTAGGGGCTGTTGATTGGAGTACATTAAAACAAACCTTATCTCTCTAGGACATTCAGAAGCCAAGTTATAAGCCCACAAATGTGTAACTGGACTACTTCTTTAAATTGACACCAGATCCGGTGACCTTTGGGACATGGTTTGACCCCCTTAGGAAAGTGCTATCATCATGAAACGTTCAGATCACTTACAACTCAATAGATTCTACCTTCCTGTAACGTTTCAGCCTGATTGGACCTTGTTTTCACACAAATGGACACAGAATGATGTGAAATTGTGCTTCGTGCAAAATAATTCTTGGTGCCATTTAAAAACCATAAGTGCTAATGACTCCATTCCTTTTTGTGGTTGTAGGGGCTGTTGATTGGAGTACACTAAAACAAACCTGATCTCTCTAGGACATTCAGAAGCCAAGTTATAAGCCCACAAATGTGTAACTGGACTACTTTAAATTGACACCAGATCCGGTGACCTTTGGGACATGGTTTGACCCCCTTAGGAAAGTGCTATCATCATGAAACGTTCAGATCACTTACAACTCAATAGATTCTACCTTCCTGTAACATTTCAGCCTGATTGGACCTTGTTTTCACACAAATGAACCCAGAATGATGTGAAATTGTGCTTCGTGCAACATAATTCTGGGTGCCCTTTAAAAACCATAAGTGCTAATGACTCCATTCCTTTTTGTGGTTGTAGGGGCTCTTGGTTGGAGTACACTAAAACAAACCTGATCTCTCAGGGACATTCAGAAGCCAAGTTATCAGCCCACAAATGTGTAACTGGACTACTTCTTTAAATTGACACCAGATCCGGTGACCTTTGGGACATGGTTTGACCCACTTAGGAAAGTGCTATCATCATGAAACGTTCAGATCACTTACAACTCAATAGATTCTACCTTCATGTGACGTTTCAGCCTGATTGGACCTTGTTTTCACACAAATGGACCCAGAATGATGTGAAATTGTGCTTCGTGCAACATAATTCTGGGTGCCATTTACAAACCATAAGTGCTAATGACTCCATTCCTTTTTGTGGTTGTAGGGGCTGTTGATTGGAATACACTAAAACAAACCTGACCTCTCTAGGACATTCAGAAGCTAAGTTATAAGCCCACAAATGTGTAACTGGACTACTTCTTTAAAGTGACACCAGGCCCGGTGACCTTTGGGACATGGTTTGACCCCCTATAGGAATGTGCGATCATCATGAAACGTTCAGATCACTTACAACTCAATAGATTCTACCTTCTTGTAACGTTTCAGCCTGATTGGACCTTGTTTTCGCACAAATGAACCCAGAATAATGTGAAATTGTGCTTCGTGCAACATAATTCTGGGTGCCATTTAAAATCCATAAGTGCTAATGACTCCATTCCTTTTTGTGGTTGTAGGGGCTGTTGATTGGAGTACATTAAAACAAACCTGATCTCTCTAGGACATTCAGAAGCCAAGTTATAAGCCCACAAATGTGTAACTGGAATACTTCTTTAAAGTGACACCAGGCCCGGTGACCTTTGGGACATGGTTTGACCCCCTATAGGAATGTGCGATCATCATGAAACGTTCAGATCACTTACAACTCAATAGATTCTACCTTCTTGTAACGTTTCAGCCTGAGTGGACCTTGTTTTCACACAAATGGACCCAGAATGATGTGAAATTGTGATTCGTGCAACATAATTCTGGGTGCCATTTACAAACCATAAGTGCTAATGACTCCATTCCTTTTTGTGGTTGTAGGGGCTGTTGATTGGAGTACATTAAAACAAACCTGATCTCTATAGGACATTCAGAAGCCAAGTTATAAGCCCACAAATGTGTAACTGGAATACTTCTTTAAATTGACACCAGATCCGGTGACCTTTGGGACATGGTTTGACCCCCTTAGGAAAGCGCTATCATCATGAAACGTTCAGATCACTTACAACTCAATAGATTCTACCTTCCTGTAACGTTTCAGCATGATTGGACCTTGTTTTCACACAAATGAACCCAGAATGATGTGAAATTGTGCTTCGTGCAACATAATTCTGGGTGCCATTTAAAAACCATAAGTGCTAATGACTCCATTTCTTTTTGTGGTTGTAGGGGCTGTTAATTGGAGTACACTAAAACAAACCTGATCTCTCTAGGACATTCAGAAGCCAAGTTATAAGCCCACAAATGTGTAACTGGACTACTTTAAATTGACACCAGATCCGGTGACCTTTGGGACAAGGTTTGACCCCCTTAGGAAAGTGCTATCATCATGAAACGTTCAGATCACTTACAACTCAATAGATTCTACCTTCCTGTAACGTTTCAGCCTGATTGGACCTTGTTTTCACACAGATGGACCCAGAATGAAGTGAAATTGTGCTTCGTGCAACATAATTCTGGGTGCCATTTACAAACCATAAGTGCTAATGACTCCATTCCTTTTTGTGGTTGTAGGGGCTGTTGATTGGAGTACATTAAAACAAACCTTATCTCTCTAGGACATTCAGAAGCCAAGTTATAAGCCCACAAATGTGTAACTGGACTACTTCTTTAAATTGACACCAGATCCGGTGACCTTTGGGACATGGTTTGACCCCCTTAGGAAAGTGCTATCATCATGAAACGTTCAGATCACTTACAACTCAATAGATTCTACCTTCCTGTAACGTTTCAGCCTGATTGGACCTTGTTTTCACACAAATGGACACAGAATGATGTGAAATTGTGCTTCGTGCAAAATAATTCTTGGTGCCATTTAAAAACCATAAGTGCTAATGACTCCATTCCTTTTTGTGGTTGTAGGGGCTGTTGATTGGAGTACACTAAAACAAACCTGATCTCTCTAGGACATTCAGAAGCCAAGTTATAAGCCCACAAATGTGTAACTGGACTACTTTAAATTGACACCAGATCCGGTGACCTTTGGGACATGGTTTGACCCCCTTAGGAAAGTGCTATCATCATGAAACGTTCAGATCACTTACAACTCAATAGATTCTACCTTCCTGTAACATTTCAGCCTGATTGGACCTTGTTTTCACACAAATGAACCCAGAATGATGTGAAATTGTGCTTCGTGCAACATAATTCTGGGTGCCCTTTAAAAACCATAAGTGCTAATGACTCCATTCCTTTTTGTGGTTGTAGGGGCTCTTGGTTGGAGTACACTAAAACAAACCTGATCTCTCAGGGACATTCAGAAGCCAAGTTATCAGCCCACAAATGTGTAACTGGACTACTTCTTTAAATTGACACCAGATCCGGTTACCTTTGGGACATGGTTTGACCCACTTAGGAAAGTGTTATCATCATGAAACATTCAGATCACTTACAACTCAATAGATTCTCCCTTCATGTGACGTTTCAGCCTGATTGGACCTTGTTTTCACACAAATGGACCCAGAATGATGTGAAATTGTGCTTCGTGCAACATAATTCTGGGTGCCATTTACAAACCATAAGTGCTAATGACTCCATTCCTTTTTGTGGTTGTAGGGGCTGTTGATTGGAATACACTAAAACAAACCTGACCTCTCTAGGACATTCAGAAGCTAAGTTATAAGCCCACAAATGTGTAACTGGACTACTTCTTTAAAGTGACACCAGGCCCGGTGACCTTTGGGACATGGTTTGACCCCCTATAGGAACGTGCGATCATCATGAAACGTTCAGATCACTTACAACTCAATAGATTCTACCTTCTTGTAACGTTTCAGCCTGATTGGACCTTGTTTTCGCACAAATGAACCCAGAATAATGTGAAATTGTGCTTCGTGCAACATAATTCTGGGTGCCATTTAAAATCCATAAGTGCTAATGACTCCATTCCTTTTTGTGGTTGTAGGGGCTGTTGATTGGAGTACATTAAAACAAACCTGATCTCTCTAGGACATTCAGAAGCCAAGTTATAAGCCCACAAATGTGTAACTGGAATACTTCTTTAAATTGACACCAAATCCGGTGACCTTTGGGACATGGTTTGACCCCCTTAGGAAAGTGCTATCATCATGAAACGTTCAGATCACTTACAACTCAATAGATTCTACCTTCCTGTAAGGTTTCAGCATGATTGGAACTTGTTTTCACACAAATGAACCCAGAATGATGTGAAATTGTGCTTCGTGCAACATAATTCAGGGTGCCATTTAAAAACCATAAGTGCTAATGACTCCATTTCTTTTTGTGGTTGTAGGGGCTGTTGATTGGAGTACACTAAAACAAACCTGATCTCTCTATGACATTCAGAAGCCAAGTTATAAGCCCACAAATGTGTAACTGGACTACTTCTTTAAATAGACACCAGATCCGGTGACCTTTGGGACATGGTTTGACCCCCTTAGGAAAGTGCTATCATCATGAAACGTTCAGATCACTTACAACTCAATAGATTCTACCTTCCTGTAACGTTTCAGCCTGATTGGACCTTGTTTTCACACAAATGGACACAGAATGATGTGAAATTGTGCTTCGTGCAACATAATTCTGGGTGCCATTTAAAAACCATAAGTGCTAATGACTCCATTCCTTTTTGTGGTTGTAGGGGCTGTTGATTGGAGTACACTAAAACAAACCTGATCTCTCTAGGACATTCAGAAGCCAAGTTATAAGCCCACAAATGTGTAACTGGACTACTTTAAATTGACACCAGATCCGGTGACCTTTGGGACATGGTTTGACCCCCTTAGGAAAGTGCTATCATCATGAAACATTCAGATCACTTACAACTCAATAGATTCTACCTTCCTGTAACGTTTCAGCCTGATTGGACCTTGTTTTCACACAAATGAACCCAGAATGATGTGAAATTGTGCTTCGTGCAACATAATTCTGGGTGCCATTTAAAAATTATACGTGCTAATGACTCCATTCCTTTTTGTGGTTGTAGGGGCTGTTGATTGGAGTACACTAAAACAAACCTGATCACTCTAGGACATTCAGAAGCCAAGTTATAAGCCCACAAATGTGTAACTGGACTACTTCTTTAAATTGACACGAGATCCGGTGACCTTTGGGACATGGTTTGACCCCCTTAGGAAAGCGCTATCATCATGAAACGTTCAGATCACTTACCACTCAATAGATTCTACCTTCCTGTAACGTTTCAGCCTTATTGGACCTTGTTTTCACACAAATGAACCCAGAATGATGTGAAATTGTGCTTCGTGGAACATAATTCTGGGTGCCATTTAAAAACCATAAGTGCTAATGACTCCATTCCTTTTTGTGGTTGTAGGGGCTGTTGATTGGAGTATACTAAAACAAACCTGATCTCTCAGGGACATTCAGAAGCCAAGTTATAAGTCCACAAATGTGTAACTGGACTACTTCTTTAAATTGACACCAGATCCGGTGACCTTTGGGACATGGTTTGACCCACTTAGGAAAGTGCTATCATCATGAAACGTTCAGATCACTTACAACTCAATAGATTCTACCTTCATGTGACGCTTCAGCCTGATTGGACCTTGTTTTCACACAAATGGACCCAGAATGATGTGAAATTGTGCTTCGTGCAACATAATTCTGCGTGCCATTTACAAACCATAAGTGCTAATGACTCCATTCCTTTTTGTGGTTGTAGGGGCTGTTGATTGGAATACACTAAAACAAACCTGACCTCTCTAGGACATTCAGAAGCCAAGTTATAAGCCCACAAATGTGTAACTGGACTACGTCTTTAAAGTGACACCAGGCCCGGTGACCTTTGGGACATGGTTTGACCCCCTATAGGAATGTGCGATCATCATGAAACGTTTAGATCACTTACAACTCAATAGATTCTACCTTCTTGTAACGTTTCAGCCTGATTGGACCTTGTTTTCACACAAATGAACCCAGAATGATGTGAAATTGTGCTTCGTGCAACATAATTCTGGGTGCCATTTAAAAACCATAAGTGCTAATGACTCCATTTCTTTTTGTGGTTGTAGGGGCTGTTGATTGGAGTACTCTAAAACAAACCTGATCTCTCTATGACATTCAGAAGCCAAGTTATAAGCCCACAAATGTGTAACTGGACTACTTCTTTAAATTGACAATAGATCCGGTGACCTTTGGGACATGGTTTGACCCCCTTAGGAAAGTGCTATCATCATGAAACGTTCAGATCACTTTCAACTCAATAGATTCTACCTTCCTGTAACGTTTCAGCCTGATTGGACCTTGTTTTCACACAAATGGACACAGAATTATGTGAAATTGTGCTTCGTGCAACATAATTCTGGGTGCCATTTAAAAACCATAAGTGCTAATGACTCCATTCCTTTTTGTGGTTGTAGGGGCTGTTGATTGGAGTACACTAAAACAAACCTGATCTCTCTAGGACATTCAGAAGCCAAGTTATAAGCCCACAAATGTGTAACTGGACTACTTTAAATTGACACCAGATCCGGTGACCTTTGGGACATGGTTTGACCGCCTTAGGAAAGTGCTATCATCATGAAACGTTCAGATCACTTACAACTCAATAGATTCTACCTTCCTGTAACGTTTCAGCCTGATTGGACCTTATTTTCACACAAATGAACCCAGAATGATGTGAAATTGTGCTTCGTGCAACATAATTCTGGGTGCCATTTAAAAACCATACGTGCTAATGACTACATTCCTTTTTGTGGTTGTAGGGGCTGTTGATTGGAGTACACTAAAACAAACCTGATCACTCTAGGACATTCAGAAGCCAAGTTATAAGCCCACAAATGTGTAACTGGACTACTTCTTTAAATTGACACGAGATCCGGTGACCTTTGGGACATGGTTTGGCCCCCTTAGGAAAGCGCTATCATCATGAAACGTTCAGATCACTTACCACTCAATAGATTCTACCTTCCTGTAACGTTTCAGCCTTATTGGACCTTGTTTTCACACAAATGAACCCAGAATGATGTGAAATTGTGCTTCGTGCAACATAATTCTGGGTGCCATTTAAAAACCATAAGTGCTAATGACTCCATTCCTTTTTGTGGTTGTAGGGGCTGTTGATTGGAATACACTAAAACAAACCTGACCTCTCTAGGACATTCAGAAGCCAAGTTATAAGCCCACAAATGTGTAACTGGACTACGTCTTTAAAGTGACACCAGGCCCGGTGACCTTTGGGACATGGTTTGACCCCCTATAGGAATGTGCGATCATCATGAAACGTTCAGATCACTTACAACTCAATAGATTCTACCTTCCTGTAACGTTTCAGCATGATTGGAACTTGTTTTCACACAAATGAACCCAGAATGATGTGAAATTGTGCTTCGTGCAACATAATTCTGGGTGCCATTTAAAAACCATAAGTGCTAATGACTCCATTTCTTTTCGTGGTTGTAGGGGCTGTTGATTGGAGTACACTAAAACAAACCTGATCTCTCTATGACATTCAGAAGCCAAGTTATAAGCCCACAAATGTGTAACTGGACTACTTCTTTAAATTGACACCAGATCCGGTGACCTTTGGGACATGGTTTGACCCCCTTAGGAAAGTGCTATCATCATGAAACGTTCAGATCACTTACAACTCAATAGATTCTACCTTCCTGTAACGTTTCAGCCTGATTGGACCTTGTTTTCACACAAATGGACACAGAATGATGTGAAATTGTGCTTCGTGCAACATAATTCTGGGTGCCATTTAAAAACCATAAGTGCTAATGACTCCATTCCTTTTTGTGGTTGTAGGGGCTGTTGATTGGAGTACACTAAAACAAACCTGATATCTCTAGGACATTCAGAAGCCAAGTTATAAGCCCACAAAGGTGTAACTGGACTACTTCTTTAAAGTGACACCAGGCCCGGTGACCTTTGGGACATGGTTTTACCCCCTATAGGAATGTGCGATCATCTTGAAATGTTCAGATCACTTACAACTCAATAGATTCTACCTTCTTGTAGAGTTTCAGCCTGATTGGACCTTGTTTTCACACAAATGGACCCAGAATGATGTGAAATTGTGCTTCGTGCAACATAATTCTGGGTGCCATTTACAAACCTTGAATGCTAATTACTCCATTCCTTTTTGTGGTTGTAGGGGCTGTTGATTGGAGTACACTAAAACAAACCTGATTTCTCTAGGACATTCAGAAGCCAAGTTATAAGCCCACAAAGGTGTAACTGGACTACTTCTTTAAATTGACACCAGATCCTGTGACTTTTGGGACATGGTTTGACCCCCTTAGGAAAGTGCTTTCATCATGAAACGTTCAGGTCACTTACAACTCAATAGATTCTACCTTCCTGTAACATTTCAGCCTGATTGGACCTTGTTTTCACACAAATGAACCCAGAATGATGTGAAATTGTGCTTCGTGCAACATAATTCTGGGTGCCATTTAAGAACCATAAGTGCTAATGACTCCAATCCTTTTTGAGGTTGTAGGGGCTGTTGATTGGAGTACACTAAAACAAACCTGATCTCTCTAGGAAATTCAGAAGCCAAGTTATACGCCCTCAAATGTGTAACTGGACTACTTCTTTAAAGTGACACCAGGCCCGGTGACCTTTGGGACATGGTTTGACCCCCTATAGGAATGTGAGATCATCATGAAACGTTCAGATCACTTACAACTCAATAGATTCTACCTTCTTGTAGCGTTTCAGCCTGATTGGACCTTGTTTTCACACAAATGGACCCAGAATGATGTGACATTGTGCTTCGTGCAACATAATTCTGGGTGCCATTTACAAACCATAAGTGCTAATGACTCCATTCCTTTTTGTGGTTGTAGGGGCTGTTGATTGGAGTACATTAAAACAAACCTGATCTCTCTAGGACATTCAGAAGCCAAGTTATAAGCCCACAAATGTGTAACTGGACTACTTCTTTAAATTGTTACCAGATCCGATGACCTTTGGGACATGGTTTGACCCCCTTCGGAAAGTGCTATCATCATGAAACGTTCAGAACACTTACAACTCAATAGATTCTACCTTCCTGTAACGTTTCAGCCTGATTGGACCTTGTTTTCACACAAATAAACCCAGAATGATGTGAAATTGTGCTTCGTGCAACATAATTCTGGGTGACATTTACAAACCATAAGTGCTAATGACTCCATTCCTTTTTGTGGTTGTAGGAGCTGTTGATTGGAGTACACTAAAACAAACCTAACCTCTCTAGGACATTCAGAAGCCAAGTTATAAGCTCACAAAGGTGTAACTGGACTACTTCTTTAAAGAGACACCAGGCCCGGTGACCTTTGGGACATGGTTTTACCCCCTATAGGAATGTGCGATCATCTTGAAACGTTAAGATCACTTACAACTCAATAGATTCTACCTTCTTGTAGCTTTTCAGCCTGAGTGGACCTTGTTTTCACACAAATAGACCCAGAATGATGTGAAGTTGTGCTTCGTGCAACATAATTCTGGGTGCCATTTACAAACCATAAGTGCTAATGACTCCATTCCTTTTTGTGGTTGTAGTGGCTGTTGATTGGAGTACATTAAAACAAACCTGATCTCTCTAGGACATTCAGGAGCCAAGTTATAAGCCCACAAATGTGTAACTGGACTACTTCTTTAAATTGACACGAGATCCGGTGACCGTTGGGACATGGTTTGACCCCCTTAGGAAAGCGCTATCATCATGAAACGTTCAGATCACTTACCACTCAATAGATTCTACCTTCCTGTAACGTTTCAGCCTTATTGGACCTTGTTTTCACACAAATGAACCCAGAATGATGTGAAATTGTGCTTCGTGGAACATAATTCTGGGTGCCATTTAAAAACCATAAGTGCTAATGACTCCATTCCTTTTTGTGGTTGTAGGGGCTGTTGATTGGAGTATACTAAAACAAACCTGATCTCTCAGGGACATTCAGAAGCCAAGTTATAAGCCCACAAATGTGTAACTGGACTACTTCTTTAAATTGACACCAGATCCGGTGACCTTTGGGACATGGTTTGACCCACTTAGGAAAGTGCTATCATCATGAAACGTTCAGATCACTTACAACTCAATAGATTCTACCTTCATGTGACGCTTCAGCCTGATTGGACCTTGTTTTCACACAAATGGACCCAGAATGATGTGAAATTGTGCTTCGTGCAACATAATTCTGCGTGCCATTTACAAACCATAAGTGCTAATGACTCCATTCCTTTTTGTGGTTGTAGGGGCTGTTGATTGGAATACACTAAAACAAACCTGACCTCTCTAGGACATTCAGAAGCCAAGTTATAAGCCCACAAATGTGTAACTGGACTACGTCTTTAAAGTGACACCAGGCCCGGTGACCTTTGGGACATGGTTTGACCCCCTATAGGAATGTGCGATCATCATGAAACGTTTAGATCACTTACAACTCAATAGATTCTACCTTCTTGTAACGTTTCAGCCTGATTGGACCTTGTTTTCGCACAAATGAACCCATAATAATGTGAAATTGTGCTTCGTGCAACATAATTCTGGGTGCCATTTAAAATCCATAAGTGCTAATGACTCCATTCCTTTTTGTGGTTGTAGGGGCTGTTGATTGGAGTACATTAAAACAAACCTGATCTCTCTAGGACATTCAGAAGCCAAGTTATAAGCCCACAAATGTGTAACTGGAATACTTCTTTAAATTGACACCAGATCCGGTGACCTTTGGGACATGGTTTGACCCCCTTAGGAAAGTGCTATCATCATGAAACGTTCAGATCACTTACAACTCAATAGATTCTACCTTCCTGTAACGTTTCAGCCTGATTGGAACTTGTTTTCACACAAATGAACCCAGAATGATGTGAAATTGTGCTTCGTGCAACATAATTCTGGGTGCCATTTAAAAACCATAAGTGCTAATGACTCCATTTCTTTTTGTGGTTGTAGGGGCTGTTGATTGGAGTACTCTAAAACAAACCTGATCTCTCTATGACATTCAGAAGCCAAGTTATAAGCCCACAAATGTGTAACTGGACTACTTCTTTAAATTGACAATAGATCCGGTGACCTTTGGGACATGGTTTGACCCCCTTAGGAAAGTGCTATCATCATGAAACGTTCAGATCACTTTCAACTCAATAGATTCTACCTTCCTGTAACGTTTCAGCCTGATTGGACCTTGTTTTCACACAAATGGACACAGAATTATGTGAAATTGTGCTTCGTGCAACATAATTCTGGGTGCCATTTAAAAACCATAAGTGCTAATGACTCCATTCCTTTTTGTGGTTGTAGGGGCTGTTGATTGGAGTACACTAAAACAAACCTGATCTCTCTAGGACATTCAGAAGCCAAGTTATAAGCCCACAAATGTGTAACTGGACTACTTTAAATTGACACCAGATCCGGTGACCTTTGGGACATGGTTTGACCGCCTTAGGAAAGTGCTATCATCATGAAACGTTCAGATCACTTACAACTCAATAGATTCTACCTTCCTGTAACGTTTCAGCCTGATTGGACCTTATTTTCACACAAATGAACCCAGAATGATGTGAAATTGTGCTTCGTGCAACATAATTCTGGGTGCCATTTAAAAACCATACGTGCTAATGACTACATTCCTTTTTGTGGTTGTAGGGGCTGTTGATTGGAGTACACTAAAACAAACCTGATCACTCTAGGACATTCAGAAGCCAAGTTATAAGCCCACAAATGTGTAACTGGACTACTTCTTTAAATTGACACGAGATCCGGTGACCTTTGGGACATGGTTTGGCCCCCTTAGGAAAGCGCTATCATCATGAAACGTTCAGATCACTTACCACTCAATAGATTCTACCTTCCTGTAACGTTTCAGCCTTATTGGACCTTGTTTTCACACAAATGAACCCAGAATGATGTGAAATTGTGCTTCGTGCAACATAATTCTGGGTGCCATTTAAAAACCATAAGTGCTAATGACTCCATTCCTTTTTGTGGTTGTAGGGGCTGTTGATTGGAATACACTAAAACAAACCTGACCTCTCTAGGACATTCAGAAGCCAAGTTATAAGCCCACAAATGTGTAACTGGACTACGTCTTTAAAGTGACACCAGGCCCGGTGACCTTTGGGACATGGTTTGACCCCCTATAGGAATGTGCGATCATCATGAAACGTTCAGATCACTTACAACTCAATAGATTCTACCTTCTTGTAACGTTTCAGCCTGATTGGACCTTGTTTTCGCACAAATGAACCCAGAATAATGTGAAATTGTGCTTCGTGCAACATAATTCTGGGTGCCATTTAAAATCCATAAGTGCTAATGACTCCATTCCTTTTTGTGGTTGTAGGGGCTGTTGATTGGAGTACATTAAAAGAAACCTGATCTCTCTAGGACATTCAGAAGCCAAGTTATAAGCCCACAAATGTGTAACTGGAATACTTCTTTAAATTGACACCAGATCCGGTGACCTTTGGGACATGTTTTGACCCCCTTAGGAAAGTGCTATCATCATGAAACGTTCAGATCACTTACAACTCAATAGATTCTACCTTCCTGTAACGTTTCAGCATGATTGGAACTTGTTTTCACACAAATGAACCCAGAATGATGTGAAATTGTGCTTCGTGCAACATAATTCTGGGTGCCATTTAAAAACCATAAGTGCTAATGACTCCATTTCTTTTTGTGGTTGTAGGGGCTGTTGATTGGAGTACACTAAAACAAACCTGATCTCTCTATGACATTCAGAAGCCAAGTTATAAGCCCACAAATGTGTAACTGGACTACTTCTTTAAATTGACACCAGATCCGGTGACCTTTGGGACATGGTTTGACCCCCTTAGGAAAGTGCTATCATCATGAAACGTTCAGATCACTTACAACTCAATAGATTCTACCTTCCTGTAACGTTTCAGCCTGATTGGACCTTGTTTTCACACAAATGGACACAGAATGATGTGAAATTGTGCTTCGTGCAACATAATTCTGGGTGCCATTTAAAAACCATAAGTGCTAATGACTCCATTCCTTTTTGTGGTTGTAGGGGCTGTTGATTGGAGTACACTAAAACAAACCTGATCTCTCTAGGACATTCAGAAGCCAAGTTATAAGCCCACAAAGGTGTAACTGGACTACTTATTTAAAGTGACACCAGGCCCGGTGACCTTTGGGACATGGTTTTACCCCCTATAGGAATGTGCGATCATCTTGAAATGTTCAGATCACTTACAACTCAATAGATTCTACCTTCTTGTAGAGTTTCAGCCTGATTGGACCTTGTTTTCACACAAATGGACCCAGAATGATGTGAAATTGTGCTTCGTGCAACATAATTCTGGGTGCCATTTACAAACCTTGAATGCTAATTACTCCATTCCTTTTTGTGGTTGTAGGGGCTGTTGATTGGAGTACACTAAAACAAACCTGATTTCTCTAGGACATTCAGAAGCCAAGTTATAAGCCCACAAAGGTTTAACTGGACTACTTCTTTAAATTGACACCAGATCCTGTGACTTTTGGGACATGGTTTGACCCCCTTAGGAAAGTGCTATCATCATGAAACGTTCAGGTCACTTACAACTCAATAGATTCTACCTTCCTGTAACATTTCAGCCTGATTGGACCTTGTTTTCACACAAATGAACCCAGAATGATGTGAAATTGTGCTTCGTGCAACATAATTCTGGGTGCCATTTAAGAACCATAAGTGCTAATGACTCCATTCCTTTTTGAGGTTGTAGGGGCTGTTGATTGGAGTACACTAAAACAAACCTGATCTCTCTAGGAAATTCAGAAGCCAAGTTATACGCCCTCAAATGTGTAACTGGACTACTTCTTTAAAGTGACACCAGGCCCGGTGACCTTTGGGACATGGTTTGACCCCCTATAGGAATGTGCGATCATCATGAAACGTTCAGATCACTTACAACTCAATAGATTCTACCTTCTTGTAGCGTTTCAGCCTGATTGGACCTTGTTTTCACACAAATGGACCCAGAATGATGTGACATTGTGCTTCGTGCAACATAATTCTGGGTGCCATTTACAAACCATAAGTGCTAATGACTCCATTCCTTTTTGTGGTTGTAGGGGCTGTTGATTTGAGTACATTAAAACAAACCTGATCTCTCTAGGACATTCAGAAGCCAAGTTATAAGCCCACAAATGTGTAACTGGACTACTTCTTTAAATTGTTACCAGATCCGATGACCTTTGGGACATGGTTTGACCCCCTTCGGAAAGTGCTATCATCATGAAACGTTCAGAACACTTACAACTCAATAGATTCTACCTTCCTGTAACGTTTCAGCCTGATTGGACCTTGTTTTCACACAAATAAACCCAGAATGATGTGAAATTGTGCTTCGTGCAACATAATTCTGGGTGACATTTACAAACCATAAGTGCTAATGACTCCATTCCTTTTTGTGGTTGTAGGAGCTGTTGATTGGAGTACACTAAAACAAACCTAACCTCTCTAGGACATTCAGAAGCCAAGTTATAAGCTCACAAAGGTGTAACTGGACTACTTCTTTAAAGAGACACCAGGCCCGGTGACCTTTGGGACATGGTTTTACCCCCTATAGGAATGTGCGATCATCTTGAAACGTTAAGATCACTTACAACTCAATAGATTCTACCTTCTTGTAGCTTTTCAGCCTGAGTGGACCTTGTTTTCACACAAATAGACCCAGAATGATGTGAAGTTGTGCTTCGTGCAACATAATTCTGGGTGCCATTTACAAACCATAAGTGCTAATGACTCCATTCCTTTTTGTGGTTGTAGTGGCTGTTGATTGGAGTACATTAAAACAAACCTGATCTCTCTAGGACATTCAGGAGCCAAGTTATAAGCCCACAAATGTGTAACTGGACTACTTCTTTAAATTGACACCAGATCCGGTGACTTTTGGGACATGGTTTGACCCCCTTAGGAAAGTGCTATCATCATGAAACGTTCAGATCACTTACAACTCAATAGATTCTACCTTCCTGTAACGTTTCAGCCTGATTGGACCTTGTTTTCACACAAATGGACACAGAATGATGTGAAATTGTGCTTCGTGCAACATAATTCTGGGTGCCATTTAAAAACCATAAGTGCTAATGACTCCATTCCTTTTTGTGGTTGTAGGGGCTGTTGATTGGAGTACACTAAAACAAACCTGATCTCTCTAGGACATTCAGAAGCCAAGTTATAAGCCCACAAAGGTGTAACTGGACTACTTCTTTAAAGTGACACCAGGCCCGGTGACCTTTGGGACATGGTTTTACCCCCTATAGGAATGTGCGATCATCTTGAAATGTTCAGATCACTTACAACTCAATAGATTCTACCTTCTTGTAGAGTTTCAGCCTGATTGGACCTTGTTTTCACACAAATGGACCCAGAATGATGTGAAATTGTGCTTCGTGCAACATAATTCTGGGTGCCATTTACAAACCTTGAATGCTAATTACTCCATTCCTTTTTGTGGTTGTAGGGGCTGTTGATTGGAGTACACTAAAACAAACCTGATTTCTCTAGGACATTCAGAAGCCAAGTTATAAGCCCACAAAGGTTTAACTGGACTACTTCTTTAAATTGACACCAGATCCTGTGACTTTTGGGACATGGTTTGACCCCCTTAGGAAAGTGCTATCATCATGAAACGTTCAGGTCACTTACAACTCAATAGATTCTACCTTCCTGTAACATTTCAGCCTGATTGGACCTTGTTTTCACACAAATGAACCCAGAATGATGTGAAATTGTGCTTCGTGCAACATAATTCTGGGTGCCATTTAAGAACCATAAGTGCTAATGACTCCATTCCTTTTTGAGGTTGTAGGGGCTGTTGATTGGAGTACACTAAAACAAACCTGATCTCTCTAGGAAATTCAGAAGCCAAGTTATACGCCCTCAAATGTGTAACTGGACTACTTCTTTAAAGTGACACCAGGCCCGGTGACCTTTGGGACATGGTTTGACCCCCTATAGGAATGTGCGATCATCATGAAACGTTCAGATCACTTACAACTCAATAGATTCTACCTTCTTGTAGCGTTTCAGCCTGATTGGACCTTGTTTTCACACAAATGGACCCAGAATGATGTGACATTGTGCTTCGTGCAACATAATTCTGGGTGCCATTTACAAACCATAAGTGCTAATGACTCCATTCCTTTTTGTGGTTGTAGGGGCTGTTGATTGGAGTACATTAAAACAAACCTGATCTCTCTAGGACATTCAGAAGCCAAGTTATAAGCCCACAAATGTGTAACTGGACTACTTCTTTAAATTGTTACCAGATCCGATGACCTTTGGGACATGGTTTGACCCCCTTCGGAAAGTGCTATCATCATGAAACGTTCAGAACACTTACAACTCAATAGATTCTACCTTCCTGTAACGTTTCAGCCTGATTGGACCTTGTTTTCACACAAATAAACCCAGAATGATGTGAAATTGTGCTTCGTGCAACATAATTCTGGGTGACATTTACAAACCATAAGTGCTAATGACTCCATTCCTTTTTGTGGTTGTAGGAGCTGTTGATTGGAGTACACTAAAACAAACCTAACCTCTCTAGGACATTCAGAAGCCAAGTTATAAGCTCACAAAGGTGTAACTGGACTACTTCTTTAAAGAGACACCAGGCCCGGTGACCTTTGGGACATGGTTTTACCCCCTATAGGAATGTGCGATCATCTTGAAACGTTAAGATCACTTACAACTCAATAGATTCTACCTTCTTGTAGCTTTTCAGCCTGAGTGGACCTTGTTTTCACACAAATAGACCCAGAATGATGTGAAGTTGTGCTTCGTGCAACATAATTCTGGGTGCCATTTACAAACCATAAGTGCTAATGACTCCATTCCTTTTTGTGGTTGTAGTGGCTGTTGATTGGAGTACATTAAAACAAACCTGATCTCTCTAGGACATTCAGGAGCCAAGTTATAAGCCCACAAATGTGTAACTGGACTACTTCTTTAAATTGACACCAGATCCGGTGACTTTTGGGACATGGTTTGACCCCCTTAGGAAAGTGCTATCATCATGAAACGTTCAGATCACTTACAACTCAATAGATTCTACCTTCCTGTAACGTTTCAGCCTGATTGGACGTTGTTTTCACACAAATGAACCCAGAATGATGTGAAATTTTGCTTCGTGCAACATAATTCTGGGTGCCATTTACAAACCATAAGTGCTAATGACTCCATTCCTTTTTGTGGTTGTAGGGGCTGTTGATTGGAGTACATTAAAACAAACCTGATCTCTCTAGGACATTCAGAAGCCAAGTTATAAGGCCTCAAAGGTGTAACTGGACTACTTCTTTAAAGTGACACCAGGCCCGGTGACCTTTAGGACATGGTTTGACCCCCTTAGGAAAGTGCTATCATAATGAAACGTTCAGATCACTTACAACTCAATAGATACTACCTTCCTGTAACATTTCAGCCTGATTGGGCCTTGTTTTCACACAAATGAACCCAGACTGATGTGAAATTGTGCTTCGTGCAACATAATTCTGGGTGCCATTTACAAACCATAAGTGCTAATGACTCCATTCCTTTTTGTGGTTGTAGGGGCTGTTGATTGGAGTACATTAAAACAAACCTGATCTCTCTAGGACTTTCAGAAGCCAAGTTATAAGGCCTCAAAGGTGTAACTGGACTACTTCTTTAAAGTGACACCAGGCCCGGTGACCTTTAGGACATGGTTTGACCCCCTTAGGAAAGTGCTATCATCATGAAACGTTCAGATCACTTACAACTCAATAGATACTACCTTCCTGTAACATTTCAGCCTGATTGGACCTTGTTTTCACACAAATGAACCCAGAATGATGTGAAATTGTGCTTCGTGAAACATAATTCTGGGTGCCATTTAAAAACCATAAGTGCTAATGACTCCATTCCTTTTTGAGGTTGTAGGGGCTGTTGATTGGAGTACACTAAAAAAAACCTAACCTCTCTAGGACATTCAGAAGCCAAGTTATAAGCCCACAAAGGTGTAACTGGACTACTTCTTTAAAGTGACACCAGGCCCGGTGACCTTTGGGACATGCTTTTACCCCCTATAGGAATGTGCGATCATCTTGAAACGTTCAGATCACTTACAACTCAATAGATTCTACCTTCTTGTAGCATTTCAGCCTGATTGGACCTTGTTTTCACACAAATGGACCCAGAATGATGTGAAATTGTGCTTCGTGCAACATAATTCTGGGTGCCATTTACAAACCATAAGTGCTAATGACTCCATTCCTTTTTGTGGTTGTAGGGGCTGTTGATTGGAGTACATTAAAACAAACCTGATCTCTCTAGGACATTCAGAAGCCAAGTTATAAGCCCACAAATGTGTAACTGGACTACTTCTTTAAATTGACACCAGATCCGGTGACCTTTGGGACATGGTTTGACCCCCTTAGGAAAGTGCTATCATCATGAAACGTTCAGATCACTTACAACTCAATAGATTCTACCTTCCTGTAACGTTTCAGCCTGATTGGACGTTGTTTTCACACAAATGAACCCAGAATGATGTGAAATTTTGCTTCGTGCAACATAATTCTGGGTGCCATTTACAAACCATGAGTGCTAATGACTCCATTCCTTTTTGTGGTTGTAGGGGCTGTTGATTGGAGAACACTAAAACAAACCTAACCTCTCTAGGACATTCAGATGCCAAGTTATAAGCCCACAAAGGTGTAACTGGACTGCTTCTTTAAAGTGACACCAGGCCCGGTGACCTTTGGGACATGGTTTGACCCCCTTAGGAAAGTGTTATCATCATGAAACGATTTAGATCACTTACAACTCAATAGATTCTACCTTCCTGTAACGTTTCAGCCTGATTGGACCTTGTTTTCACACAAATGAACCCATAATGATGTGAAATTGTGCTTCGTGCAACATAATTCTGGGTGCCATTTAAAAACCATAAGTGCTAATGACTCCATTCCTTTTTGTGGTTGTAGGGGCTGTTGATTGGAGTATACTAAAACAAACCTGATCTCTCTAGGACATTCAGAAGCCAAGTTATAAGCCCACAAATGTGTAACTGGACTACTTCTTTAAATTGACACCAGATCCGGTGACCTTTGGGACATGGTTTGACCCCCTTAGGAAAGTGCTATCATCATGAAACGTTCAGATCACTTAAAACTCAATAGATTCTACCTTCCTGTAACGTTTCAGCCTGATTGGACCTTGTTTTCACACAAATGAACCCAGAATGATGTGAAATTGTGCTTCGTGCAACATAATTCTGGGTGCCATTTAAAAACCATAAGTGCTAATGACTCCATTCCTTTTTGTGGTTGTAGGGGCTGTTGATTGGAGTATACTAAAACAAACCTGATCTCTCTAGGACATTCAGAAGCCAAGTTATAAGCCCACAAAGGTGTAACTGGACTACTTCTTTAAATTGACACCAGATCCGGTGACATTTGGGACATGGTTTGACCCCCTTAGGAAAGTGCTATCATCATGAAACGTTCAGATCACTTACAACTCAATAGGTTCTACCTTCCTGTAACATTTCAGCCTGATTGGACCTTGTTTTCACACAAATGAACCCAGAATGATGTGAAATTGTGCTTCGTGCAACATAATTCTGGGTGCCATTTAAAAACCATAAGTGCTAATTACTCCATTCCTTTTTGAGGTTGTAGGGGCTGTTGATTGGAGTACACTAAAACAAACCTGATCTCTCTAGGATATTCAGAAGCCAAGTTATAAGCCCTCAAAGGTGTAACTGGACTACTTCTTTAAAGTGACACCAGGCCCGGTGACCTTTGGGACTTGGTTTGACTCCCTATAGGAATGTGCGATCATCATGAAACGTTCAGATCACTTACAACTCAATAGATTCTACCTTCTTGTAACGTTTCAGCCTTATTGGACCTTGTTTTCACACAAATGGACCCAGAATGATGTGAAATTGTGCTTCGTGCAACATAATTCTGGGTTCCATTTACAAACCATAAGTGCTAATGACTCCATTCCTTTTTGTGGTTGTAGGGGCTGTTGGTTGGAGTACATTAAAACAAACCTGATCTCTCTAGGACAATCAGAAGCCAAGTTATAAGCCCACAAATGTGTAACTGGACTACTTCTTTAAATTGACACCAGATCCGGTGACCTTTGGGACATGGTTTGACCCCCTTAGGAAAGTGCTATCATCATGAAACATTCAGATCACTTACAACTCAATAGATTCTACCTTCCTGTAACGTTTCAGCCTGATTGGACCTTGTTTTCACACAAATGAACCCAGAATGATGTGAAATTGTGCTTAGTGCAGCATAATTCTGGGTGCCATTTAAAAACCATAAGTGCTAATGACTCCATTCCTTTTTGAGGTTGTAGGGGATGTTGATTGGAGTACACTAAAACTAACCTGATCTCTCTAGGACATTCAGAAGCCAAGTTATAAGCCCACAAATGTGTAACTGGACTACTTCTTTAAATTGACACCAGATCCGGTGACCTTTGGGACATGGTTTGACCCCCTTAGGAAAGTGCTATCATCATGAAACGTTCAGATCACTTACAACTCAATAGATTCTACCTTCCTGTAACGTTTCAGCCTGATTGGACCTTGTTTTCACACAAATGAACCCAGAACGATGTGAAATTGTGCTTCGTGCAACATAATTCAGGGTGCCATTTAAAAACCATAAGTGCTAATGACTCCATTCCTTTTTGTGGTTGTAGGTGCTGTTGATTGGAGTATACTAAAACAAACCTGATCTCTCTAGGACATTCAGAAGCCAAGTTATAAGCCCACAAAGGTGTAACTGGACTACTTCTTTAAATTGACACCAGATCTGGTGACCTTTGGGACATGGTTTGACCCCCTTAGGAAAGTGCTATCATCATGAAACGTTCAGATCACTTACAACTCAATAGATTCTAACTTCCTGTAACATCTCAGCCTGATTGGACCTTGTTTTCACACAAATGAATCCAGAATGATGTGAAATTGTGCTTCGTGCAACATAATTCTGGGTGCCATTTAAAAACCATAAGTGCTAATGACTCCATTCCTTTTTGAGGTTGTAGGGGCTGTTGATTGGAGTACACTAAAACAAACCTGATCTCTCTAGGACATTCAGAAGCCAAGTTATAAGCCCTCATAGGTGTAACTGTACTACTTCTTTAAAGTGACACCAAGCCCGGTGACCTTTGGGACATGGTTTTACCCCCTATAGGAAAGTGTGATCATCTTGAAACGTTAAGATCACTTACAACTCAATAGATTCTACCTTCTTGTAGCGTTTCAGCCTGATTGGACCTTGTTTTCACACAAATGGACCCAGAATGATGTTAAATTGTGCTTCGTGCAACATAATTCTGGGTGCCATTTACAAACCTTGAATGCTAATGACTCCATTCCTTTTTGTGGTTGTAGGGGCTGTTGATTGGAGTACACTAAAACAAACCTGATTTCTCTAGGACATTCAGAAGCCAAGTTATAAGCCCACAAAGGTGTAACTGGACTACTTCTTTAAATTGACACCAGATCCTGTGACTTTTGGGACATGGTTTGACCCCCTTAGGAAAGTGCTATCATCATGAAACGTTCAGATCACTTACAACTCAATAGATTCTACCTTCCTGTAACATTTCAGCCAGATTGGACCTTGTTTTCACACAAATGAACCTAGAATGATGTGAAATTGTGCTTCGTGCAACATAATTCTGGGTGCCATTTAAGAACCATAAGTGCTAATGACTCCATTCCTTTTTGAGGTTGTAGGGGCTGTTGATTGGAGTACACTAAAACAAACCTGATCTCTCTAGGAAATTCAGAAGCCAAGTTATACGCCCTCAAAGGTGTAACTGGACTACTTCTTTAAAGTGACACCAGGCCCGGTGACCTTTGTGACATGGTTTGACCCCCTATAGGAATGTGCGATCATCATGAAATGTTCAGATCACTTACAACTCAATAGATGCTACCTTCTTGTAGCGTTTCAGCCTGATTGGACCTTGTTTTCACACAAATGGACCCAGAATGATGTGACATTGTGCTTCGTGCAACATAATTCTGGGTGCCATTTACAAACCATAAGTGCTAATGACTCCATTCCTTTTTGTGGTTGTAGGGGCTGTTGATTGGAGTACATTAAAACAAACCTGATCTCTCTAGGAAATTCAGAAGCCAAGTTATAAGCCCACAAATGTGTAACTGGACTACTTCTTTAAATTGTTACCAGATCCGATGACCTTTGGGACATGGTTTGACCCCCTTCGGAAAGTGCTATCATCATGAAACGTTCAGATCACTTACAACTCAATAGATTCTACCTTCCTGTAACGTTTCAGCCTGATTGGACCTTGTTTTCACACAAATGAACCCAGAATGATGTGAAATTGTGCTTCGTGCAACATAATTCTGGGTGCCATTTACAAACCATAAGTGCTAATGACTCCATTCCTTTTTGTGGTTGTAGGAGCTGTTGATTGGAGTACACTAAAACAAACCTAACCTCTCTAGGGCATTCAGAAGCCAAGTTATAAGCTCACAAAGGTGTAACTGGACTACTTCTTTAAAGAGACACCAGGCCCGGTGACCTTTGGGACATGGTTTTACCCCCTATAGGAATGTGCGGTCATCTTGAAACGTTCAGATCACTTACAACTCAATAGATTCTACCTTCTTGTAGCGTTTCAGCCTGATTGGACCTTGTTTTCACACAAATGAACCCAGAATGATGTGAAATTGTGCTTCGTGCAACATAATTCTGGGTGCCATTTAAAAACCATAAGTGCTAATGACTCCATTCCTTTTAGAGGTTGTAGGGGCTGTTGATTGGAGTACACTAAAACAAACCTGACCTCTCTAGGACATTCAGAAGCCAAGTTATAAGCCCACAAAGGTGTAACTGGACTACTTCTTTAAATTGACACCAGATCCGGTGACCTTTGGGACATGGTTTGACCCCCTTAGGAAAGTGCTATCATCATGAAACGTTCAGATCACTTACAACTCAATAGATTCTACCTTCCTGTAACATTTCAGCCTGATTGGACCTTGTTTTCACACAAATGAACCCAGAATGATGTGAAATTGTGCTTCGTGCAACATAATTCAGGGTGCCATTTAAAAACCATAAGTGCTAATGACTCCATTCCTTTTTGAGGTTGTAGGGGCTGTTGATTGGAGTACACTAAAACAAACCTGATCTCTCTAGGATATTCAGAAGCCAAATTATAAGCCCTCAAAGGTGTAACTGGACTACTTCTTTAAAGTGACACCAGGCCCGGTGACCTTTGGGACATGGTTTGACTCCCTATAGGAATGTGCGATCATCATGAAACGTTCAGATCACTTACAACTCAATAGATTCTACCTTCTTGTAACGTTTCAGCTTTATTGGACCTTGTTTTCACACAAATGGACCCAGAATGATGTGAAATTGTGCTTCGTGCAACATGATTCTGGGTTCCATTTACAAACCATAAGTGCTAATGACTCCATTCTTTTTTGTGGTTGTAGGGGCTGTTGGTTGGAGTACATTAAAACAAACCTGATCTCTCTAGGGCATTCAGAAGCCAAGTTATAAGCCCACAAATGTGAAACTGGACTACTTCTTTAAATTGACACCAGATCCGGTGACCTTTGGGACATGGTTTGACCCCCTTAGGAAAGTGCTATCATCATGAAACGTTCAGATCACTTACAACTCAATAGATTCTACCTTCCTGTAACGTTTCAGCCTGATTGGACCTTGTTTTCACACAAATGAACCCAGAATGATGTGAAATTGTGCTTAGTGCAGCATAATTCTGGGTGCCATTTAAAAACCATGAGTGCTAATGACTCCATTCCTTTTTGAGGTTGTAGGGGATGTTGATTGGAGTACACTAAAACAAACCTGATCTCTCTAGGACATTCAGAAGCCAAGTTATAAGCCCACAAATGTGTAACTGGACTACTTCTTTAAATTGACACCAGATCCGGTGACCTTTGGGACATGGTTTGACCCCCTTAGGAAAGTGCTATCATCATGAAACGTTCAGATCACTTACAACTCAATAGATTCTACCTTCCTGTAACGTTTCAGCCTGATTGGACCTTGTTTTCACACAAATGAACCCAGAATGATGTGAAATTGTGCTTCGTGCAACATAATTCAGGGTGCCATTTAAAAACCATAAGTGCTAATGACTCCATTCCTTTTTGCGGTTGTAGGGGCTGTTGATTGGAGTATACTAAAACAAACCTGATCTCTCTAGGACATTCAGAAGCCAAGTTATAAGCCCACAAAGGTGTAACTGGACTACTTCTTTAAATTCACACCAGATCCGGTGACCTTTGGGACATGGTTTGACCCCCTTAGGAAAGTGCTATCATCATGAAACGTTCAGATCACTTACAACTCAATAGATTCTACGTTCCTGTAACATTTCAGCCTGATTGGAACTTGTTTTCACACAAATGAACCCAGAATGATGTGAAATTGTGCTTCGTGCATCATAATTCTGGGTGCAATTTAAAAACCATAAGTGCTAATGACTCCATTCCTTTTAGAGGTTGTAGGGGCTGTTGATTGGAGTACACTAAAACAAACATGATCTCTCTAGGACATTCTGAAGCCAAGTTATAAGCCCTCAAAGGTTTAACTGGACTACTTATTTAAAGTGACACCAGGCCCGGTGACCTTTGGGACATGGTTTTACCCCCTATAGGAATGTGCGATCATCTTGAAACGTTCAGATCACTTACAACTCAATAGATTCTACCTTCTTGTAGCGTTTCAGCCTGATTGGACCTTGTTTTCACACAAATGGACCCAGAATGATGTGAAATTGTGCTTCGTGCAACATAATTCTGGGTGCCATTTACAAACCTTGAATGCTAATGACTCCATTCCTTTTTGTGGTTGTAGGGGCTGTTGATTGGAGTACACTAAAACAAACCTGATTTCTCTAGGACATTCAGAAGCCAAGTTATAAGCCCACAAAGGTGTAACTGGACTACTTCTTTAAATTGACACCAGATCCTGTGACTTTTGGGACATGGTTTGACCCCCTTAGGAAAGTGCTATCATCATGAAACGTTCAGATCACTTACAACTCAATAGATTCTACCTTCCTGTAACATTTCAGCCTGATTGGACCTTGTTTTCACACAAATGAACCCAGAATGATGTGAAATTGTGCTTCGTGCAACATAATTCTGGGTGCCATTTAAGAACCATAAGTGCTAATGACTCCATTCCTTTTTGAGGTTGTAGGGGCTGTTGATTGGAGTACACTAAAACAAACCTGATCTCTCTAGGAAATTCAGAAGCCAAGTTATACGCCCTCAAAGGTGTAACTGGACTACTTCTTTAAAGTGACACCAGGCCCGGTGACCTTTGGGACATGGTTTGACCCCCTATAGGAATGTGCGATCATCATGAAACGTTCAGATCACTTACAACTCAATAGATTCTACCTTCTTGTAGCGTTTCAGCCTGATTGGACCTTGTTTTCACACAAATGGACCCAGAATGATGTGACATTGTGCTTCGTGCAACATAATTCTGGGTGCCATTTACAAACCATAAGTGCTAATGACTCCATTCCTTTTTGTGGTTGTAGGGGCTGTTGGTTGGAGTACATTAAAACAAACCTGATCTCTCTAGGGCATTCAGAAGCCAAGTTATAAGCCCACAAATGTGTAACTGGACTACTTCTTTAAATTGACACCAGATCCGGTGACCTTTGGGACATGGTTTGACCCCCTTAGGAACGTGCTATCATCATGAAACGTTCAGATCACTTACAACTCAATAGATTCTACCTTCCTGTAACGTTTCAGCCTGATTGGACCTTGTTTTCACACAAATGAACCCAGAATGATGTGAAATTGTGCATAGTGCAGCATAATTCTGGGTGCCATTTAAAAACCATAAGTGCTAATGACTCCATGCCTTTTTGAGGTTGTAGGGGATGTTGATTGGAGTACACTAAAACAAACCTGATCTCTCTAGGACATTCAGAAGCCAAGTTATAAGCCCACAAATGTGTAACTGGACTACTTCTTTAAATTGACACCAGATCCGGTGACCTTTGGGACATGGTTTGACCCCCTTAGGAAAGTGCTATCATCATGAAACGTTCAGATCACTTACAACTCAATAGATTCTACCTTCCTGTAACGTTTCAGCCTGATTGGACCTTGTTTTCACACAAATGAACCCAGAATGATGTGAAATTGTGCTTCGTGCAACATAATTCAGGGTGCCATTTAAAAACCATAAGTGCTAATGACTCCATTCCTTTTTGCGGTTGTAGGGGCTGTTGATTGGAGTATACTAAAACAAACCTGATCTCTCTAGGACATTCAGAAGCCAAGTTATAAGCCCACAAAGGTTTAACTGGACTACTTCTTTAAAGTGACACCAGGCCCGGTGACCTTTGGGACATGGTTTTACCCCCTATAGGAATGTGCGATCATCTTGAAACGTTCAGATCACTTACAACTCAATAGATTCTACCTTCTTGTAGCGTTTCAGCCTGATTGGACCTTGTTTTCACACAAATGGACCCAGAATGATGTGAAATTGTGCTTCGTGCAACATAATTCTGGGTGCCATTTACAAACCTTGAATGCTAATGACTCCATTCCTTTTTGTGGTTGTAGGGGCTGTTGATTGGAGTACACTAAAACAAACCTGATTTCTCTAGGACATTCAGAAGCCAAGTTATAAGCCCACAAAGGTGTAACTGGACTACTTCTTTAAATTGACACCAGATCCTGTGACTTTTGGGACATGGTTTGACCCCCTTAGGAAAGTGCTATCATCATGAAACATTCAGATCACTTACAACTCAATAGATTCTACCTTCCTGTAACATTTCAGCCTCATTGGACCTTGTTTTCACACAAATGAACCCAGAATGATGTGAAATTGTGCTTCGTGCAACATAATTCTGGGTGCCATTTAAGAACCATAAGTGCTAATGACTCCATTCCTTTTTGAGGTTGTAGGGGCTGTTGATTGGAGTACACTAAAACAAACCTGATCTCTCTAGGAAATTCAGAAGCCAAGTTATACGCCCTCAAAGGTGTAACTGGACTACTTCTTTAAAGTGACACCAGGCCCGGTGACCTTTGGGACATGGTTTGACCCCCTATAGGAATGTGCGATCATCATGAAACGTTCAGATCACTTACAACTCAATAGATTCTACCTTCTTGTAGCGTTTCAGCCTGATTGGACCTTGTTTTCACACAAATGGACCCAGAATGATGTGACATTGTGCTTCGTGCAACATAATTCTGGGTGCCATTTACAAACCATAAGTGCTAATGACTCCATTCCTTTTTGTGGTTGTAGGGGCTGTTGATTGGAGTACATTAAAACAAACCTGATCTCTCTAGGACATTCAGAAGCCAAGTTATAAGCCCACAAATGTGTAACTGGACTACTTCTTTAAATTGTTACCAGATCCGGTGACCTTTGGGACATGGTTTGACCCCCTTCGGAAAGTGCTATCATCATGAAACATTCAGATCACTTACAACTCAATAGATTCTACCTTCCTGTAACGTTTCAGCCTGATTGGACCTTGTTTTCACACAAATGAACCCAGAATGATGTGAAATTGTGCTTCGTGCAACATAATTCTGGGTGCCATTTACAAACCATAAGTGCTAATGATTCCATTCCGTTTTGTGGTTGTAGGGGCTGTTGATTGGAGTAAACTAAAACAAACCTAACCTCTCTAGGACATTCAGAAGCCAAGTTATAAGCTCACAAAGGTCTAACAGGACTACTTCTTTAAAGAGACACCAGGCCCGGTGACCTTTGGGACATGGTTTTACCCCCTATAGGAATATGCTATCATCTTGAAACGTTCAGATCAATTACAACTCAATAGATTCTACCTTCTTGTAGCGTTTCAGCCTGATTGGACCTTGTTTTCACACAAATGGACCCAGAATGATGTGAAATTGTGCTTCATGCAACATAATTCTGGGTGCCATTTACAAACCATAAGTGCTAATGACTCCATTCCTTTTTGTGGTTGTAGGGGCTGTTGATTGGAGTACATTAAAACAAACCTGATCTCTCTAGGACATTCAGAAGCCAAGTTATAAGCCCACAAATGTGTAACTGGACTACTTCTTTAAATTGTTACCAGATCCGGTGACCTTTGGGACATGGTTCGACCCCCTTAGGAAAGTGCTATCATCATGAAACGTTCAGATCACTTACAACTCAATAGATTCTACCTTCCTGTAACGTTTCAGCCTGATTGGACCTTGTTTTCACACAATTGAACCCAGAATGATGTGAAATTGTGCTTCGTGCAACATAATTCTGGGTGCCATTTACAAACCATAAGTGCTAATGACTCCATTCCTTTTTGTGGTTGTAGGGGCTGTTGATTGGAGTACACTAAAACAAACCTAACCTCTCTAGGACATTCAGAAGCCAAGTTATAAGCACACAAAGGTGTAACTGGACTACTTCTTTAAAGAGACACCAGGCCCGGTGACCTTTGGGACATGGTTTTACCCCCTATAGGAATGTGCGGTCATCTTGAAACGTTCAGATCACTTACAACTCAATAGATTCTACCTTCTTGTAGCGTTTCAGCCTGATTGGACCTTGTTTTCACACAAATGGACCCAGAATGATGTGAAATTGTGTTTCATGCAACATAATTCTGGGTGCCATTTACAAACCATAAGTGCTAATGACTCCATTCCTTTTTGTGGTTGTAGGGGCTGTTGATTGGAGTACATTAAAACAAACCTGATCTCTCTAGGACATTCAGAAGCCAAGTTATAAGCCCACAAATGTGTAACTGGACTACTTCTTTAAATTGTTACCAGATCCGGTGACCTTTGGGACATGGTTTGACCCCCTTAGGAAAGTGCTATCATCATGAAACGTTCAGATCACTTACAACTCAATAGATTCTACCTTCCTGTAACGTTTCAGCCTGATTGGACCTTGTTTTCACACAAATGAACCCAGAATGATATGAAATTGTGCTTCGTGCAACATAATTCTGGGTGCCATTTAAAAACCATAAGTGCTAATGACTCCATTCCTTTTTGAGGTTGTAGGGGCTGTTGATTGGAGTACACTAAAACAAACCTGATCTCTCTAGGACATTCAGAAGCCAAGTTATAAGCCCACAAATGTGTAAATGGACTACTTCTTTAAATTGACACCAGATCTGGTGACCTTTGGGACATGGTTTGACCCCCTTAGGAAAGTGGTATCATCATGAAACGTTCGTATCACTTACAACTCAATAGATTCTACCTTCCTGTAACGTTTCAGCCTGATTGGACCTTGTTTTCACACAAATGAACCCAGAATGATGTGAAATTGTTCTCAGTGCAGCATAATTCTGGGTGCCATTTAAAAACCATAAGTGCTAATGACTCCATTCCTTTTTGAGGTTGTAGGGGATGTTGATTGGAGTACAATAAAACAAACCTGATCTCTCTAGGATATTCAGAAGCCAAGTAATAAGCCCAAAAAGGTGTAACTGGACAACTTCTTTAAAGTGACACCAGGCCCGGTGACCTTTGGGACATGGTTTTACCCCCTATAGGAATGTGCAATCATCTTGAAACGTTCAGATCACTTACAACTCAATAGATTCTACCTTCTTGTAGCGTTTCAGCCTGATTGGACCTTGTTTTCACACAAATGGACTCAGAATGATGTGAAATTGTGCTTCGTGCAACATAATTCTGGGTGCCATTTACAAACCATAAGTGCTTATGACTCCATTCCTTTTTGTGGTTGTAGGGGCTGTTGATTGGAGTACATTAAAACAAACCTCATCTCTCTAGGACATTCAGAAGCCAAGTTATAAGCCCACAAATGTGTAACTGGACTACTTCTTTAAATTGACACCAGATCCGGTGACATTTGGGACATGGTTTGACCCCCTTAGGAAAGTGCTATCATCATGAAACGTTCAGATCACTTACAACTCAATAGATTCTACCTTCCTGTAACGTTTCAGCCTGATTGGACCTTGTTTTCACACAAATGAACCCAGAATTATGTGAAATTGTGCTTCGTGCAGCATAATTCTGGGTGCCATTTAAAAACCATAAGTGCTAATGACTCCATTCCTTTTTGAGGTTGTAGGGGATGTTGATTGGCGTACACTAAAACAAACCTGATCTCTCTAGGACATTCAGAAGCCACGTTATAAGCCCACAAATGTGTAACTGGACTACTTCTTTAAATTGACACCAGATCCGGTGACCTTTGGGACATGGTTTGACCCCCTTAGGAAAGTGCTTTCATCATGAAACGTTCAGATCACTTACAACTCAATAGATTCTACCTTCTTGTAGTGTTTCAGCCTGATTGGACCTTGTTTTCACACAAATGGACCAAAAATGATGTGAAATTGAGCTTCGTGCAACATAATTCTGGGTGCCATTTACAAATCATAAGTGCTAATGACTCCATTCCTTTTTGTGGTTGTAGGGGCTGTTGATTGGAGCACATTAAAACAAACCTGATCTCTCTAGGACATTCAGAAGCAGAGTTATAAGCCCACAAATGTGTAACTGGACTACTTCTTTAAATTGACACCAGATCCGGTGACCTTTGGGACATTTTTTGACCCCCTTAGGAAAGTGCTATCATCATGAAACGTTCAGATAACTTACAACTCAATAGATTGTACCTTCTTGTAGCGTTTCAGCCTGATTGGACCTTGTTTTCACACAAATGGACCCAGAATGATGTGAAATTGTGCTTCGTGCAACATAATTCTGGGTGCCATTTACAAACCATAAGTGCTAATGACTCCATTCCTTTTTGTGGTTGTAGGGGCTGTTGATTGGAGTATACTAAAACAAACCTGATCTCTCTAGGACATTCAGAAGCCAAATTATAAGCCCACAAAGGTGTAACTGGACTACTTCTTTAAATTGACACCAGATCCGTTGACCTTTGGGACATGGTTTGACCCCCTTAGGAAAGTGCTATCATCATGAAACGTTCAGATCACTTACAACTCAATAGATTCTACCTTCCTGTAAAATTTCAGCCTGATTGGACCTTGTTTTCATACAAATGAACCCAGAATGATGTGAAATTGTGCTTCGTGCAACATAATTCTGGGTGCCATTTAAAAACCATAAGTGCTAATGACTCCATTCCTTTTTGAGGTTGTAGGGGCTGTTGATTGGAGTACACTAAAACAAACCTAACTTCTCTAGGACATTCAGAAGCCAAGTTATAAGCCCACAAAGGTGTATTTGGACTACTTCTTTAAAGTGACACCAGGCCCGGTGACCTTTGGGACATGGTTTGACCCCCTATAGGAATGTGCGATCATCTTGAAACGTTCAGATCACTTACAACTCAATAGATTCTACCTTCTTGTAGCGTTTCAGCCTGATTGGACCTTGTTTTCACACAAATGGACCCAGAATGATGTGAAATTGTGCTTCGTGCAACATAATTCTGGGTGCCATTTACAAACCATAAGTGCTAATGACTCCATTCCTTTTTGTGGTTGTAGGGGCTGTTGATTGGAGTACATTAAAACAAACATGATCTCTCTAGGACATTCAGAAGCCAAGTTATAAGCCCACAAATGTGTAACTGGACTACTTCTTTAAATTGACACCAGATCCGGTGACCTTTGGGACATGGTTTGACCCCCTTAGGAAAGTGCTATCATCATGAAACGTTCAGATCACTTACAACTCAATAGATTCTACCTTCCTGTAACGTTTCAGCCTGATTGGACCTTGTTTTCACACAAATGAACCCAGAACGATGTGAATTTGTGCTTCGTGCAACATAATTCTGGGTGCCATTTACAAACCATAAGTGCTAATGACTCCATTCCTTTTTGTGGTTGTAGGGGCTGTTGATTGGAGTATACTAAAACAAACCTGATCTCTCTAGGACATTCAGAAGCCAAGTTATAAGCCCATAAATGTGTAACTGGACTACTTCTTTAAATTGAGACCAGATCCGGTGACCTTTGGGACATGGTTTGACCCCCTTAGGAAAGTGTTATCATCATGAAACGTTCAGATAACTTACAACTCAATAGATCCTACCTTCCTGTAACATTTCAGCCTGATTGGACCTTGTTTTCACACAAATGAACCCAGAATGATGTGAAATTGTGCTTCGTGCAACATAATTCTGGGTGCCATTTAAAAACCATAAGTGCTAATGACTCCATTCCTTTTTGAGGTTGTAGGGGCTGTTGATTGGAGTACACTAAAACAAACCTGATCTCTCTAGGATATTCAGAAGCCAAGTTATAAGCCCTCAAAGGTGTAACTGGACTACTTCTTTAAAGTGACACCTGGCCCGGTGACCTTTGGGACATGGTTTGACCCCCTATAGGAATGTGCGATCATCATGAAACGTTCAGATAACTTACAACTCAATAGATTCTACCTTCTTGTAACGTTTCATCCTTATTGGACCTTGTTTTCACACAAATGGACCCAGAATGATAGGAAATTGTGCTTCGTGCAACATAATTCTGGGTTCCATTTACAAACCATAAGTGCTAATGACTCCATTCCTTTTTGTGGTTGTAGGCGCTGTTGGTTGGAGTACATTAAAACAAACCTGATCTCTCTAGGACATTCAGAAGCCAAGTTATAATCCCACATATGTGTAACAGGACTACTTTAAATTGACACCAGATCCGGTGACCTTTGGGACATGGTTTGACCCCCTTAGGAAAGTGCTATCATCATGAAACTTTCAGATCACTTACAACTCAATAGATTCTACCTTCCTGTAACGTTTCAGCCTGATTGGACCTTGTTTTCACACAAATGAACCCAGAATGATGTGAAATTGTGCTTCGTGCAACATAATTCTGGGTGCCATTTAAAAACCATAAGTGCTAATGACTCCATTCCTTTTTGTCGTTGTAGGGGCTGTTGATTGGAGTATACCAAAACAAACCTGATCTCTCTAGGACATTCAGAAGCCAAGTTATAAGCCCTCAAAGGTGTAACTGGACTACTTCTTTAAAGTGACACCAGGCCCGGTGACCTTTGGGACATGGTTTTACCCCCTATAGGAATGTGCGATCATCTTGAAACGTTCAGATCACTTACAACTCAATAGATTCTACCTTCTTGTAGCGTTTCAGCCTGATTGGACCTTGTTTTCACACAAATGGACCCAGAATGATGTGAAATTGTGCTTCGTGCAACATAATTCTGGGTGCCATTTACAAACCTTGAATGCTAATGACTCCATTCCTTTTTGTGGTTGTAGGGGCTGTTGATTGGAGTACACTAAAACAAACCTGATCTCTCTAGGACATTCAGAAGCCAAGTTATAGGCCCACAAATGTGTAACTGGACTACTTCTTTAAATTGACACCAGATCCGGTGACCTTTGGGACATGGTTTGACCCCCTTAGGAAAGTGCTATCATCATGAAACGTTCATATCACTTACAACTCAATAGATTCTACCTTCCTGTAACGTTTCAGCCTGATTGGACCTTGTTTTCACACAAATGAACCCAGAATGATGTGAAATTGTGCTTCATGCAACATAATTCTGGGTGCCATTTAAAAACCATAAGTGTTAATGACTCCATTCCTTTTTGAGGTTGTAGGGTCTGTTGATTGGAGTACACTAAAACAAACCTGAACCCTGTAGGACATTCAGAAGCCAAGTTATACGCCCTCAAAGGTGTAACTGGACTACTTCTTTAAAGTGACACCAGGCCCGGTGACCTTTGGGACATGGTTTGACCCCCTATAGGAATGTGCGATCATCATGAAACGTTCAGATCACTTACAACTCAATAGATTCTACCTTCCTGTAACGTTTCAGCCTGATTGGACCTTGTTTTCACACAAATGAACCCAGAATTATGTGAAATTGTTCTCAGTGCAGCATAATTCTGGGTGCCATTTAAAAACCATAAGTGCTAATGACTCCATTCCTTTTTGAGGTTGTAGGGGATGTTGATTGGAGTACAATAAAACAAACCTGATCTCTCTAGGATATTCAGAAGCCAAGTAATAAGCCCAAAAAGGTGTAACTGGACAACTTCTTTAAAGTGACACCAGGCCCGGTGACCTTTGGGACATGGTTTTACCCCCTATAGGAATGTGCAATCATCTTGAAACGTTCAGATCACTTACAACTCAACAGATTCTACCTTCTTGTAGCGTTTCAGCCTGATTGGACCTTGTTTTCACACAAATGGACCCAGAATGATGTGAAATTGTGCTTCGTGCAACATAATTCTGGGTGCCATTTACAAACCATAAGTGCTTATGACTCCATTCCTTTTTGTGGTTGTAGGGGCTGTTGATTGGAGTACATTAAAACAAACCTCATCTCTCTAGGACATTCAGAAGCCAAGTTATAAGCCCACAAATGTGTAACTGGACTACTTCTTTAAATTGACACCAGATCCGGTGACATTTGGGACATGGTTTGACCCCCTTAGGAAAGTGCTATCATCATGAAACGTTCAGATCACTTACAACTCAATAGATTCTACCTTCCTGTAACGTTTCAGCCTGATTGGACCTTGTTTTCACACAAATGAACCCAGAATTATGTGAAATTGTGCTTCGTGCAGCATAATTCTGGGTGCCATTTAAAAACCATAAGTGCTAATGACTCCATTCCTTTTTGAGGTTGTAGGGGATGTTGATTGGCGTACACTAAAACAAACCTGATCTCTCTAGGACATTCAGAAGCCAAGTTATAAGCCCACAAATGTGTAACTGGACTACTTCTTTAAATTGACACCAGATCCGGTGACCTTTGGGACATGGTTTGACCCCCTTAGGAAAGTGCTTTCATCATGAAACGTTCAGATCACTTACAACTCAATAGATTCTACCTTCTTGTAGCGTTTCAGCCTGATTGGACCTTGTTTTCACACAAATGGACCAAAAATGATGTGAAATTGAGCTTCGTGCAACATAATTCTGGGTGCCATTTACAAACCATAAGTGCTAATGACTCCATTCCTTTTTGTGGTTGTAGGGGCTGTTGATTGGAGCACATTAAAACAAACCTGATCTCTCTAGGACATTCAGAAGCAGAGTTATAAGCCCACAAATGTGTAACTGGACTACTTCTTTAAATTGACACCAGATCCGGTGACCTTTGGGACATTTTTTGACCCCCTTAGGAAAGTGCTATCATCATGAAACGTTCAGATAACTTACAACTCAATAGATTGTACCTTCTTGTAGCGTTTCAGCCTGATTGGACCTTGTTTTCACACAAATGGACCCAGAATGATGTGAAATTGTGCTTCGTGCAACATAATTCTGGGTGCCATTTACAAACCATAAGTGCTAATGACTCCATTCCTTTTTGTGGTTGTAGGGGCTGTTGATTGGAGTATACTAAAACAAACCTGATCTCTCTAGGACATTCAGAAGCCAAATTATAAGCCCACAAAGGTGTAACTGGACTACTTCTTTAAATTGACACCAGATCCGTTGACCTTTGGGACATGGTTTGACCCCCTTAGGAAAGTGCTATCATCATGAAACGTTCAGATCACTTACAACTCAATAGATTCTACCTTCCTGTAAAATTTCAGCCTGATTGGACCTTGTTTTCACACAAATGAACCCAGAATGATGTGAAATTGTGCTTCGTGCAACATAATTCTGGGTGCCATTTAAAAACCATAAGTGCTAATGACTCCATTCCTTTTTGAGGTTGTAGGGGCTGTTGATTGGAGTACACTAAAACAAACCTAACTTCTCTAGGACATTCAGAAGCCAAGTTATAAGCCCACAAAGGTGTATTTGGACTACTTCTTTAAAGTGACACCAGGCCCGGTGACCTTTGGGACATGGTTTGACCCCCTATAGGAATGTGCGATCATCTTGAAACGTTCAGATCACTTACAACTCAATAGATTCTACCTTCTTGTAGCGTTTCAGCCTGATTGGACCTTGTTTTCACACAAATGGACCCAGAATGATGTGAAATTGTGCTTCGTGCAACATAATTCTGGGTGCCATTTACAAACCATAAGTGCTAATGACTCCATTCCTTTTTGTGGTTGTAGGGGCTGTTGATTGGAGTACATTAAAACAAACATGATCTCTCTAGGACATTCAGAAGCCAAGTTATAAGCCCACAAATGTGTAACTGGACTACTTCTTTAAATTGACACCAGATCCGGTGACCTTTGGGACATGGTTTGACCCCCTTAGGAAAGTGCTATCATCATGAAACGTTCAGATCACTTACAACTCAATAGATTCTACCTTCCTGTAACGTTTCAGCCTGATTGGACCTTGTTTTCACACAAATGAACCCAGAACGATGTGAATTTGTGCTTCGTGCAACATAATTCTGGGTGCCATTTACAAACCATAAGTGCTAATGACTCCATTCCTTTTTGTGGTTGTAGGGGCTGTTGATTGGAGTATACTAAAACAAACCTGATCTCTCTAGGACATTCAGAAGCCAAGTTATAAGCCCACAAATGTGTAACTGGACTACTTCTTTAAATTGAGACCAGATCCGGTGACCTTTGGGACATGGTTTGACCCCCTTAGGAAAGTGTTGTCATCATGAAACGTTCAGATAACTTACAACTCAATAGATCCTACCTTCCTGTAACATTTCAGCCTGATTGGACCTTGTTTTCACACAAATGAACCCAGAATGATGTGAAATTGTGCTTCGTGCAACATAATTCTGGGTGCCATTTAAAAACCATAAGTGCTAATGACTCCATTCCTTTTTGAGGTTGTAGGGGCTGTTGATTGGAGTACACTAAAACAAACCTGATCTCTCTAGGATATTCAGAAGCCAAGTTATAAGCCCTCAAAGGTGTAACTGGACTACTTCTTTAAAGTGACACCTGGCCCGGTGACCTTTGGGACATGGTTTGACCCCCTATAGGAATGTGCGATCATCATGAAACGTTCAGATAACTTACAACTCAATAGATTCTACCTTCTTGTAACGTTTCATCCTTATTGGACCTTGTTTTCACACAAATGGACCCAGAATGATAGGAAATTGTGCTTCGTGCAACATAATTCTGGGTTCCATTTACAAACCATAAGTGCTAATGACTCCATTCCTTTTTGTGGTTGTAGGGGCTGTTGGTTGGAGTACATTAAAACAAACCTGATCTCTCTAGGACATTCAGAAGCCAAGTTATAATCCCACATATGTGTAACAGGACTACTTTAAATTGACACCAGATCCGGTGACCTTTGGGACATGGTTTGACCCCCTTAGGAAAGTGCTATCATCATGAAACGTTCAGATCACTTACAACTCAATAGATTCTACCTTCCTGTAACGTTTCAGCCTGATTGGACCTTGTTTTCACACAAATGAACCCAGAATGATGTGAAATTGTGCTTCGTGCAACATAATTCTGGGTGCCATTTAAAAACCATAAGTGCTAATGACTCCATTCCTTTTTGTCGTTGTAGGGGCTGTTGATTGGAGTATACCAAAACAAACCTGATCTCTCTAGGACATTCAGAAGCCAAGTTATAAGCCCTCAAAGGTGTAACTGGACTACTTCTTTAAAGTGACACCAGGCCCGGTGACCTTTGGGACATGGTTTTACCCCCTATAGGAATGTGCGATCATCTTGAAACGTTCAGATCACTTACAACTCAATAGATTCTACCTTCTTGTAGCGTTTCAGCCTGATTGGACCTTGTTTTCACACAAATGGACCCAGAATGATGTGAAATTGTGCTTCGTGCAACATAATTCTGGGTGCCATTTACAAACCTTGAATGCTAATGACTCCATTCCTTTTTGTGGTTGTAGGGGCTGTTGATTGGAGTACACTAAAACAAACCTGATCTCTCTAAGACATTCAGAAGCCAAGTTATAGGCCCACAAATGTGTAACTGGACTACTTCTTTAAATTGACACCAGATCCGGTGACCTTTGGGACATGGTTTGACCCCCTTAGGAAAGTGCTATCATCATGAAACGTTCAGATCACTTACAACTCAATAGATTCTACCTTCCTGTAACGTTTCAGCCTGATTGGACCTTGTTTTCACACAAATGAACCCAGAATGATGTGAAATTGTGCTTCATGCAACATAATTCTGGGTGCCATTTAAAAACCATAAGTGTTAATGACTCCATTCCTTTTTGAGGTTGTAGGGTCTGTTGATTGGAGTACACTAAAACAAACCTGAACCCTGTAGGACATTCAGAAGCCAAGTTATACGCCCTCAAAGGTGTAACTGGACTACTTCTTTAAAGTGACACCAGGCCCGGTGACCTTTGGGACATGGTTTGACCCCCTATAGGAATGTGCGATCATCATGAAACGTTCAGATCACTTACAACTCAATAGATTCTACCTTCCTGTAACGTTTCAGCCTGATTGGACCTTGTTTTCACACAAATGAACCCAGAATTATGTGAAATTGTTCTCAGTGCAGCATAATTCTGGGTGCCATTTAAAAACCATAAGTGCTAATGACTCCATTCCTTTTTGAGGTTGTAGGGGATGTTGATTGGAGTACAATAAAACAAACCTGATCTCTCTAGGATATTCAGAAGCCAAGTAATAAGCCCAAAAAGGTGTAACTGGACAACTTCTTTAAAGTGACACCAGGCCCGGTGACCTTTGGGACATGGTTTTACCCCCTATAGGAATGTGCAATCATCTTGAAACGTTCAGATCACTTACAACTCAATAGATTCTACCTTCTTGTAGCGTTTCAGCCTGATTGGACCTTGTTTTCACACAAATGGACCCAGAATGATGTGAAATTGTGCTTCGTGCAACATAATTCTGGGTGCCATTTACAAACCATAAGTGCTTATGACTCCATTCCTTTTTGTGGTTGTAGGTGCTGTTGATTGGAGTACATTAAAACAAACCTCATCTCTCTAGGACATTCAGAAGCCAAGTTATAAGCCCACAAATGTGTAACTGGACTACTTCTTTAAATTGACACCAGATCCGGTGACATTTGGGACATGGTTTGACCCCCTTAGGAAAGTGCTATCATCATGAAACGTTCAGATCACTTACAACTCAATAGATTCTACCTTCCTGTAACGTTTCAGCCTGATTGGACCTTGTTTTCACACAAATGAACCCAGAATTATGTGAAATTGTGCTTCGTGCAGCATAATTCTGGGTGCCATTTAAAAACCATAAGTGCTAATGACTCCATTCCTTTTTGAGGTTGTAGGGGATGTTGATTGGCGTACACTAAAACAAACCTGATCTCTCTAGGACATTCAGAAGCCAAGTTATAAGCCCACAAATGTGTAACTGGACTACTTCTTTAAATTGACACCAGATCCGGTGACCTTTGGGACATGGTTTGACCCCCTTAGGAAAGTGCTTTCATCATGAAACGTTCAGATCACTTACAACTCAATAGATTCTACCTTCTTGTAGCGTTTCAGCCTGATTGGACCTTGTTTTCACACAAATGGACCAAAAATGTTGTGAAATTGAGCTTCGTGCAACATAATTCTGGGTGCCATTTACAAACCATAAGTGCTAATGACTCCATTCCTTTTTGTGGTTGTAGGGGCTGTTGATTGGAGCACATTAAAACAAACCTGATCTCTCTAGGACATTCAGAAGCAGAGTTATAAGCCCACAAATGTGTAACTGGACTACTTCTTTAAATTGACACCAGATCCGGTGACCTTTGGGACATTTTTTGACCCCCTTAGGAAAGTGCTATCATCATGAAACGTTCAGATAACTTACAACTCAATAGATTCTACCTTCTTGTAGCGTTTCAGCCTGATTGGACCTTGTTTTCACACAAATGGACCCAGAATGATGTGAAATTGTGCTTCGTGCAACATAATTCTGGGTGCCATTTACAAACCATAAGTGCTAATGACTCCATTCCTTTTTGTGGTTGTAGGGGCTGTTGATTGGAGTATACTAAAACAAACCTGATCTCTCTAGGACATTCAGAAGCCAAATTATAAGCCCACAAAGGTGTAACTGGACTACTTCTTTAAATTGACACCAGATCCTGTGACCTTTGGGACATGGTTTGACCCCCTTAGGAAAGTGCTATCATCATGAAACGTTCAGATCACTTACAACTCAATAGATTCTACCTTCCTGTAACGTTTCAGCCTGATTGGACCTTGTTTTCACACAAATGAACCCAGAATGATGTGAAATTGTGCTTCGTGCAACATAATTCTGGGTGTCATTTACAGTCCATAAGTGCTAATGACTCCATTCCTTTTTGTGGTTGTAGGGGCTGTTGATTGGAGTACATTAAAATAAACCTGATCTCTCTAGGACATTCAGAAGCCAAGTTATAAGCCCACAAATGTGTAACTGGACTACTTCTTTAAATTGTTACCAGATCCGTTGACCTTTGGGACATGGTTTGACCCCCTTAGGAAAGTGCTATCATCATGAAACGTTCAGATCACTTACAACTCAATAGATTCTACCTTCCTGTAAAATTTCAGCCTGATTGGACCTTGTTTTCACACAAATGAACCCAGAATGATGTGAAATTGTGCTTCGTGCAACATAATTCTGGGTGCCATTTAAAAACCATAAGTGCTAATGACTCCATTCCTTTTTGAGGTTGTAGGGGCTGTTGATTGGAGTACACTAAAACAAACCTAACTTCTCTAGGACATTCAGAAGCCAAGTTATAAGCCCACAAAGGTGTATTTGGACTACTTCTTTAAAGTGACACCAGGCCCGGTGACCTTTGGGACATGGTTTGACCCCCTATAGGAATGTGCGATCATCTTGAAACGTTCAGATCACTTACAACTCAATAGATTCTACCTTCTTGTAGCGTTTCAGCCTGATTGGACCTTGTTTTCACACAAATGGACCCAGAATGATGTGAAATTGTGCTTCGTGCAACATAATTCTGGGTGCCATTTACAAACCATAAGTGCTAATGACTCCATTCCTTTTTGTGGTTGTAGGGGCTGTTGATTGGAGTACATTAAAACAAACATGATCTCTCTAGGACATTCAGAAGCCAAGTTATAAGCCCACAAATGTGTAACTGGACTACTTCTTTAAATTGACACCAGATCCGGTGACCTTTGGGACATGGTTTGACCCCCTTAGGAAAGTGCTATCATCATGAAACGTTCAGATCACTTACAACTCAATAGATTCTACCTTCCTGTAACGTTTCAGCCTGATTGGACCTTGTTTTCACACAAATGAACCCAGAACGATGTGAATTTGTGCTTCGTGCAACATAATTCTGGGTGCCATTTACAAACCATAAGTGCTAATGACTCCATTCCTTTTTGTGGTTGTAGGGGCTGTTGATTGGAGTACATTAAAACAAACATGATCTCTCTAGGACATTCAGAAGCCAAGTTATAATCCCACATATGTGTAACAGGACTACTTTAAATTGACACCAGATCCGGTGACCTTTGGGACATGGTTTGACCCCCTTAGGAAAGTGCTATCATCATGAAACGTTCAGATCACTTACAACTCAATAGATTCTACCTTCCTGTAACGTTTCAGCCTGATTGGACCTTGTTTTCACACAAATGAACCCAGAACGATGTGAATTTGTGCTTCGTGCAACATAATTCTGGGTGCCATTTACAAACCATAAGTGCTAATGACTCCATTCCTTTTTGAGGTTGTAGGGGCTGTTGATTGGAGTATACTAAAACAAACCTGATCTCTCTAGGACATTCAGAAGCCAAGTTATAAGCCCACAAATGTGTAACTGGACTACTTCTTTAAATTGACACCAGATCCGGTGACCTTTGGGACATGGTTTGACCCCCTTAGGAAAGTGCTATCATCATGAAACGTTCAGATCACTTACAACTCAGTAGATTCTACCTTCCTGTAACGTTTCAGCCTGATTGGACCTTGTTTTCACACAAATGAACCCAGAATGATGTGAAATTGTGCTTCGTGCAACATAATTCTGGGTGCCATTTAAAAACCATAAGTGCTAATGACTCCATTCCTTTTTGTGGTTGTAGGGGCTGTTGATTGGAGTATACTAAAACAAACCTGATCTCTCTAGGACATTCAGAAGCCAAGTTATAAGCCCACAAAGGTGTAACTGGACTACTTCTTTAAATTGACACCAGCTCCGGTGACCTTTGGGACATGGTTTGACCCCCTTAGGAAAGTGCTATCATCATGAAACGTTCAGATCACTTACAACTCAATAGATCCTACCTTCCTGTAACATGTCAGCCTGATTGGACCTTGTTTTCACACAAATGAACCCAGAATGATGTGAAATTGTGCTTCGTGCAACATAATTCTGGGTGCCATTTAAAAACCATAAGTGCTAATGACTCCATTCCTTTTTGAGGTTGTAGGGGCTGTTGATTGGAGTACACTAAAACAAACCTGATCTCTCTAGGATATTCAGAAGCCAAGTTATAAGCCCTCAAAGGTGTAACTGGACTACTTCTTTAAAGTGACACCAGGCCCGGTGACCTTTGGGACATGGTTTGACCCCGTATAGGAATGTGCGATCATCATGAAACGTTCAGATAACTTACAACTCAATAGATTCTACCTTCTTGTAACGTTTCATCCTTATTGGACCTTGTTTTCACACAAATGGACCCAGAATGATAGGAAATTGTGCTTCGTGCAACATAATTCTGGGTTCCATTTACAAACCATAAGTGCTAATGACTCCATTCCTTTTTGTGGTTGTAGGGGCTGTTGGTTGGAGTACATTAAAACAAACCTGATCTCTCTAGGACATTCAGAAGCCAAGTTATAATCCCACATATGTGTAACAGGACTACTTTAAATTGACACCAGATCCGGTGACCTTTGGGACATGGTTTGACCCCCTATAGGAATGTGCGATCATCATGAAACGTTCAGATCGCTTACAACTCAATAGATTCTACCTTCCTGTAACGTTTCAGCCTGATTGGACCTTGTTTTCACACAAATGAACCCAGAATGATGTGAAATTGTGCTTCGTGCAACATAATTCTGGGTGCCATTTAAAAACCATAAGTGCTAATGACTCCATTCCTTTTTGTCGTTGTAGGGGCTGTTGATTGGAGTATACCAAAACAAACCTGATCTCTCTAGGACATTCAGAAGCCAAGTTATAAGCCCTCAAAGGTGTAACTGGACTACTTCTTTAAAGTGACACCAGGCCCGGTGACCTTTGGGACATGGTTTTACCCCCTATAGGAATGTGCGATCATCTTGAAACGTTCAGATCACTTACAACTCAATAGATTCTACCTTCTTGTAGCGTTTCAGCCTGATTGGACCTTGTTTTCACACAAATGGACCCAGAATTATGTGAAATTGTGCTTCGTGCAACATAATTCTGGGTGCCATTTACAAACCTTGAATGCTAATAACTCCATTCCTTTTTGTGGTTGTAGGGGCTGTTGATTGGAGTACACTAAAACAAACCTGATCTCTCTAGGACATTCAGAAGCCAATTTATAGGCCCACAAATGTGTAACTGGACTACTTCTTTAAATTGACACCAGATCCGGTGACCTTTGGGACATGGTTTGACCCCCTTAGGAAAGTGCTATCATCATGAAACGTTCAGATCACTTACAACTCAATAGATTCTACCTTCCTGTAACATTTCAGCCTGATTGGACCTTGTTTTCACACAAATGAACCCAGAATGATGTGAAATTGTGCTTCATGCAACATAATTCTGGGTGCCATTTAAAAACCATAAGTGTTAATGACTCCATTCCTTTTTGAGGTTGTAGGGGCTTTTGATTGGAGTACACTAAAACAAACCTGACCCCTGTAGGACATTCAGAAGCCAAGTTATACGCCCTCAAAGGTGTAACTGGACTACTTCTTTAAAGTGACACCAGGCCCGGTGACCTTTGGGACATGGTTTGACCCCCTATAGGAATGTGCGATCATCATGAAACGTTCGGATCACTTACAACTCAATAGATTCTACCTTCTTGTAGCGTTTCAGCCTGATTGGACCTTGTTTCACACAAATGGACCCAGAATGATGTGACATTGTGCTTCGTGCAACATAATTCTGGGTGCCATTTACAAACCATAAGTGCTAATGACTCCATTCCTTTTTGTGGTTGTAGGGGCTGTTGATTGGAGTACATTAAAGCAAACCTGATCTCTCTAGGACATTCAGAAGCCAAGTTATACACCCTCAAAGGTGTAACTGGACTACTTCTTTAAAGTGACACAAGGCCCGGTGACCTTTGGGACATGGTTCGACCCCCTTAGGAAAGTGCTATCATCATGAAACGTTCAGATCACTTACAACTCCATAGATTCTACCTTCCTGTAAAATTTCAGCCTGATTGGACCTTGTTTTCACACAAATGAACCCAGAATGATGTGAAATTGTGCTTCGTGCAACATAATTCTGGGTGCCATTTAAAAACCATAAGTGCTAATGACTCCATTCCTTTTTGAGGTTGTAGGGGCTGTTGATTGGAGTACACTAAAACAAACCTAACTTCTCTAGGACATTCAGAAGCCAAGTTATAAGCCCACAAAGGTGTATTTGGACTACTTCTTTAAAGTGACACCAGGCCCGGTGACCTTTGGGACATGGTTTGACCCCCTATAGGAATGTGCGATCATCTTGAAACGTTCAGATCACTTACAACTCAATAGATTCTACCTTCTTGTAGCGTTTCAGCCTGATTGGACCTTGTTTTCACACAAATGGACCCAGAATGATGTGAAATTGTGCTTCGTGCAACATAATTCTGGGTGCCATTTACAAACCATAAGTGCTAATGACTCCATTCCTTTTTGTGGTTGTAGGGGCTGTTGATTGGAGTACATTAAAACAAACATGATCTCTCTAGGACATTCAGAAGCCAAGTTATAAGCCCACAAATGTGTACCTGGACTACTTCTTTAAATTGACACCAGATCCGGTGACATTTGGGACATGGTTTGACCCCCTTAGGAAAGTGCTATCATCATGAAACGTTCAGATCACTTACAACTCAATAGATTCTACCTTCCTGTAACGTTTCAGCCTGATTGGACCTTGTTTTCACACAAATGAACCCAGAACGATGTGAATTTGTGCTTCGTGCAACATAATTCTGGGTGCCATTTACAAACCATAAGTGCTAATGACTCCATTCCTTTTTGAGGTTGTAGGGGCTGTTGATTGGAGTATACTAAAACAAACCTGATCTCTCTAGGACATTCAGAAGCCAAGTTATAAGCCCACAAATGTGTAACTGGACTATTTAAATTGACACCAGATCCGGTGACCTTTGGGACATGGTTTGACCCCCTTAGGAAAGTGCTATCATCATGAAACGTTCAGATCACTTACAACTCAGTAGATTCTACCTTCCTGTAACGTTTCAGCCTGATTTGACCTTGTTTTCACACAAATGAACCCAGAATGATGTGAAATTGTGCTTCGTGCAACATAATTCTGGGTGCCATTTAAAAACCATAAGTGCTAATGACTCCATTCCTTTTTGTGGTTGTAGGGGATGTTGATTGGAGTACAATAAAACAAACCTGATCTCTCTAGGATATTCAGAAGCCAAGTTATAAGCCCTCAAAGGTGTAACTGGACTACTTCTTTAAAGTGACACCAGGCCCGGTGACCTTTGGGACATGGTTTGACCCCCTATAGGAATGTGCGATCATCATGAAACGTTCAGATAACTTACAACTCAATAGATTCTACCTTCTTGTAACGTTTCATCCTTATTGGACCTTGTTTTCACACAAATGGACCCAGAATGATAGGAAATTGTGCTTCGTGCAACATAATTCTGGGTTCCATTTACAAACCATAAGTGCTAATGACTCCATTCCTTTTTGTGGTTGTAGGGCTGTTGGTTGGAGTACATTAAAACAAACCTGATCTCTCTAGGACATTCAGAAGCCAAGTTATAATCCCACATATGTGTAACAGGACTACTTTAAATTGACACCAGATCCGGTGACCTTTGGGACATGGTTTGACCCCCTTAGGAAAGTGCTATCATCATGAAACGTTCAGATCACTTACAACTCAATAGATTCTACCTTCCTGTAACGTTTCAGCCTGATTGGACCTTGTTTTCACACAAATGAACCCAGAATGATGTGAAATTGTGCATCATGCAACATAATTCTGGGTGCCATTTAAAAACCATAAGTGTTAATGACTCCATTCCTTTTTGAGGTTGTAGGGGCTGTTGATTGGAGTACACTAAAACAAACCTGAACCCTGTAGGACATTCAGAAGCCAAGTTATACGCCCTCAAAGGTGTAACTTGACTACTTCTTTAAAGTGACACCAGGCCCGGTGACCTTTGGGACATGGTTTTACCCCTTATAGGAATGTGCGATCATCATGAAACGTTCGGATCACTTACAACTCAATAGATTCTACCTTCTTGTAGCGTTTCAGCCTGATTGGACCTTGTTTCACACAAATGGACCCAGAATGATGTGACATTGTGCTTCGTGCAACATAATTCTGGGTGCCATTTACAAACCATAAGTGCTAATGACTCCATTCCTTTTTGTGGTTGTAGGGGCTGTTGATTGGAGTACATTAAAGCAAACCTGATCTCTCTAGGACATTCAGAAGCCAAGTTATACGCCCTCAAAGGTGTAACTGGACTACTTCTTTAAAGTGACACAAGGCCCGGTGACCTTTGGGACATGGTTTGACCCCCTATAGGAATGTGCGATCATCATGAAACGTTCAGATCACTTACAACTCAATAGATTCTACCTTCTTGTAGCGTTTCAGCCTGATTGGACCTTGTTTTCACACAAATGGACCCAGAATGATGTGACATTGTGCTTCGTGCAACATAATTCTGGGTGCCATTTACAAACCATAAGTGCTAATGACTCCATTCCTTTTTGTGGTTGTAGGGGCTGTTGATTGGAGTACATTAAAACAAACCTGATCTCTCTAGGACATTCATAAGCCCAGTTATAAGCCCACAAATGTGTAACAGGACTACTTCTTTAAATTGTTACCAGATCCGGTGACCTTTGGGACATGGTTTGACCCCCTTAGGAAAGTGCTATCATCATGAAACGTTCAGATCACTTACAACTCAATAGATTCTACCTTCCTGTAACGTTTCAGCCTGATTGGACCTTGTTTTCACACAAATGAACCCAGAATGATTTGAAATTGTGCTTCGTGCAACATAATTCTGGGTGCCATTTACAAACCATAAGTGCTAATGACTACATTCCTTTTTGTGGTTGTAGGGGCTGTTGATTGGAGTACACTAAAACAAACCTAACCTCTCTAGGACATTCAGAAGCCAAGTTATAAGCCCACAAAGGTGTAACTGGACTACTTCTTTAAAGAGACACCAGGCCCGGTGACCTTTGGGACATGGTTTTACCCCCTTTAGGAATGTGCGGTCATCTTGAAACGTTCAGATCACTTACAACTCAATAGATTCTACCTTCTTGTAGCGTTTCAGCCTGATTGGACCTTGTTTTCACACAAATGGACCCAGAATGATGTGAAATTGTGCTTCATGCAACATAATTCTGGGTGCCATTTACAAACCATAAGTGCTAATGACTCCATTCCTTTTTGGGGTTGTAGGGGCTGTTGATTGGAGTACATTAAAACAAACCTGATCTCTCTAGGACATTCAGAAGCAGAGTTATAAGCCCACAAATGTGTAACTGGACTACTTCTTTAAATTGTTACCAGATCCGGTGACCTTTGGGACATGGTTTGACCCCCTTAGGAAAGTGCAATCATCATGAAACGTTCAAATCACTTACAACTCAATAGATTCTACCTTCCTGTAACGTTTCAGCCTGATTGGACCTTGTTTTCACACAAATGAACCCAGAATGATGTGAAATTGTGCTTCGTGCAACATAATTCTGGGTGTCATTTACAAACCATAAGTGCTAATGACTCCATTCCTTTTTGTGGTTGTAGGGGCTGTTGATTGGAGTACATTAAAACAAACCTAACCTCTCTAGGACATTCAGAAGCCAAGTTATAAGCCCACAAAGGTGTAACTGGACTACTTCTTTAAATTGTTACCAGATCCGATGACCTTTGGGACATGGTTTGACCCCCTTCGGAAAGTGCTATCATCATGAAACGTTCAGATCACTTACAACTCAATAGATTCTACCTTCCTGTAACGTTTCAGCCTGATTGGACCTTGTTTTCACACAAATGAACCCAGAATGATGTGAAATTGTGCTTCGTGCAACATAATTCTGGGTGTCATTTACAAACCATAAGTGCTAATGACTCCATTCCTTTTTGTGGTTGTAGGGGCTGTTGATTGGAGTACATTAAAACAAACCTAACCTCTCTAGGACATTCAGAAGCCAAGTTATAAGCCCACAAAGGTGTAACTTGACTACTTCTTTAAAGAGACACCAGATCCGGTGACCTTTGGGACATGGTTTAACCCCAATAGGAATGTGCGGTCATCTTGAAACATTCAGATCACTTACAACTCAATAGATTCTACCTTCCTGTAACGTTTCAGCCTGATTGGACCTTGTTTTCACACAAATGAACCCAGAATCATGTGAAATTGTGCTTCGTGCAACATAATTCTGGGTGCAATTTACAAACCATAAGTGCTAATGACTCCATTCCTTTTTGTGGTTGTAGGGGCTGTTGATTGGAGTACACTAAAACAAACCTAACCTCTCTAGGACATTCAGAAGCCAAGTTATAAGCCCACAAAGGTGTAACTGGACTACTTCTTTAAAGAGACACCAGGCCCGGTGACCTTTGGGACATGGTTTTACCCCCTATAGGAATGTGCGATCATCTTGAAACGTTCAGATCACTAACAACTCAATAGGTTCTTCCTTCTTGTAGCGTTTCAGCCTGATTGGACGTTGTTTTCACACAAATGGACCCAGAATGATGTGAAATTGTGCTTCGTGCAACATAATTCTGGGTGCCATTTAAAAACCATAAGTGCTAATGACTCCATTCCTGTTTGAGGTTGTAGGGGCTGTTGATTGGAGTACACTAAAACAAACCTGATCTCTCTAGGACATTCAGAAGCCAAGTTATAAGCCCTCAAAGGTGTAACTGGACTACTTCTTTAAAGAGACACCAGGCCCGTTGACCTTTGGGACATGGTTTTACCCCCTACAGGAATGTGCGGTCATCTTGAAACGTTCAGATCACTTACAACTCAATAGATTCTACCTTCTTGTAGCGTTTCAGCCTGATTGGACCTTGTTTTCACACAAATGGACCCAGAATGATGTAAAATTGTGCTTCATGCAACATAATTCTGGGTGCCATTTACAAACCATAAGTGATAATGACTCCATTCATTTTTGTGGTTGTAGGGGCTGTTGATTGGAGTACATTAAAACAAACCTGATCTCTCTAGGACATTCAGAAGCCAAGTTATAAGCCCACAAATGTGTAACTGGACTACTTCTTTAAATTGTTACCAGATCTGGTGACCTTTGGGACATGCTTTGACCCCCTTAGGGAAGTGCTATCATAATGAAACGTTCAGATCACTTACAACTCAATAGATTCTACCTTCCTGTAACGTTTCAGCCTGATTGGACCTTGTTTTCACACAAATGAACCCAGAATGATGTGAAATTGTGCCTCGTGCAACATAATTCTGGGTGCCATTTACAAACCATAAGTGCTAATGACTCCATTCATTTTTGTTGTTGTAGGGGCTGTTGATTGGAGTACACTAAAACAAACCTAACCTCTCTAGGACATTCAGAAGCCAAGTTATAAGCCCACAAAGGTGTAACTGGACTACTTCTTTAAAGAGACACCAGGCCCGGTGACCTTTGGGACATGGTTTTACCCCCTATAGGAATGTGCGATCATCTTGAAACGTTCAGATCACTAACAACTCAATAGGTTCTTCCTTCTTGTAGCGTTTCAGCCAGACTGGACGTTGTTTTCACACAAATGGACACAGAATGATGTGAAATTGTGCTTCGTGCAACATAATTCTGGGTGCCATTTAAAAACCATAAGTGCTAATGACTCCATTCCTTTTTGAGGTTGTAGGGGCTGTTGATTGGAGTACACTAAAACAAACCTAACCTCTCTAGGACATTCAGAAGCCAAGTTATAAGCCCACAAATGTGTAACTGGACTACTTCTTTAAATTGTTACCAGATCCGGTGACCTTTGGGACATGGTTTGACCCCCTTAGGAAAGTGCTATCATCATGAAACGTTCAGATCACTTACAACTCAATAGATTCTACCTTCCTGTAACGTTTCAGCCTGATCGGACCTTGTTTTCACACAAATGGACCCAGAATGATGTGAAATTGTGCTTCATGCAACATAATTCTGGGTGCCATTTACAAACCATAAGTGCTAATGACTCCATTCCTTTTTGTGGTTGTAGGGGCTGTTGATTGGAGTACATTAAAACAAACCTGATCTCTCTAGGACATTCAGAAGCCAAGTTATAAGCCCACAAATGTGTAACTGGACTACTTCTTTAAATTGTTACCAGATCCGGTGACCTTTGGGACATGGTTTGACCCCCTTAGGAAAGTGCTATCATCATGAAACGTTCAGATCACTTACAACTCAATAGATTCTACCTTCCTGTAACGTTTCAGCCTGATTGGACCTTGTTTTCACACAAATGAACCCAGAATGATGTGAAATTGTGCTTCGTGCAACATAATTCTGGGTGTCATTTACAGACCATAAGTGCTAATGACTCCATTCCTTTTTGTGGTTGTAGCGGCTGTTGATTGGAGTACACTAAAACAAACCTGATCTCTCTAGGACATTCAGAAGCCAAGTTATAAGCCCACAAATGTGTAACTGGACTACTTATTTAAATTGTTACCAGATCCGGTGACCTTTGGGACATGGTTTGACCCCCTATAGGAATGTGCGGTCATCTTGAAACGTTCAGATCACTTACAACTCAATAGATTCTACCTTCCTGTAACGTTTCAGCCTGATTGGACCTTGTTTTCACACAAATGAACCCAGAATGATGTGAAATTGTGCTTCGTGCAACATAATTCTGGGTGTCATTTACAGACCATAAGTGCTAATGACTCCATTCCTTTTTGTGGTTGTAGCGGCTGTTGATTGGAGTACACTAAAACAAACCTGATCTCTCTAGGACATTCAGAAGCCAAGTTATAAGCCCACAAAGGTGTAACTGGACTACTTCTTTAAAGAGACACCAGGCCCGGTGACCTTTGGGACATGGTTTTACCCCCTATAGGAATGTGCGGTCATCTTGAAACGTTCAGATCACTTACAACTCAATAGATTCTACCTTCTTGTAGCGTTTCAGCCTGATTGGACCTTGTTTTCACACAAATGGACCCAGAATGATGTAAAATTGTGCTTCATGCAACATAATTCTGGGTGCCATTTTCAAACCATAAGTGATAATGACTCCATTCCTTTTTGCGGTTGTAGGGGCTGTTGATTGGAGTACATTAAAACAAACCTGATCTCTCTAGGACATTCAGAAGCCAAGTTATAAGCCCACAAATGTGTAACTGGACTACTTCTTTAAATTGTTACCAGATCCGGTGACCTTTGGGACATGGTTTGACCCCCTTAGGAAAGTGCTATCATCATGAAACGTTCAGATCACTTACAACTCAATAGATTCTACCTTCCTGTAACGTTTCAGCCTGATTGGACCTTGTTTTCACACAAATGAACCCAGAATGATGTGAAATTGTGCTTCGTGCAACATAATTCTGGGTGCCATTTACAAACCATAAGTGCTAATGACTCCATTCCTTTTTGTGGTTGTAGGGGCTGTTGATTGGAGTACACTAAAACAAACCTAACCTCTCTAGGACATTCAGAAGCCAAGTTATAAGCCCTCAAAGGTGTAACTGGACTACTTCTTTAAAGTGACACCAGGCCCGGTGACCTTTGGGACATGGTTTGACCCCCTATAGGAATGTGCGATCATCATGAAACGTTCAGATCACTTACAACTCAATAGATTCTACCTTCTTGTAACGTTTCAGCCTGATTGGACCTTGTTTTCACACAAATGGACCCAGAATGATGTGAAATTGTGCTTTGTGCAACATAATTCTGGGTGCCATTTACAAACCATAAGTGCTAATGACTCCATTCCTTTTTGTGGTTGTAGGGGCTGTTGGTTGGAGTACATTAAAACAAACCTGATCTCTCTAGGACATTCAGAAGCCAAGTTATAAGCCCACAAATGTGTAAATGGACTACTTCTTTAAATTGACACCAGATCCGGTGACCTTTGGGACATGGTTTGACCCCCTTAGGAAAGTGCTATCATCATGAAACGTTCAGATCACTTACAACTCAATAGATTCTAACTTCCTGTAACGTTTCAGCCTGATTGGACCTTGTTTTCACACAAATGAACCCAGAATGATGTGAAATTGTGCTTCGTGCAACATAATTCTGGGTGCCATTTAAAAACCATAAGTGCTAATGACTCCATTCCTTTTTGTGGTTGTAGGGGCTGTTGATTGGAGTATACTAAAACAAACCTGATCTCTCTAGGACATTCAGAAGCCAAGTTATAAGCCCACAAAGGTGTAACTGGACTACTTCTTTAAATTGACACCAGATCCTGTGACCTTTGGGACATGGTTTGACCCCCTTAGGAAAGTGCTATCATCATGAAACGTTCAGATCACTTACAACTCAATAGATTCTACCTTCCTGTAACATTTCAGCCTGATTGGACCTTGTTTTCACACAAATGAACCCAGAATGATGTGAAATTGTGCTTCGTGCAACATAATTCTGGGTGCCATTTACAAACCATAAGTGCTAATGACTCCATTCCTTTTTGTGGTTGTAGGGGCTGTTGGTTGGAGTACATTAAAACAAACCTGATCTCTCTAGGACATTCAGAAGCCAAGTTATAAGCCCACAAATGTGTAAATGGACTACTTCTTTAAATTGACACCAGATCCGGTGACCTTTGGGACATGGTTTGACCCCCTTAGGAAAGTGCTATCATCATGAAACGTTCGGATCACTTACAACTAAATAGATTCTACCTTCCTGTAACGTTTCAGCCTGATTGGACCTTGTTTACACACAAATGAACCCAGAATGATGTGAAATTGTGCTTAGCGCAGCATAATTCTGGGTGCCATTTAAAAACCATAAGTGCTAATGACTCCATTCCTTTTTGAGCTTGTAGGGGATGTTGATTGGAGTACACTAAAACAAACCTGATCTCTCTAGGATATTCAGAAGCCAAGTTATAAGCCCACAAAGGTGTAACTGGACTACTTCTTTAAATTGACACCAGATCCGGTGACCTTTGGGACATGGTTTGACCCCCTTAGGAAAGTGCTATCATCATGAAACGTTCAGATCACTTACAACTCAATAGATTCTACCTTCCTGTAACGTTTCAGCCTGATTGGACCTTGTTTTCACACAAATGAACCCAGAATGATGTGAAATTGTGCTTCGTGCAACATAATTCTGGGTGCCATTTAAAAACCATAAGTGCTAATGACTCCATTCCTTTTTGTGGTTGTAGGGGCTGTTGATTGGAGTATACTAAAACAAACCTGATCTCTCTAGGACATTCAGAAGCCAAGTTATAAGCCCACAAAGGTGTAACTGGACTACTTCTTTAAATTGACACCAGATCCGGTGACCTTTGGGACATGGTTTGACCCCCTTAGGAAAGTGCTATCATCATGAAACGTTCAGATCACTTACAACTCAATAGATTCTACCTTCCTGTAACATTTCAGCCTGATTGGACCTTGTTTTCACACAAATGAACCCAGAATGATGTGAAATTGTGCTTCGTGCAACATAATTCTGGGTGCCATTTAAGAACCATAAGTGCTAATGACTCCATTCCTTTTTGAGGTTGTAGGGGCTGTTGATTGGAGTACACTAAAACAAACCTGATCTCTCTAGGACATTCAGAAGCCAAGTTATACGCCCTCAAAGGTGTAACTGGACTACTTCTTTAAAGTGACACCAGGCCCGGTGACCTTTGGGACATGGTTTGACCCCCTATAGGAATGTGCGATCATCATGAAACGTTCAGATCACTTACAACTCAATAGATTCTACCTTCTTGTAGCGTTTCAGCCTGATTGGACCTTGTTTCACACAAATGGACCCAGAATGATGTGACATTGTGCTTCGTGCAACATAATTCTGGGTGCCATTTACAAACCATAAGTGCTAATGACTCCATTCCTTTTTGTGGTTGTAGGGGCTGTTGATTGGAATACACTAAAACAAACCTAACCTCTCTAGGACATTCAGAAGCCAAGTTATAAGCCCACAAAGGTGTAACTGGACTACTTCTTTAAAGAGACACCAGGCCCGGTGACCTTTGGGACATGGTTTTACCCCCTATAGGAATGTGCGGTCATCTTGAAACGTTCAGATCACTTACAACTCAATAGATTCTACCTTCTTGTAGCGTTTCAGCCTGATTGGACCTTGTTTTCACACAAATGGACCCAAAATGATGTGAAATTGTGCTTCATGCAACATAATTCTGGGTGCCATTTACAAACCATAAGTGCTAATGACTCCATTCCTTTTTGTGGTTGTAGGGGCTGTTGATTGGAGTACACTAAAACAAACCTAACCTCTCTAGGACATTCAGAAGCCAAGTTATAAGCCCACAAATGTGTAACTGGACTACTTCTTTAAATTGTTACCAGATCCGGTGACCTTTGGGACATGGTTTGACCCCCTTAGGAAAGTGCTATCATCATGAAACATTCAGATCACTTACAACTCAATAGATTCTACCTTCCTGTAACGTTTCAGCCTGATCGGACCTTGTTTTCACACAAATGGACCCAGAATGATGTGAAATTGTGCTTCATGCAACATAATTCTGGGTGCCATTTACAAACCATAAGTGCTAATGACTCCATTCCTTTTTGTGGTTGTAGGGGCTGTTGATTGGAGTACATTAAAACAAACCTGATCTCTCTAGGACATTCAGAAGCCAAGTTATAAGCCCACAAATGTGTAACTGGACTACTTCTTTAAATTGTTACCAGATCCGGTGACCTTTGGGACATGGTTTGACCCCCTTAGGAAAGTGCTATCATCATGAAACGTTCAGATCACTTACAACTCAATAGATTCTACCTTCCTGTAACGTTTCAGCCTGATTGGACCTTGTTTTCACACAAATGAACCCAGAATGATGTGAAATTGTGCTTCGTGCAACATAATTCTGGGTGTCATTTACAGACCATAAGTGCTAATGACTCCATTCCTTTTTGTGGTTGTAGCGGCTGTTGATTGGAGTACACTAAAACAAACCTAACCTCTCTAGGACATTCAGAAGCCAAGTTATAAGCCCACAAAGGTGTAACTGGACTACTTCTTTAAAGAGACACCAGGCCCGGTGACCTTTGGGACATGGTTTTACCCCCTATAGGAATGTGCGGTCATCTTGAAACGTTCAGATCACTTACAACTCAATAGATTCTACCTTCTTGTAGCGTTTCAGCCTGATTGGACCTTGTTTTCACACAAATGGACCCAGAATGATGTAAAATTGTGCTTCATGCAACATAATTCTGGGTGCCATTTTCAAACCATAAGTGATAATGACTCCATTCCTTTTTGCGGTTGTAGGGGCTGTTGATTGGAGTACATTAAAACAAACCTGATCTCTCTAGGACATTCAGAAGCCAAGTTATAAGCCCACAAATGTGTAACTGGACTACTTCTTTAAATTGTTACCAGATCCGGTGACCTTTGGGACATGGTTTGACCCCCTTAGGAAAGTGCTATCATCATGAAACGTTCAGATCACTTACAACTCAATAGATTCTACCTTCCTGTAACGTTTCAGCCTGATTGGACCTTGTTTTCACACAAATGAACCCAGAATGATGTGAAATTGTGCTTCGTGCAACATAATTCTGGGTGTCATTTACAGACCATAAGTGCTAATGACTCCATTCCTTTTTGTGGTTGTAGCGGCTGTTGATTGGAGTACACTAAAACAAACCTAACCTCTCTAGGACATTCAGAAGCCAAGTTATAAGCCCACAAAGGTGTAACTGGACTACTTCTTTAAAGAGACACCAGGCCCGGTGACCTTTGGGACATGGTTTTACCCCCTATAGGAATGTGCGGTCATCTTGAAACGTTCAGATCACTTACAACTCAATAGATTCTACCTTCTTGTAGCGTTTCAGCCTGATTGGACCTTGTTTTCACACAAATGGACCCAGAATGATGTAAAATTGTGCTTCATGCAACATAATTCTGGGTGCCATTTTCAAACCATAAGTGATAATGACTCCATTCCTTTTTGCGGTTGTAGGGGCTGTTGATTGGAGTACATTAAAACAAACCTGATCTCTCTAGGACATTCAGAAGCCAAGTTATAAGCCCACAAATGTGTAACTGGACTACTTCTTTAAATTGTTACCAGATCCGGTGACCTTTGGGACATGGTTTGACCCCCTTAGGAAAGTGCTATCATCATGAAACGTTCAGATCACTTACAACTCAATAGATTCTACCTTCCTGTAACGTTTCAGCCTGATTGGACCTTGTTTTCACACAAATGAACCCAGAATGATGTGAAATTGTGCTTCGTGCAACATAATTCTGGGTGCCATTTACAAACCATAAGTGCTAATGACTCCATTCCTTTTTGTGGTTGTAGGGGCTGTTGATTGGAGTACACTAAAACAAACCTAACCTCTCTAGGACATTCAGAAGCCAAGTTATAAGCCCTCAAAGGTGTAACTGGACTACTTCTTTAAAGTGACACCAGGCCCGGTGACCTTTGGGACATGGTTTGACCCCCTATAGGAATGTGTGATCATCTTGAAACGTTCAGATCACTTACAACTCAATAGATTCTACCTTCTTGTAACGTTTCAGCCTGATTGGACCTTGTTTTCACACAAATGGACCCAGAATGATGTGAAATTGTGCTTTGTGCAACATAATTCTGGGTGCCATTTACAAACCATAAGTGCTAATGACTCCATACCTTTTTGTGGTTGTAGGGGTTGTTGGTTGGAGTACATTAAAACAAACCTGATCTCTCTAGGACATTCAGAAGCCAAGTTATAAGCCCACAAATGTGTAAATGGACTACTTCTTTAAATTGACACCAGATCCGGTGACCTTTGGGACATGGTTTGACCCCCTTAGGAAAGTGCTATCATCATGAAACGTTCGGATCACTTACAACTCAATAGATTCTACCTTCCTGTAACGTTTCAGCCTTATTGGACCTTGTTTTCACACAAATGAACCCAGAATGATGTGAAATTGTGCTTAGTGCAGCATAATTCTGGGTGCCATTTAAAAACCATAAGTGCTAATGACTCCATTCCTTTTTGAGCTTGTAGGGGATGTTGATTGGAGTACACTAAAACAAACCTGATCTCTCTAGGATATTCAGAAGCCAAGTTATAAGCCCATTAAGGTGTAACTGGACTACTTCTTTAAATTGACACCAGATCCGGTGACCTTTGGGACATGGTTTGACCCCCTTAGGAAAGTGCTATCATCATGAAACGTTCAGATCACTTACAACTCAATAGATTCTACCTTCCTGTAACATTTCAGCCTGATTGGACCTTGTTTTCACACAAATGAACCCAGAATGATGTGAAATTGTGCTTCGTGCAACATAATTCTGGGTGCCATTTACAAACCATAAGTGCTAATGACTCCATTCCTTTTTGTGGTTGTAGGGGCTGTTGGTTGGAGTACATTAAAACAAACCTGATCTCTCTAGGACATTCAGAAGCCAAGTTATAAGCCCACAAATGTGTAAATGGACTACTTCTTTAAATTGACACCAGATCCGGTGACCTTTGGGACATGGTTTGACCCCCTTAGGAAAGTGCTATCATCATGAAACGTTCGGATCACTTACAACTCAATAGATTCTACCTTCCTGTAACGTTTCAGCCTGATTGGACCTTGTTTACACACAAATGAACCCAGAATGATGTGAAATTGTGCTTAGTGCAGCATAATTCTGGGTGCCATTTAAAAACCATAAGTGCTAATGACTCCATTCCTTTTTGAGCTTGTAGGGGATGTTGATTGGAGTACACTAAAACAAACCTGATCTCTCTAGGATATTCAGAAGCCAAGTTATAAGCCCACAAAGGTATAACTGGACTACTTCTTTAAATTGACACCAGATCCGGTGACCTTTGGGACATGGTTTGACCCCCTTAGGAAAGTGCTATCATCATGAAACGTTCAGATCACTTACAACTCAATAGATTCTACCTTCCTGTAACGTTTCAGCCTGATTGGACCTTGTTTTCACACAAATGAACCCAGAATGATGTGAAATTGTGCTTCGTGCAACATAATTCTGGGTGCCATTTAAAAACCATAAGTGCTAATGACTCCATTCCTTTTTGTGGTTGTAGGGGCTGTTGATTGGAGTATACTAAAACAAACCTGATCTCTCTAGGACATTCAGAAGCCAAGTTATAAGCCCACAAAGGTGTAACTGGACTACTTCTTTAAATTGACACCAGATCCGGTGACCTTTGGGACATGGTTTGACCCCCTTAGGAAAGTGCTATCATCATGAAACGTTCAGATCACTTACAACTCAATAGATTCTACCTTCCTGTAACATTTCAGCCTGATTGGACCTTGTTTTCACACAAATGAACCCAGAATGATGTGAAATTGTGCTTCGTGCAACATAATTCTGGGTGCCATTTAAGAACCATAAGTGCTAATGACTCCATTCCTTTTTGAGGTTGTAGGGGCTGTTGATTGGAGTACACTAAAACAAACCTGATCTCTCTAGGACATTCAGAAGCCAAGTTATACGCCCTCAAAGGTGTAACTGGACTACTTCTTTAAAGTGACACCAGGCCCGGTGACCTTTGGGACATGGTTTGACCCCCTATAGGAATGTGCGATCATCATGAAACGTTCAGATCACTTACAACTCAATAGATTCTACCTTCTTGTAGCGTTTCAGCCTGATTGGACCTTGTTTTCACACAAATGGACCCAAAATGATGTGAAATTGTGCTTCATGCAACATAATTCTGGGTGCCATTTACAAACCATAAGTGCTAATGACTCCATTCCTTTTTGTGGTTGTAGGGGCTGTTGATTGGAGTACATTAAAACAAACCTGATCTCTCTAGGACATTCAGAAGCCAAGTTATAAGCCCTCAAAGGTGTAACTGGACTACTTCTTTAAAGTGACACCAGGCCCGGTGACCTTTGGGACATGGTTTGACCCCCTATAGGAATGTGTGATCATCATGAAACGTTCAGATCACTTACAACTCAATAGATTCTACCTTCTTGTAACGTTTCAGCCTGATTGGACCTTGTTTTCACACAAATGGACCCAGAATGATGTGAAATTGTGCTTTGTGCAACATAATTCTGGGTGCCATTTACAAACCATAAGTGCTAATGACTCCATACCTTTTTGTGGTTGTAGGGGTTGTTGGTTGGAGTACATTAAAACAAACCTGATCTCTCTAGGACATTCAGAAGCCAAGTTATAAGCCCACAAATGTGTAAATGGACTACTTCTTTAAATTGACACCAGATCCGGTGACCTTTGGGACATGGTTTGACCCCCTTAGGAAAGTGCTATCATCATGAAACGTTCGGATCACTTACAACTCAATAGATTCTACCTTCCTGTAACGTTTCAGCCTTATTGGACCTTGTTTTCACACAAATGAACCCAGAATGATGTGAAATTGTGCTTAGTGCAGCATAATTCTGGGTGCCATTTAAAAACCATAAGTGCTAATGACTCCATTCCTTTTTGAGCTTGTAGGGGATGTTGATTGGAGTACACTAAAACAAACCTGATCTCTCTAGGATATTCAGAAGCCAAGTTATAAGCCCATTAAGGTGTAACTGGACTACTTCTTTAAATTGACACCAGATCCGGTGACCTTTGGGACATGGTTTGACCCCCTTAGGAAAGTGCTATCATCATGAAACGTTCAGATCACTTACAACTCAATAGATTCTACCTTCCTGTAACGTTTCAGCCTGATTGGACCTTGTTTTCACACAAATGAACCCAGAATGATGTGAAATTGTGCTTCGTGCAACATAATTCTGGGTGCCATTTAAAAACCATAAGTGCTAATGACTCCATTCCTTTTTGTGGTTGTAGGGGCTGTTGATTGGAGTATACTAAAACAAACCTGATCTCTCTAGGACATTCAGAAGCCAAGTTATAAGCCCACAAAGGTGTAACTGGACTACTTCTTTAAATTGACACCAGATCCTGTGACCTTTGGGACATGGTTTGACCCCCTTAGGAAAGTGTTATCATCATGAAACGTTCAGATCACTTACAACTCAATAGATTCTACCTTCCTGTAACATTTCAGCCTGATTGGACCTTGTTTTCACACAAATGAACCCAGAATGATGTGAAATTGTGCTTCGTGCAACATAATTCTGGGTGCCATTTACAAACCATAAGTGCTAATGACTCCATTCCTTTTTGTGGTTGCAGGGGCTGTTGGTTGGAGTACATTAAAACAAACCTGATCTCTCTAGGACATTCAGAAGCCAAGTTATAAGCCCACAAATGTGTAAATGGACTACTTCTTTAAATTGACACCAGATCCGGTGACCTTTGGGACATGGTTTGACCCCCTTAGGAAAGTGCTATCATCATGAAACGTTCGGATCACTTACAACTCAATAGATTCTACCTTCCTGTAACGTTTCAGCCTGATTGGACCTTGTTTACACACAAATGAACCCAGAATGATGTGAAATTGTGCTTAGTGCAGCATAATTCTGGGTGCCATTTAAAAACCATAAGTGCTAATGACTCCATTCCTTTTTGAGCTTGTAGGGGATGTTGATTGGAGTACACTAAAACAAACCTGATCTCTCTAGGATATTCAGAAGCCAAGTTATAAGCCCACAAAGGTATAACTGGACTACTTCTTTAAATTGACACCAGATCCGGTGACCTTTGGGACATGGTTTGACCCCCTTAGGAAAGTGCTATCATCATGAAACGTTCAGATCACTTACAACTCAATAGATTCTACCTTCCTGTAACGTTTCAGCCTGATTGGACCTTGTTTTCACACAAATGAACCCAGAATGATGTGAAATTGTGCTTCGTGCAACATAATTCTGGGTGCCATTTAAAAACCATAAGTGCTAATGACTCCATTCCTTTTTGTGGTTGTAGGGGCTGTTGATTGGAGTATACTAAAACAAACCTGATCTCTCTAGGACATTCAGAAGCCAAGTTATAAGCCCACAAAGGTGTAACTGGACTACTTCTTTAAATTGACACCAGATCCGGTGACCTTTGGGACATGGTTTGACCCCCTTAGGAAAGTGCTATCATCATGAAACGTTCAGATCACTTACAACTCAATAGATTCTACCTTCCTGTAACATTTCAGCCTGATTGGACCTTGTTTTCACACAAATGAACCCAGAATGATGTGAAATTGTGCTTCGTGCAACATAATTCTGGGTGCCATTTAAGAACCATAAGTGCTAATGACTCCATTCCTTTTTGAGGTTGTAGGGGCTGTTGATTGGAGTACACTAAAACAAACCTGATCTCTCTAGGACTTTCAGAAGCCAAGTTATACGCCCTCAAAGGTGTAACTGGACTACTTCTTTAAAGTGACACCAGGCCAGGTGACCTTTGGGACATGGTTTGACCCCCTATAGGAATGTGCGATCATCATGAAACGTTCAGATCACTTACAACTCAATAGATTCTACCTTCTTGTAGCGTTTCAGCCTGATTGGACCTTGTTTTCACACAAATGGACCCAAAATGATGTGAAATTGTGCTTCATGCAACATAATTCTGGGTGCCATTTACAAACCATAAGTGCTAATGACTCCATTCCTTTTTGTGGTTGTAGGGGCTGTTGATTGGAGTACATTAAAACAAACCTGATCTCTCTAGGACATTCAGAAGCCAAGTTATAAGCCCACAAATGTGTAACTGGACTAGTTCTTTAAAGAGACACCAGGCCCGGTGACCTTTGGGACATGGTTTTACCCCCTATAGGAATGTGCGATCATCTTGAAACGTTCAGATCACTAACAACTCAATAGGTTCTTCCTTCTTGTAGCGTTTCAGCCAGATTGGACGTTGTTTTCACACAAATGGACACAGAATGATGTGAAATTGTGCTTCGTGCAACATAATTCTGGGTGCCATTTAAAAACCATAAGTGCTAATGACTCCATTCCTTTTCGAGGTTGTAGGGGCTGTTGATTGGAGTACACTAAAACAAACCTAACCTCTCTAGGACATTCAGAAGCCAAGTTATAAGCCCACAAATGTGTAACTGGACTACTTCTTTAAATTGTTACCAGATCCGGTGACCTTTGGGACATGGTTTGACCCCCTTAGGAAAGTGCTATCATCATGAAGCGTTCAGATCACTTACAACTCAATAGATTCTACCTTCTTGTAGCGTTTCAGCCTGATTGGACCTTGTTTTCACACAATTGGACCCAGAATGATGTGAAATTGTGCTTCGTGCAACATAATTCTGGGTGCCATTTACAAACCATAAGTGCTTATGACTCCATTCCTTTTTGTGGTTGTAGGGGCTGTTGATTGGAGTACATTAAAACAAACCTCATCTCTCTAGGACATTCAGAAGCCAAGTTATAAGCCCACAAAGGTGTATTTGGACTACTTCTTTAAAGTGACACCAGGCCCGGTGACCTTTGGGACATGGTTTGACCCCCTATAGGAATGTGCGATCATCTTGAAACGTTCAGATCACTTACAACTCAATAGATTCTACCTTCTTGTAGCGTTTCAGCCTGATTGGACCTTGTTTTCACACAAATGGACCCAGAATGATGTGAAATTGTGCTTCGTGCAACATAATTCTGGGTGCCATTTACAAACCATAAGTGCTAATGACTCCATTCCTTTTTGTGGTTGTAGGGGCTGTTGATTGGAGTACATTAAAACAAACATGATCTCTCTAGGACATTCAGAAGCCAAGTTATAAGCCCACAAATGTGTAACTGGACTACTTCTTTAAATTGACACCAGATCCGGTGACCTTTGGGACATGGTTTGACCCCCTTAGGAAAGTGCTATCATCATGAAACGTTCAGATCACTTACAACTCAATAGATTCTACCTTCCTGTAACGTTTCAGCCTGATTGGACCTTGTTTTCACACAAATGAACCCAGAACGATGTGAATTTGTGCTTCGTGCAACATAATTCTGGGTGCCATTTACAAACCATAAGTGCTAATGACTCCATTCCTTTTTGAGGTTGTAGGGGCTGTTGATTGGAGTATACTAAAACAAACCTGATCTCTCTAGGACATTCAGAAGCCAAGTTATAAGCCCACAAATGTGTAACTGGACTACTTCTTTAAATTGACACCAGATCCGGTGACCTTTGGGACATGGTTTGACCCCCTTAGGAAAGTGCTATCATCATGAAACGTTCAGATCACTTACAACTCAGTAGATTCTACCTTCCTGTAATGTTTCAGCCTGATTGGACCTTGTTTTCACACAAATGAACCCAGAATGATGTGAAATTGTGCTTCGTGCAACATAATTCTGGGTGCCATTTAAAAACCATAAGTGCTAATGACTCCATTCCTTTTTGTGGTTGTAGGGGCTGTTGATTGGAGTATACTAAAACAAACCTGATCTCTCTAGGACATTCAGAAGCCAAGTTATAAGCCCACAAAGGTGTAACTGGACTACTTCTTTAAATTGACACCAGATCCGGTGACCTTTGGGACATGGTTTGACCCCCTTAGGAAAGTGCTATCATCATGAAACGTTCAGATCACTTACAACTCAATAGATCCTACCTTCCTGTAACATGTCAGCCTGATTGGACCTTGTTTTCACACAAATGAACCCAGAATGATGTGAAATTGTGCTTCGTGCAACATAATTCTGGGTGCCATTTAAAAACCATAAGTGCTAATGACTCCATTCCTTTTTGAGGTTGTAGGGGCTGTTGATTGGAGTACACTAAAACAAACCTGATCTCTCTAGGATATTCAGAAGCCAAGTTATAAGCCCTCAAAGGTGTAACTGGACTACTTCTTTAAAGTGACACCAGGCCCGGTGACCTTTGGGACATGGTTTGACCCCCTATAGGAATGTGCGATCATCATGAAACGTTCAGATAACTTACAACTCAATAGATTCTACCTTCTTGTAACGTTTCATCCTTATTGGACCTTGTTTTCACACAAATGGACCCAGAATGATAGGAAATTGTGCTTCGTGCAACATAATTCTGGGTTCCATTTACAAACCATAAGTGCTAATGACTCCATTCCTTTTTGTGGTTGTAGGGGCTGTTGGTTGGAGTACATTAAAACAAACCTGATCTCTCTAGGACATTCAGAAGCCAAGTTATAATCCCACATATGTGTAACAGGACTACTTTAAATTGACACCAGATCCGGTGACCTTTGGGACATGGTTTGACCCCCTTAGGAAAGTGCTATCATCATGAAACGTTCAGATCACTTACAACTCAATAGATTCTACCTTCCTGTAACGTTTCAGCCTGATTGGACCTTGTTTTCACACAAATGAACCCAGAATGATGTGAAATTGTGCTTCGTGCAACATAATTCTGGGTGCCATTTAAAAACCATAAGTGCTAATGACTCCATTCCTTTTTGTCGTTGTAGGGGCTGTTGATTGGAGTATACCAAAACAAACCTGATCTCTCTAGGACATTCAGAAGCCAAGTTATAAGCCCTCAAAGGTGTAACTGGACTACTTCTTTAAAGTGACACCAGGCCCGGTGACCTTTGGGACATGGTTTTACCCCCTATAGGAATGTGCGATCATCTTGAAACGTTCAGATCACTTACAACTCAATAGATTCTACCTTCTTGTAGCGTTTCAGCCTGATTGGACCTTGTTTTCACACAAATGGACCCAGAATGATGTGAAATTGTGCTTCGTGCAACATAATTCTGGGTGCCATTTACAAACCTTGAATGCTAATGACTCCATTCCTTTTTGTGGTTGTAGGGGCTGTTGATTGGAGTACACTAAAACAAACCTGATCTCTCTAGGACATTCAGAAGCCAAGTTATATGCCCACAAATGTGTAACTGGACGACTACTTTAAATTGACACCAGATCCGGTGACCTTTGGGACATGGTTTGACCCCCTTAGGAAAGTGCTATCATCATGAAACGTTCAGATCACTTACAACTCAATAGATTCTACCTTCCTGTAACGTTTCAGCCTGATTGGACCTTGTTTTCACAAAAATGAACCCAGAATGATGTGAAATTGTGCTTCATGCAACATAATTCTGGGTGCCATTTAAAAACCATAAGTGTTAATGACTCCATTCCTTTTTGAGGTTGTAGGGGCTGTTGATTGGAGTACACTAAAACAAACCTGAACCCTGTAGGACATTCAGAAGCCAAGTTATACGCCCTCAAAGGTGTAACTGGACTACTTCTTTAAAGTGACACCAGGCCCGGTGACCTTTGGGACATGGTTTGACCCCCTATAGGAATGTGCGATCATCATGAAACGTTCGGATCACTTACAACTCAATAGATTCTACCTTCTTGTAGCGTTTCAGCCTGATTGGACCTTGTTTCACACAAATGGACCCAGAATGATGTGACATTGTGCTTCGTGCAACATAATTCTGGGTGCCATTTACAAACCATAAGTGCTAATGACTCCATTCCTTTTTGTGGTTGTAGGGGCTGTTGATTGGAGTACATTAAAGCAAACCTGATCTCTCTAGGACATTCAGAAGCCAAGTTATACGCCCTCAAAGGTGTAACTGGACTACTTCTTTAAAGTGACACAAGGCCCGGTGACCTTTGGGACATGGTTTTACCCCCTATAGGAATGTGCGATCATCATGAAACGTTCAGATCACTTACAACTCAATAGATTCTACCTTCTTGTAGCGTTTCAGCCTGATTGGACCTTGTTTTCACACAAATGGACCCAGAATGATGTGACATTGTGCTTCGTGCAACATAATTCTGGGTGCCATTTACAAACCATAAGTGCTAATGACTCCATTCCTTTTTGTGGTTGTAGGGGCTGTTGATTGGAGTACATTAAAACAAACCTGATCTCTCTAGGACATTCATAAGCCCAGTTATAAGCCCACAAATGTGTAACAGGACTACTTCTTTAAATTGTTACCAGATCCGGTGACCTTTGGGACATGGTTTGACCCCCTTAGGAAAGTGCTATCATCATGAAACGTTCAGATCACTTACAACTCAATAGATTCTACCTTCCTGTAACGTTTCAGCCTGATTGGACCTTGTTTTCACACAAATGAACCCAGAATGATGTGAAATTGTGCTTCGTGCAACATAATTCTGGGTGCCATTTAAAAACCATAAGTGCTAATGACTCCATTCCTTTTTGTCGTTGTAGGGGCTGTTGATTGGAGTATACCAAAACAAACCTGATCTCTCTAGGACATTCAGAAGCCAAGTTATAAGCCCTCAAAGGTGTAACTGGACTACTTCTTTAAAGTGACACCAGGCCCGGTGACCTTTGGGACATGGTTTTACCCCCTATAGGAATGTGCGATCATCTTGAAACGTTCAGATCACTTACAACTCAATAGATTCTACCTTCTTGTAGCGTTTCAGCCTGATTGGACCTTGTTTTCACACAAATGGACCCAGAATGATGTGAAATTGTGCTTCGTGCAACATAATTCTGGGTGCCATTTAAAAACCATAAGTGCTAATGACTCCATTCCTTTTTGTGGTTGTAGGGGCTGTTGATTGGAGTATACTAAAACAAACCTGATCTCTCTAGGACATTCAGAAGCCAAGTTATAAGCCCACAAAGGTGTAACTGGACTACTTCTTTAAATTGACACCAGATCCGGTGACCTTTGGGACATGGTTTGACCCCCTTAGGAAAGTGCTATCATCATGAAACGTTCAGATCACTTACAACTCAATAGATCCTACCTTCCTGTAACATGTCAGCCTGATTGGACCTTGTTTTCACACAAATGAACCCAGAATGATGTGAAATTGTGCTTCGTGCAACATAATTCTGGGTGCCATTTAAAAACCATAAGTGCTAATGACTCCATTCCTTTTTGAGGTTGTAGGGGCTGTTGATTGGAGTACACTAAAACAAACCTGATCTCTCTAGGATATTCAGAAGCCAAGTTATAAGCCCTCAAAGGTGTAACTGGACTACTTCTTTAAAGTGACACCAGGCCCGGTGACCTTTGGGACATGGTTTGACCCCCTATAGGAATGTGCGATCATCATGAAACGTTCAGATAACTTACAACTCAATAGATTCTACCTTCTTGTAACGTTTCATCCTTATTGGACCTTGTTTTCACACAAATGGACCCAGAATGATAGGAAATTGTGCTTCGTGCAACATAATTCTGGGTTCCATTTACAAACCATAAGTGCTAATGACTCCATTCCTTTTTGTGGTTGTAGGGGCTGTTGGTTGGAGTACATTAAAACAAACCTGATCTCTCTAGGACATTCAGAAGCCAAGTTATAATCCCACATATGTGTAACAGGACTACTTTAAATTGACACCAGATCCGGTGACCTTTGGGACATGGTTTGACCCCCTTAGGAAAGTGCTATCATCATGAAACGTTCAGATCACTTACAACTCAATAGATTCTACCTTCCTGTAACGTTTCAGCCTGATTGGACCTTGTTTTCACACAAATGAACCCAGAATGATGTGAAATTGTGCTTCGTGCAACATAATTCTGGGTGCCATTTAAAAACCATAAGTGCTAATGACTCCATTCCTTTTTGTCGTTGTAGGGGCTGTTGATTGGAGTATACCAAAACAAACCTGATCTCTCTAGGACATTCAGAAGCCAAGTTATAAGCCCTCAAAGGTGTAACTGGACTACTTCTTTAAAGTGACACCAGGCCCGGTGACCTTTGGGACATGGTTTTACCCCCTATAGGAATGTGCGATCATCTTGAAACGTTCAGATCACTTACAACTCAATAGATTCTACCTTCTTGTAGCGTTTCAGCCTGATTGGACCTTGTTTTCACACAAATGGACCCAGAATGATGTGAAATTGTGCTTCGTGCAACATAATTCTGGGTGCCATTTACAAACCTTGAATGCTAATGACTCCATTCCTTTTTGTGGTTGTAGGGGCTGTTGATTGGAGTACACTAAAACAAACCTGATCTCTCTAGGACATTCAGAAGCCAAGTTATATGCCCACAAATGTGTAACTGGACGACTACTTTAAATTGACACCAGATCCGGTGACCTTTGGGACATGGTTTGACCCCCTTAGGAAAGTGCTATCATCATGAAACGTTCAGATCACTTACAACTCAATAGATTCTACCTTCCTGTAACGTTTCAGCCTGATTGGACCTTGTTTTCACAAAAATGAACCCAGAATGATGTGAAATTGTGCTTCATGCAACATAATTCTGGGTGCCATTTAAAAACCATAAGTGTTAATGACTCCATTCCTTTTTGAGGTTGTAGGGGCTGTTGATTGGAGTACACTAAAACAAACCTGAACCCTGTAGGACATTCAGAAGCCAAGTTATACGCCCTCAAAGGTGTAACTGGACTACTTCTTTAAAGTGACACCAGGCCCGGTGACCTTTGGGACATGGTTTGACCCCCTATAGGAATGTGCGATCATCATGAAACGTTCGGATCACTTACAACTCAATAGATTCTACCTTCTTGTAGCGTTTCAGCCTGATTGGACCTTGTTTCACACAAATGGACCCAGAATGATGTGACATTGTGCTTCGTGCAACATAATTCTGGGTGCCATTTAAAAACCATAAGTGCTAATGACTCCATTCCTTTTTGTCGTTGTAGGGGCTGTTGATTGGAGTACATTAAAGCAAACCTGATCTCTCTAGGACATTCAGAAGCCAAGTTATAAGCCCTCAAAGGTGTAACTGGACTACTTCTTTAAAGTGACACCAGGCCCGGTGACCTTTGGGACATGGTTTTACCCCCTATAGGAATGTGCGATCATCTTGAAACGTTCAGATCACTTACAACTCAATAGATTCTACCTTCTTGTAGCGTTTCAGCCTGATTGGACCTTGTTTTCACACAAATGGACCCAGAATGATGTGAAATTGTGCTTCGTGCAACATAATTCTGGGTGCCATTTACAAACCTTGAATGCTAATGACTCCATTCCTTTTTGTGGTTGTAGGGGCTGTTGATTGGAGTACACTAAAACAAACCTGATCTCTCTAGGACATTCAGAAGCCAAGTTATATGCCCACAAATGTGTAACTGGACTACTTCTTTAAATTGACACCAGATCCGGTGACCTTTGGGACATGGTTTGACCCCCTTAGGAAAGTGCTATCATCATGAAACGTTCAGATCACTTACAACTCAATAGATTCTACCTTCCTGTAACGTTTCAGCCTGATTGGACCTTGTTTTCACAAAAATGAACCCAGAATGATGTGAAATTGTGCTTCATGCAACATAATTCTGGGTGCCATTTAAAAACCATGAGTGTTAATGACTCCATTCCTTTTTGAGGTTGTAGGGGCTGTTGATTGGAGTACACTAAAACAAACCTGAACCCTGTAGGACATTCAGAAGCCAAGTTATACGCCCTCAAAGGTGTAACTGGACTACTTCTTTAAAGTGACACCAGGCCCGGTGACCTTTGGGACATGGTTTGACCCCCTATAGGAATGTGCGATCATCATGAAACGTTCGGATCACTTACAACTCAATAGATTCTACCTTCTTGTAGCGTTTCAGCCTGATTGGACCTTGTTTCACACAAATGGACCCAGAATGATGTGACATTGTGCTTCGTGCAACATAATTCTGGGTGCCATTTACAAACCATAAGTTCTAATGACTCCATTCCTTTTTGTGGTTGTAGGGGCTGTTGATTGGAGTACATTAAAGCAAACCTGATCTCTCTAGGACATTCAGAAGCCAAGTTATACGCCCTCAAAGGTGTAACTGGACTACTTCTTTAAAGTGACACAAGGCCCGGTGACCTTTGGGACATGGTTTTACCCCCTATAGGAATGTGCGATCATCATGAAACGTTCAGATCACTTACAACTCAATAGATTCTACCTTCTTGTAGCGTTTCAGCCTGATTGGACCTTGTTTTCACACAAATGGACCCAGAATGATGTGACATTGTGCTTCGTGCAACATAATTCTGGGTGCCATTTACAAACCATAAGTGCTAATGACTCCATTCCTTTTTGTGGTTGTAGGGGCTGTTGATTGGAGTACATTAAAACAAACCTGATCTCTCTAGGACATTCATAAGCCCAGTTATAAGCCCACAAATGTGTAACAGGACTACTTCTTTAAATTGTTACCAGATCCGGTGACCTTTGGGACATGGTTTGACCCCCTTAGGAAAGTGCTATCATCATGAAACGTTCAGATCACTTACAACTCAATAGATTCTACCTTCCTGTAACGTTTCAGCCTGATTGGACCTTGTTTTCACACAAATGAACCCAGAATGATTTGAAATTGTGCTTCGTGCAACATAATCCTGGGTGCCATTTACAAACCATAAGTGCTAATGACTCCATTCCTTTTTGTGGTTGTAGGGGCTGTTGATTGGAGTACACTAAAACAAACCTAACCTCTCCAGGACATTCAGAAGCCAAGTTATAAGCCCACAAAGGTGTAACTGGACTACTTCTTTAAAGAGACACCAGGCCCGGTGACCTTTGGGACATGGTTTTACCCCCTATAGGAATGTGCGGTCATCTTGAAACGTTCAGATCACTTACAACTCAATAGATTCTACCTTCTTGTAGCGTTTCAGCCTGATTGGACCTTGTTTTCACACAAATGGACCCAGAATGATGTGAAATTGTGCTTCATGCAACATAATTCTGGGTGCCATTTACAAACCATAAGTGCTAATGACTCCATTCCTTTTTGGGGTTGTAGGGGCTGTTGATTGGAGTACATTAAAACAAACCTGATCTCTCTAGGACATTCAGAAGCCAAGTTATAAGCCCACAAATGTGTAACTGGACTACTTCTTTAAATTGTTGCCAGATCCGGTGACCTTTGGGACATGGTTTGACCCCCTTAGGAAAGTGCAATCATCATGAAACGTTCAAATCACTTACAACTCAATAGATTCTTCCTTCCTGTAACGTTTCAGCCTGATTGGACCTTGTTTTCACACAAATGAACCCAGAATGATGTGAAATTGTGCTTCGTGCAACATAATTCTGGGTGTCATTTACAAACCATAAGTGCTAATGACTCCATTCCTTTTTGTGGTTGTAGGGGCTGTTGAATAGAGTACATTAAAACAAACCTAACCTCTCTAGGACATTCAGAAGCCAAGTTATAAGCCCACAAAGGTGTAACTGGACTACTTCTTTAAAGAGACACCAGATCCGGTGACCTTTGGGACATGGTTTTACCCCTATAGGAATGTGCGGTCATCTTGAAACGTTCAGATCACTTACAACTCAATAGATTCTACCTTCCTGTAACGTTTCAGCCTGATTGGACCTTGTTTTCACACAAATGAACCCAGAATGATGTGAAATTGTGCTTCGTGCAACATAATTCTGGGTGCAATTTACAAACCATAAGTGCTAATGACTCCATTCCTTTTTGTGGTTGTAGGGGCTGTTGATTGGAGTACACTAAAACAAACCTAACCTCTCTAGGACATTCAGAAGCCAAGTTATAAGCCCACAAAGGTGTAACTGGACTACTTCTTTAAAGAGACACCAGGCCCGGTGACCTTTGGGACATGGTTTTACCCCCTATAGGAATGTGCGATCATCTTGAAACGTTCAGATCACTAACAACTCAATAGGTTCTTCCTTCTTGTAGCGTTTCAGCCTGATTGGACGTTGTTTTCACACAAATGGACCCAGAATGATGTGAAATTGTGCTTCGTGCAACATAATTCTGGGTGCCATTTACAAACCATAAGTGCTAATGACTCCATTCCTGTTTGAGGTTGTAGGGGCTGTTGATTGGAGTACACTAAAACAAACCTGATCTCTCTAGGACATTCAGAAGCCAAGTTATAAGCCCTCAAAGGTGTAACTGGACTACTTCTTTAAAGAGACACCAGGCCCGTTGACCTTTGGGACATGGTTTTACCCCCTATAGGAATGTGCGGTCATCTTGAAACGTTCAGATCACTTACAACTCAATAGATTCTACCTTCTTGTAGCGTTTCAGCCTGATTGGACCTTGTTTTCACACAAATGGACCCAGAATGATGTAAAATTGTGCTTCATGCAACATAATTCTGGGTGCCATTTACAAACCATAAGTGATAATGACTCCATTCCTTTTTGTGGTTGTAGGGGCTGTTGATTGGAGTACATTAAAACAAACCTGATCTCTCTAGGACATTCAGAAGCCAAGTTATAAGCCCACAAATGTGTAACTGGACTACTTCTTTAAATTGTTACCAGATCCGGTGACCTTTGGGACATGGTTTGACCCCCTTAGGAAAGTGCTATCATCATGAAACGTTCAGATCACTTACAACTCAATAGATTCTACCTTCCGGTAACGTTTCAGCCTGATTGGACCTTGTTTTCACACAAATGAACCCAGAATGATGTGAAATTGTGCTTCGTGCAACATAATTCTGGGTGCCATTTACAAACTATAAGTGCTAATGACTCCATTCATTTTTGTTGTTGTAGGGGCTGTTGATTGGAGTACACTAAAACAAACCTAACCTCTCTAGGACATTCAGAAGCCAAGTTATAAGCCCACAAAGGTGTAACTGGACTACTTCTTTAAAGAGACACCAGGCCCGGTGACCTTTGGGACATGGTTTTACCCCCTATAGGAATGTGCGATCATCTTGAAACGTTCAGATCACTAACAACTCAATAGGTTCTTCCTTCTTGTAGCGTTTCAGCCAGATTGGACGTTGTTTTCACACAAATGGACACAGAATGATGTGAAATTGTGCTTCGTGCAACATAATTCTGGGTGCCATTTAAAAACCATAAGTGCTAATGACTCCATTCCTTTTTGAGGTTGTAGGGGCTGTTGATTGGAGTACACTAAAACAAACCTAACCTCTCTAGGACATTCAGAAGCCAAGTTATAAGCCCACAAATGTGTAACTGGACTACTTCTTTAAATTGTTACCAGATCCGGTGACCTTTGGGACATGGTTTGACCCCCTTAGGAAAGTGCTATCATCATGAAACGTTCAGATCACTTACAACTCAATAGATTCTACCTTCCTGTAACGTTTCAGCCTGATCGGACCTTGTTTTCACACAAATGGACCCAGAATGATGTGAAATTGTGCTTCATGCAACATAATTCTGGGTGCCATTTACAAACCATAAGTGCTAATGACTCCATTCCTTTTTGTGGTTGTAGGGGCTGTTGATTGGAGTACATTAAAACAAACCTGATCTCTCTAGGACATTCAGAAGCCAAGTTATAAGCCCACAAATGTGTAACTGGACTACTTCTTTAAATTGTTACCAGATCCGGTGACCTTTGGGACATGGTTTGACCCCCTTAGGAAAGTGCTATCATCATGAAACGTTCAGATCACTTACAACTCAATAGATTCTACCTTCCTGTAACATTTCAGCCTGATTGGACCTTGTTTTCACACAAATGAACCCAGAATGATGTGAAATTGTGCTTCGTGCAACATAATTCTGGGTGTCATTTACAGACCATAAGTGCTAATGACTCCATTCCTTTTTGTGGTTGTAGCGGCTGTTGATTGGAGTACACTAAAACAAACCTAACCTCTCTAGGACATTCAGAAGCCAAGTTATAAGCCCACAAAGGTGTAACTGGACTACTTCTTTAAAGAGACACCAGGCCCGGTGACCTTTGGGACATGGTTTTACCCCCTATAGGAATGTGCGGTCATCTTGAAACGTTCAGATCACTTACAACTCAATAGATTCTACCTTCTTGTAGCGTTTCAGCCTGATTGGACCTTGTTTTCACACAAATGGACCCAGAATGATGTAAAATTGTGCTTCATGCAACATAATTCTGGGTGTCATTTACAAACCATAAGTGCTAATGACTCCATTCCTTTTTGTGGTTGTAGGGGCTGTTGATTGGAGTACATTAAAACAAACCTAACCTCTCTAGGACATTCAGAAGCCAAGTTATAAGCCCACAAAGGTGTAACTGGACTACTTCTTTAAAGAGACACCAGATCCGGTGACCTTTGGGACATGGTTTTACCCCTATAGGAATGTGCGGTCATCTTGAAACGTTCAGATCACTTACAACTCAATAGATTCTACCTTCCTGTAACGTTTCAGCCTGATTGGACCTTGTTTTCACACAAATGAACCCAGAATGATGTGAAATTGTGCTTCGTGCAACATAATTCTGGGTGCAATTTACAAACCATAAGTGCTAATGACTCCATTCCTTTTTGTGGTTGTAGGGGCTGTTGATTGGAGTACACTAAAACAAACCTAACCTCTCTAGGACATTCAGAAGCCAAGTTATAAGCCCTCAAAGGTGTAACTGGACTACTTCTTTAAAGTGACACCAGGCCCGGTGACCTTTGGGACATGGTTTGACCCCCTATAGGAATGTGCGATCATCATGAAACGTTCAGATCACTTACAACTCAATAGATTCTACCTTCTTGTAACGTTTCAGCCTGATTGGACCTTGTTTTCACACAAATGGACCCAGAATGATGTGAAATTGTGCTTTGTGCAACATAATTCTGGGTGCCATTTACAAACCATAAGTGCTAATGACTCCATTCCTTTTTGTGGTTGTAGGGGCTGTTGGTTGGAGTACATTAAAACAAACCTGATCTCTCTAGGACATTCATAAGCCCAGTTATAAGCCCACAAATGTGTAACAGGACTACTTCTTTAAATTGTTACCAGATCCGGTGACCTTTGGGACATGGTCTGACCCCCTTAGGAAAGTGCTATCATCATGAAACGTTCAGATCACTTACAACTCAATAGATTCTACCTTCCTGTAACGTTTCAGCCTGATTGGACCTTGTTTTCACACAAATGAACCCAGAATGATTTGAAATTGTGCTTCGTGCAACATAATCCTGGGTGCCATTTACAAACCATAAGTGCTAATGACTCCATTCCTTTTTGAGGTTGTAGGGGCTGTTGATTGGAGTACACTAAAACAAACATAACCTCTCTAGGACATTCAGAAGCCAAGTTATAAGCCCACAAAGGTGTAACTGGACTACTTCTTTAAAGAGACACCAGATCCGGTGACCTTTGGGACATGGTTTTACCCCTATAGGAATGTGCGGTCATCTTGAAACGTTCAGATCACTTACAACTCAATAGATTCTACCTTCCTGTAACGTTTCAGCCTGATTGGACCTTGTTTTCACACAAATGAACCCAGAATGATGTGAAATTGTGCTTCGTGCAACATAATTCTGGGTGCAATTTACAAACCATAAGTGCTAATGACTCCATTCCTTTTTGTGGTTGTAGGGGCTGTTGATTGGAGTACACTAAAACAAACCTAACCTCTCTAGGACATTCAGAAGCCAAGTTATAAGCCCACAAAGGTGTAACTGGACTACTTCTTTAAAGAGACACCAGGCCCGGTGACCTTTGGGACATGGTTTTACCCCCTATAGGAATGTGCGATCATCTTGAAACGTTCAGATCACTAACAACTCAATAGGTTCTTCCTTCTTGTAGCGTTTCAGCCTGATTGGACGTTGTTTTCACACAAATGGACCCAGAATGATGTGAAATTGTGCTTCGTGCAACATAATTCTGGGTGCCATTTACAAACCATAAGTGCTAATGACTCCATTCCTGTTTGAGGTTGTAGGGGCTGTTGATTGGAGTACACTAAAACAAACCTGATCTCTCTAGGACATTCAGAAGCCAAGTTATAAGCCCTCAAAGGTGTAACTGGACTACTTCTTTAAAGAGACACCAGGCCCGTTGACCTTTGTGACATGGTTTTACCCCCTATAGGAATATGCGGTCATCTTGAAACGTTCAGATCACTTACAACTCAATAGATTCTACCTTCTTGTAGCGTTTCAGCCTGATTGGACCTTGTTTTCACACAAATGGACCCAGAATGATGTAAAATTGTGCTTCATGCAACATAATTCTGGGTGCCATTTACAAACCATAAGTGATAATGACTCCATTCCTTTTTGTGGTTGTAGGGGCTGTTGATTGGAGTACATTAAAACAAACCTGATCTCTCTAGGACATTCAGAAGCCAAGTTATAAGCCCACAAATGTGTAACTGGACTACTTATTTAAATTGTTACCAGATCCGGTGACCTTTGGGACATGGTTTGACCCCCTTAGGAAAGTGCTATCATCATGAAACGTTCAGATCACTTACAACTCAATAGATTCTACCTTCCGGTAACGTTTCAGCCTGATTGGACCTTGTTTTCACACAAATGAACCCAGAATGATGTGAAATTGTGCTTCGTGCAACATAATTCTGGGTGCCATTTACAAACCATAAGTGCTAATGACTCCATTCATTTTTGTTGTTGTAGGGGCTGTTGATTGGAGTACACTAAAACAAACCTAACCTCTCTAGGACATTCAGAAGCCAAGTTATAAGCCCACAAAGGTGTAACTGGACTACTTCTTTAAAGAGACACCAGGCCCGGTGACCTTTGGGACATGGTTTTACCCCCTATAGGAATGTGCGATCATCTTGAAACGTTCAGATCACTAACAACTCAATAGGTTCTTCCTTCTTGTAGCGTTTCAGCCAGATTGGACGTTGTTTTCACACAAATGGACACAGAATGATGTGAAATTGTGCTTCGTGCAACATAATTCTGGGTGCCATTTAAAAACCATAAGTGCTAATGACTCCATTCCTTTTTGAGGTTGTAGGGGCTGTTGATTGGAGTACACTAAAACAAACCTAACCTCTCTAGGACATTCAGAAGCCAAGTTATAAGCCCACAAATGTGTAACTGGACTACTTCTTTAAATTGTTACCAGATCCGGTGACGTTTGGGACATGGTTTGACCCCCTTAGGAAAGTGCTATCATCATGAAACGTTCAGATCACTTACAACTCAATAGATTCTACCTTCCTGTAACGTTTCAGCCTGATCGGACCTTGTTTTCACACAAATGGACCCAGAATGATGTGAAATTGTGCTTCATGCAACATAATTCTGGGTGCCATTTACAAACCATAAGTGCTAATGACTCCATTCCTTTTTGTGGTTGTAGGGGCTGTTGATTGGAGTACATTAAAACAAACCTGATCTCTCTAGGACATTCAGAAGCCAAGTTATAAGCCCACAAATGTGTAACTGGACTACTTCTTTAAATTGTTACCAGATCCGGTGACCTTTGGGACATGGTTTGACCCCCTTAGGAAAGTGCTATCATCATGAAACGTTCAGATCACTTACAACTCAATAGATTCTACCTTCCTGTAACGTTTCAGCCTGATTGGACCTTGTTTTCACACAAATGAACCCAGAATGATGTGAAATTGTGCTTCGTGCAACATAATTCTGGGTGTCATTTACAGACCATAAGTGCTAATGACTCCATTCCTTTTTGTGGTTGTAGCGGCTGTTGATTGGAGTACACTAAAACAAACCTAACCTCTCTAGGACATTCAGAAGCCAAGTTATAAGCCCACAAAGGTGTAACTGGACTACTTCTTTAAAGAGACACCAGGCCCGGTGACCTTTGGGACATGGTTTTACCCCCTATAGGAATGTGCGGTCATCTTGAAACGTTCAGATCACTTACAACTCAATAGATTCTACCTTCTTGTAGCGTTTCAGCCTGATTGGACCTTGTTTTCACACAAATGGACCCAGAATGATGTAAAATTGTGCTTCATGCAACATAATTCTGGGTGCCATTTACAAACCATAAGTGATAATGACTCCATTCCTTTTTGCGGTTGTAGGGGCTGTTGATTGGAGTACACTAAAACAAACCTAACCTCTCTAGGACATTCAGAAGCCAAGTTATAAGCCCTCAAAGGTGTAACTGGACTACTTCTTTAAAGTGACACCAGGCCCGGTGACCTTTGGGACATGGTTTGACCCCCTATAGGAATGTGCGATCATCATGAAACGTTCAGATCACTTACAACTCAATAGATTCTACCTTCTTGTAACGTTTCAGCCTGATTGGACCTTGTTTTCACACAAATGGACCCAGAATGATGTGAAATTGTGCTTTGTGCAACATAATTCTGGGTGCCATTTACAAACCATAAGTGCTAATGACTCCATTCCTTTTTTTGGTTGTAGGGGCTGTTGGTTGGAGTACATTAAAACAAACCTGATCTCTCTAGGACATTCAGAAGCCAAGTTATAAGCCCACAAATGTGTAAATGGACTACTTCTTTAAATTGACACCAGATCCGGTGACCTTTGGGACATGGTTTGACCCCCTTAGGAAAGTGCTATCATCATGAAACGTTCGGATCACTTACAACTCAATAGATTCTACCTTCCTGTAACGTTTCAGCCTGATTGGACCTTGTTTTCACACAAATGAACCCAGAATGATGTGAAATTGTGCTTAGTGCAGCATAATTCTGGGTGCCATTTAAAAACCATAAGTGCTAATGACTCCATTCCTTTTTGAGCTTGTAGGGGATGTTGATTGGAGTACACTTAAACAAACCTGATCTCTCTAGGATATTCAGAAGCCAAGTTATAAGCCCACAAAGGTGTAACTGGACTACTTCTTTAAATTGACACCAGATCCGGTGACCTTTGGGACATGGTTTGACCCCCTTAGGAAAGTGCTATCATCATGAAACGTTCAGATCACTTACAACTCAATAGATTCTACCTTCCTGTAAAGTTTCAGCCTGATTGGACCTTGTTTTCACACAAATGAACCCAGAATGATGTGAAATTGTGCTTCGTGCAACATAATTCTGGGTGCCATTTAAAAACCATAAGTGCTAATGACTCCATTCCTTTTTGTGGTTGTAGGGGCTGTTGATTGGAGTATACTAAAACAAACCTGATCTCTCTAGGACATTCAGAAGCCAAGTTATAAGCCCACAAAGGTGTAACTGGACTACTTCTTTAAATTGACACCAGATCCTGTGACCTTTGGGACATGGTTTGACCCCCTTAGGAAAGTGCTATCATCATGAAACGTTCAGATCTCTTACAACTCAATAGATTCTACCTTCCTGTAACATTTCAGCCTGATTGGACCTTGTTTTCACACAAATGAACCCAGAATGATGTGAAATTGTGCTTCGTGCAACATAATTCTGGGTGCCATTTACAAACCATAAGTGCTAATGACTCCATTCCTTTTTGTGGTTGTAGGGGCTGTTGGTTGGAGTACATTAAAACAAACCTGATCTCTCTAGGACATTCAGAAGCCAAGTTATAAGCCCACAAATGTGTAAATGGACTACTTCTTTAAATTGACACCAGGCCCGGTGACCTTTGGGACATGGTTTTACCCCCTATAGGAATGTGCGGTCATCTTGAAACGTTCAGATCACTTACAACTCAATAGATTCTACCTTCTTGTAGCGTTTCAGCCTGATTGGACCTTGTTTTCACACAAATGGACCCAGAATGATGTAAAATTGTGCTTCATGCAACATAATTCTGGGTGCCATTTACAAACCATAAGTGATAATGACTCCATTCCTTTTTGCGGTTGTAGGGGCTGTTGATTGGAGTAAACTAAAACAAACCTGATCTCTCTAGGATATTCAGAAGCCAAGTTATAAGCCCACAAAGGTGTAACTGGACTACTTCTTTAAATTGACACCAGATCCGGTGACCTTTGGGACATGGTTTGACCCCCTTAGGAAAGTGCTATCATCATGAAACGTTCAGATCACTTACAACTCAATAGATTCTACCTTCCTGTAACGTTTCAGCCTGATTGGACCTTGTTTTCACACAAATGAACCCAGAATGATGTGAAATTGTGCTTCGTGCAACATAATTCTGGGTGCCATTTAAAAACCATAAGTGCTAATGACTCCATTCCTTTTTGTGGTTGTAGGGGCTGTTGATTGGAGTATACTAAAACAAACCTGATCTCTCTAGGACATTCAGAAGCCAAGTTATAAGCCCACAAAGGTGTAACTGGACTACTTCTTTAAATTGACACCAGATCCTGTGACCTTTGGGACATGGTTGACCCCCTTAGGAAAGTGCTATCATCATGAAACGTTCAGATCACTTACAACTCAATAGATTCTACCTTCCTGTAACATTTCAGCCTGATTGGACCTTGTTTTCACACAAATGAACCCAGAATGATGTGAAATTGTGCTTCGTGCAACATAATTCTGGGTGCCATTTACAAACCATAAGTGCTAATGACTCCATTCCTTTTTGAGGTTGTAGGGGCTGTTGGTTGGAGTACATTAAAACAAACCTGATCTCTCTAGGACATTCAGAAGCCAAGTTATAAGCCCACAAATGTGTAAATGGACTACTTCTTTAAATTGACACCAGATCCGGTGACCTTTGGGACATGGTTTGACCCCCTTAGGAAAGTGCTATCATCATGAAACGTTCGGATCACTTACAACTCAAAAGATTCTACCTTCCTGTAACGTTTCAGCCTGATTGGACCTTGTTTACACACAAATGAACCCAGAATGATGTGAAATTGTGCTTAGTGCAGCATAATTCTGGGTGCCATTTAAAAACCATAAGTGCTAATGACTCCATTCCTTTTTGAGCTTGTAGGCGATGTTGATTGGAGTACACTAAAACAAACCTGATCTCTCTAGGATATTCAGAAGCCAAGTTATAAGCCCACAAAGGTGTAACTGGACTACTTCTTTAAATTGACACCAGATCCGGTGACCTTTGGGACATGGTTTGACCCCCTTAGGAAAGTGCTATCATCATGAAACGTTCAGATCACTTACAACTCAATAGATTCTACCTTCCTGTAACGTTTCAGCCTGATTGGACCTTGTTTTCACACAAATGAACCCAGAATGATGTGAAATTGTGCTTCGTGCAACATAATTCTGGGTGCCAATTAAAAACCATAAGTGCTAATGACTCCATTCCTTTTTGTGGTTGTAGGGGCTGTTGATTGGAGTATACTAAAACAAACCTGATCTCTCTAGGACATTCAGAAGCCAAGTTATAAGCCCACAAAGGTGTAACTGGACTACTTCTTTAAATTGACACCAGATCCGGTGACCTTTGGGACATGGTTTGACCCCCTTAGGAAAGTGCAATCATCATGAAACGTTCAGATCACTTACAACTCAATAGATTCTACCTTCCTGTAACATTTCAGCCTGATTGGACCTTGTTTTCACACAAATGAACCCAGAATGATGTGAAATTGTGCTTCGTGCAACATAATTCTGGGTGCCATTTAAGAACCATAAGTGCTAATGACTCCATTCCTTTTTGAGGTTGTAGGGGCTGTTGATTGGAGTACACTAAAACAAACCTGATCTCTCTAGGACATTCAGAAGCCAAGTTATACGCCCTCAAAGGTGTAACTGGACTACTTCTTTAAAGTGACACCAGGCCCGGTGACCTTTGGGACATGGTTTGACCCCCTATAGGAATGAGCGATCATCATGAAACGTTCAGATCACTTAAAACTCAATAGATTCTACCTTCTTGTAGCGTTTCAGCCTGATTGGACCTTGTTTCACACAAATGGACCCAGAATGATGTGACATTGTGCTTCGTGGAACATAATTCTGGGTGCCATTTACAAACCATAAGTGCTAATGACTCCATTCCTTTTTGTGGTTGTAGGGGCTGTTGATTGGAATACACTAAAACAAACCTAACCTCTCTAGGACATTCAGAAGCCAAGTTATAAGCCCACAAAGGTGTAACTGGACTACTTCTTTAAAGAGACACCAGGCCCGGTGACCTTTGGGACATGGTTTTACCCCCTATAGGAATGTGCGGTCATCTTGAAACGTTCAGATCACTTACAACTCAATAGATTCTACCTTCTTGTAGCGTTTCAGCCTGATTGGACCTTGTTTTCACACAAATGGACCCAAAATGATGTGAAATTGTGCTTCATGCAACATAATTCTGGGTGCCATTTACAAACCATAAGTGCTAATGACTCCATTCCTTTTTGTGGTTGTAGGGGCTGTTGATTGGAGTACATTAAAACAAACCTGATCTCTCTAGGACATTCAGAAGCCAATTTATAAGCCCACAAATGTGTAACTGGACTACTTCTTTAAATTGTTACCAGATCCGGTGACCTTTGGGACATGGTTTGACCCCCTTAGGAAAGTGCTATCATCATGAAACGTTCAGATCACTTACAACTCAATAGATTCTACCTTCCTGTAACGTTTCAGCCTGATTGGACCTTGTTTTCACACAAATGAACCCAGAATGATGTGAAATTGTGCTTCGTGCAACATAATTCTGGGTGTCATTTACAAACCATAAGTGCTAATGACTCCATTCCTTTTTGGGGTTGTAGGGGCTGTTGATTGGAGTACACTAAAACAAACCTAACCTCTCTAGGACATTCAGAAGCCAAGTTATAAGCCCACAAAGGTGTAACTGGACTACTTCTTTAAAGAGACACCAGGCCCGGTGACCTTTGGGACATGGTTTTACCCCCTATAGGAATGTGCGGTCATCTTGAAACGTTCAGATCACTTACAACTCAATAGATTCTACCTTCTTGTAGCGTTTCAGCCTGATTGGACCTTGTTTTCACACAAATGGACCCAGAATGATGTAAAATTGTGCTTCATGCAACATAATTCTGGGTGCCATTTACAAACCATAAGTGATAATGACTCCATTCCTTTTTGTGGTTGTAGGGGCTGTTGATTGGAGTACATTAAAACAAACCTGATCTCTCTAGGACATTCAGAAGCCAAGTTATAAGCCCACAAATGTGTAACTGGACTACTTCTTTAAATTGTTACCAGATCCGGTGACCTTTGGGACATGGTTTGACCCCCTTAGGAAAGTGCTATCATCATGAAACGTTCAGATCACTTACAACTCAATAGATTCTACCTTCCAGTAACGTTTCAGCCTGATTGGACCTTGTTTTCACACAAATGAACCCAGAATGATGTGAAATTGTGCTTCGTGCAACATAATTCTGGGTGCAATTTACAAATCATAAGTGCTAATGACTCCATTCCTTTTTGTGGTTGTAGGGGCTGTTGATTGGAGTACACTAAAACAAACCTAACCTCTCTAGGACATTCAGAAGCCAAGTTATAAGCCCACAAAGGTGTAACTGGACCACTTCTTTAAAGAGACACCAGGCCCGGTGACCTTTGGGACATGGTTTTACCCCCTATAGGAATGTGCGATCATCTTGAAACGTTCAGATCACTAACAACTCAATAGGTTCTTCCTTCTTGTAGCATTTCAGCCTGATTGGACGTTGTTTTCACACAAATGGACCCAGAATGATGTGAAATTGTGCTTCGTGCAACATAATTCTGGGTGCCATTTAAAAACCATAAGTGCTAATGACTCCATTCTTTTTTGAGGTTGTAGGGGCTGTTGATTGGAGTACACTAAAACAAACCTGATCTCTCTAGGACATTCAGAAGCCAAGTTATAAGCCCTCAAAGGTGCAACTGGACTACTTCTTTAAAGAGACACCAGGCCCGGTGACCTTTGGGACATGGTTTTACCCCCTATAGGAATGTGCGGTCATCTTGAAACGTTCAGATCACTTACAACTCAATAGATTCTACCTTCTTGTAGCGTTTCAGCCTGATTGGACCTTGTTTTCACACAAATGGACCCAGAATGATGTAAAATTGTGCTTCATGCAACATAATTCTGGGTGCCATTTATAAACCATAAGTGATAATGACTCCATTCCTTTTTGTGGTTGTAGGGGCTGTTGATTGGAGTACATTAAAACAAACCTGATCTCTCTAGGACATTCAGAAGCCAAGTTATAAGCCCACAAATGTGTAACTGGACTACTTCTTTAAATTGTTACCAGATCCGGTGACCTTTGGGACATGGTTTGACCCCCTTAGGAAAGTGCTATCATTATGAAACGTTCAGATCTCTTACAACTCAATAGATTCTACCTTTCTGTAACGTTTCAGCCTGATTGGACCTCGTTTTCACACAAATGAACCCAGAATGATGTGAAATTGTGCTTCGTGCAACATAATTCTGGGTGCCATTTACAAACCATAAGTGCTAATGACTCCATTCCTTTTTGTGATTGTAGGGGCTGTTGATTGGAGTACACTAAAACAAACCTAACCTCTCTAGGACATTCAGAAGCAGGCCCGGAGTGGCTAATCGGGAGGGTCTGGAGAATTCCCGGTGGGCCGCGCGATGTTTGGGCCGCATGGGGCCGGTGCTCTCGTTTTTGTTTTTTATCATTTTATTTTTATTTTTTGGTGCCGGTGTTCAGTCATGGCACTGAGGCTGCCGGGCTGATCACATACGCTCCTCCCGGCTGTCTCTGGCTGGCTCTACCTGCAGGCTGCAGCTCGTTTTTTCCCCCGTATGCGCCTGTGCGCACCACGTGACCACGCAGTTGACGGAAAGATGGAAAGTAGAAAGAGCAAGGGTGGCGCGGAGAAGGCAAGAATTAAAAAGAGGAAAGCGTTGGAAACAGATGCAGCCAAGGCCGGATTAACCATATGGGCAACTGGGCAATTGACCAGGGCCCGCGAACTCTAAGGGGCCCAGGGCAGCAAGCGCACGAGCAAAATACTGTAGGCATGTCTGTAATCTCCCGCATTATATTAAACTAGGGTGACCGTATGTCCGGTTTTCCCCGGACATGTCCACTTTTCACTCTCTGTCCGGGCGTCCGGACTGCGGGTTCTTGTATTGATGAAAATGTCCGGCTTTTCATCCAGGAGCAGGGATCGAATTATGGGGGAGCTGTATATCTTACACATCCAGGGGAGCCGGAAACAAGTTTTCTATCTATATTACATCATTTATGGACTCTTCTGAGCAGAGAGCACAAAGAGCGGCACAGCGCGTTATTGCGCAGCGATCCAGGCAGCTGCGTCCAGCGCACGGTCCATTCTCAAAGTGGCGCAACCCAAAAACTATAATTAGCACACGATCGTTCATGTCCGCACATATTCTCTATTTTCTGTCTTATTTGTGCCTGAAGCGCTCTGCTGCTGCGCAGCTCATCACCTGTGCTGCGCGGTGCTGCGGTGATTTCACCTCACTGACGCAGCATCGAAAGGCGCACTCCGCTTTGCGGTCAGGAGATCCATTTGATCTGCTCAAAAGTAACTGATGAGGTGAAAAAGTAAGAATCCTGGCAGCAGTTTTTTCTGGAGAGTTTAGAGGAGACGCAGGAAGATGAGAGACAGACAGGACAGGAAAATAGTTCAATAAAAACAAGAAAACAAAACTAAGTGTAAAGTAAAATGTAGGTAGATTTATCTCCACTACACGTTTTTACCTGTATAAAACAATAAGTTATACACATGTCATATTTACACATCTGATACAATTCAAATCACCTTCAAAACTCAGTCACACACCCAGGGCCGTTTCAAGACATTTTGGGGGCCAAGGCAAAATGACCCCCCCCCCCACCCACCCCATAACTGTGCTCCCCAGAAGCCTCTGTGTAATTGTTACCCTCTCCAGTATTGTTAGTTATACAGTGTTTATAAAAGACATTACTGACATTACTGACATTACTGACATGTTCTAATATTATCAGATGAAAAACTAAATTATCACATGCTGTCTCATCTGCTGCTTTTCTAAACTTGCAAAAAGAAACAAAACCGTTTGAAAGCCACTATTTGTGGATTCTCTGAAAGTTTCCATGGAGTGTGTGACAACTTATTTTATCATTGATCCTATCGTCTGATCTCACAGCTGAAACAAGCATCCTTAATCATCTGTGCACAGGAAGCTTACCGATGCTGAAGTAAAACAAAAGGTATAATAATTTATTATTATTAAAATCTTGTTGCAGCACTAAAGCAGAAAAATGAGATTTTGCAATACATATGCTAAATATTTACATATGAATTGTTTTAGAGCCCTTTTATTGGCAGAATCTGATATTAATTTAGTTCTTACAAAAAATGGGTCCCAACATGGTTTGTGTGGCGTTGCCACAGTGTGACGTCATAGGCACAGATCCCCTGTCCTCTTGTTTGGAAATGGAAATATGATCACCCTGCATTAAACAAACTGTCCACCCGGGCTTTTGCGCTGCACAGAGACGCTTCGCTGCCTATGACTAAACGTCAGTTGAGAGTCAGTCTCATGCAGACTGACCAATGAAGAGAGGGCCTCAAGTTAAGACCCTCTCCTCATTGGTCAGTCCACACAAGGTGGGTCAAAGGTTACCCTGAGCGGGTTACGTGATGTCAGGCATTCAAGTATTGAGTATATTTACTGCATATTACAGTAAAATATTCCGTATGTGACCATATTATGGTGATTCTTGGGTCGTGATGATGGAGCCCTTGAATATTGTTGCCCAGGGTACAACAAAGTGTTAATCTGGCCCTGGATGCAGCTAAATGTGCAAAAATGAGCACCTTTTTTTCTCAAACAAGCTTGCGGTCTTTAACTTCAAATGAAGATAAAACGGGTAAGGAGAGTCAAGATGTTAAACTTTACCGGCTGCAAATCACCATTCAAGTTAATTAAGCATCAATAATGAATTATATGGCATCATGACATAATGTTATGTAATATAATTTACAGTATGATGTGACTGATGCCACCAAACTGTCTTGTCAGAGTCAAACACAAGATCCAGTAGGCCTAATAAGCACCAGGCAGAAACCCACAATTCCAGAGCGGGCATGTACTGGTAGGATTACTTATTGAGTCAGTGAACTGAATATTATTAAAATTTATATGATGAAAACTATCCTGGCTCTATATGAAAGTGTCCTAAAATCCTAGATGATTCAGCATTGATCAGAAAGCGTGTAAAAAAGGAAAATGAATGCTGAATTGTGACAATTTTCACACAATGTAGTGTCAGAAGAAGAGCCAGGAGCCAGCAGTGAGGGTATTGCTCCTGTTGGGATAGAAGGTGAGCCAACTCATGTGCAAACAAGCAAACATTAGTTTCATTATAATAATTTTAATGTCCAAATAATAGTAGTGACCTGATGTATTTTTATTAGTAAATGCACAAAGCCCACAACAGATCGCTATTAGAATGAAAGTAAAATTAAATAAGCCTGCTTATTTTGCCATAGAAAATATTTTAATTGGTTACAAAGATGTGTTTTCCATATCAAATGTGCTAAAGCTTTACAGATGATTATTTTAATTGTGTGCAGGTGAGTATAGGGAAACTGGAAAAAGTGTGAAAGGGAGTGCTGAGTCATTTCATTTTAAAGGTTTGAAAATCTCAGAACAGCTGTTTGAACAGAATGTAGATTGTTATATTGTCAGAGAATGTGTTGTAAAGAACAATGTTGGAGATGTGCACTGATGTTCAAATAAACCTACATTGTAAAGCAACTCTTTCTTGCTTTACAAGAAAGAGTTGCTCTTTCTTGTAAAGCAACTCAACTCTTTCAACTCTTTCTTGCTTTACAATTACAAGGCTTTACCGAGTAGTGTGCTTTTGTAGACTATACATATAAAGTTCTAACATGATTTTAATAATAATTCGTTAAGTGGGCCGGTCTGGGGTCTGAAACTCCAGGGCTGAAAATGTGTCCCACTCCGGCCCTGTTCAGAAGCCAAGTTATAAGCCCACAAAGGTGTAACTGGACTACTTCTTTAAAGAGACACCAGGCCCGGTGACCTTTGGGACATGGTTTTACCCCCTATAGGAATGTGCGATCATCTTGAAACGTTCAGATCACTAACAACTCAATAGGTTCTTCCTTCTTGTAGCGTTTCAGCCTGATTGGACGTTGTTTTCACACAAATGGACCCAGAATGATGTGAAATTGTGCTTCGTGCAACATAATTCTGGGTGCCATTTAAAAACCATAAGTGCTAATGACTCCATTACTTTTTGAGGTTGTAGGGGCTGTTGATTGGAGTACACTAAAACAAACCTGATCTCTCTAGGATATTCAGAAGCCAAGTTATAAGCCCACAAAGGTGTAACTGGACTACTTCTTTAAAGTGACACCAGGCCCGGTGACCTTTGGGACATGGTTTTACCCCCTATAGGAATGTGCAATCATCTTGAAACGTTCAGATCACTTACAACTCAATAGATACTACCTTCTTGTACCGTTTCAGCCTGATTGGACCTTGTTTTCACACAAATGGACCCAGAATGATGTGAAATTGTGCTTCGTGCAACATAATTCTGGGTGCCATTTACAAACCAAAAGTGCTAATGACTCCATTCCTTTTTGTGGTTGTAGGGGCTGTTGATTGGAGTACATTAAAACAAACCTGATCTCTCTAGGACATTCAGAAGCCAAGTTATAAGCCCACAAATGTGTAACTGGACTACTTCTTTAAATTGACACCAGATCCGGTGACCTTTGGGACATGGTTTGACCCCCTTAGGAAAGTGCTATCATCATGAAACGTTCAGATCACTTACAACTCAATAGATTCTACCTTCCTGTAACGTTTCAGCCTGATTGGACCTTGTTTTCACACAAATGAACCCAGAATTATGTGAAATTGTGCTTAGTGCAGCATAATTCTGGGTGCCATTTAAAAACCATAAGTGCTAATGACTCCATTCCTTTTTTAGGTTGTAGGGGATGTTGATTGGCGTACACTAAAACAAGCCTGATCTCTCTAGGACATTCAGAAGCCAAGTTATAAGCCCACAAATGTGTAACTGGACTACTTCTTTAAATTGTTACCAGATCGGGTGACCTTTGGGACATGGTTTGACCCCCTTAGGAAAGTGCTATCATCATGAAATGTTCAGATCACTTACAACTCAATAGATTCTACCTTCCTGTAACGTTTCAGCCTGAATGGACCTTGTTTTCACACAAATGAACCCAGAATGATGTGAAATTGTGCTTTGTGCAACATAATTCTGGGTGCCATTTACAAACCATAAGTGCTAATGACTCCATTCCTTTTTGTGGTTGTAGGGGCTGTTGATTGGAGTACACTAAAACAAACCTAACCTCTCTAGGACATTCAGAAGCCAAGTTATAAGCCCACAAAGGTGTAACTGGACTACTTCTTTAAAGAGACACTAGGCCCGTTGACCTTTGGGACATGGTTTTACCCCCTATAGGAATGTGCGATCATCTTGAAACGTTCAGATCACTTACAACTCAATAGGTTCTACCTTCTTGTAGCATTTCAGCCTGATTGGACATTGTTTTCACACAAATGGACCCAGAATGATGTGAAATTGTGCTTCGTGCAACATAATTCTGGGTGCCATTTACAAACCTTAAGTGCTAATGACTCCATTCCTTTTTGTGGTTGTAGGGGCTGTTGATTGGAGTACACTAAAACAAACCTGATCTCTCTAGGACATTCAGAAGCCAAATTATAAGCCCACAAATGTGTAACTGGACTACTTCTTTAAATTGACACCAGATCGGGTGACTTTTGGGACATGGTTTGACCCCCTTAGGAAAGTGCTATCATCATGAAACATTCGGATCACTTACAACTCAATAGATTCTACCTTCCTGTAATGTTTCACCCTGATTGGACCTTGTTTTCACACAAATGAACCCAGAATGATATGAAATTGTGCTTCGTGCTACATAATTCTGGGTGCCATTTAAAAACCATAAGTGCTAATGACTCCATTCCTTTTTGTGGTTGTAGGGGCTGTTGATTGGAGTACACTAAAACAAACCTAACCTCTCTAGGACATTCAGAAGCCAAGTTATAAGCCCACAAAGGTGTAACTGGACTACTTCTTTAAAGAGACACCAGGCCCGGTGACCTTTGGGACATGGTTTTACCCCCTATAGGAATGTGCGGTCATCTTGAAACGTTCAGATCACTAACAACTCAATAGATTCTACCTTCTTGTAGCGTTTCAGCCTGATTGGACCTTGTTTTCACACAAATGGACCCAGAATGATGTAAAATTGTGCTTCATGCAACATAATTCTGGGTGCCATTTACAAACCATAAGTGATAATGACTCCATTCCTTTTTGTGGTTGTAGGGGCTGTTGATTGGAGTACATTAAAACAAACCTGATCTCTCTAGGACATTCAGAAGCCAAGTTATAAGCCCACAAATGTGTAACTGGACTACTTCTTTAAATTGTTACCAGATCCGGTGACCTTTGGGACATGGTTTGACCCCCTTAGGAAAGTGCTATCATCATGAAACGTTCAGATCACTTACAACTCAATAGATTCTACCTTCCTGTAACGTTTCAGCCTGATTGGACCTTGTTTTCACACAAATGAACCCAGAATGATGTGAAATTGTGCTTCGTGCAACATAATTCTGGGTGCAATTTACAAATCATAAGTGCTAATGACTCCATTCCTTTTTGTGGTTGTAGGGGCTGTTGATTGGAGTACACTAAAACAAACCTAACCTCTCTAGGACATTCAGAAGCCAAGTTATAAGCCCACAAAGGTGTAACTGGACCACTTCTTTAAAGAGACACCAGGCCCGGTGACCTTTGGGACATGGTTTTACCCCCTATAGGAATGTGCGATCATCTTGAAACGTTCAGATCACTAACAACTCAATAGGTTCTTCCTTCTTGTAGCATTTCAGCCTGATTGGACGTTGTTTTCACACAAATGGACCCAGAATGATGTGAAATTGTGCTTCGTGCAACATAATTCTGGGTGCCATTTAAAAACCATAAGTGCTAATGACTCCATTCTTTTTTGAGGTTGTAGGGGCTGTTGATTGGAGTACACTAAAACAAACCTGATCTCTCTAGGACATTCAGAAGCCAAGTTATAAGCCCTCAAAGGTGCAACTGGACTACTTCTTTAAAGAGACACCAGGCCCGGTGACCTTTGGGACATGGTTTTACCCCCTATAGGAATGTGCGGTCATCTTGAAACGTTCAGATCACTTACAACTCAATAGATTCTACCTTCTTGTAGCGTTTCAGCCTGATTGGACCTTGTTTTCACACAAATGGACCCAGAATGATGTAAAATTGTGCTTCATGCAACATAATTCTGGGTGCCATTTATAAACCATAAGTGATAATGACTCCATTCCTTTTTGTGGTTGTAGGGGCTGTTGATTGGAGTACATTAAAACAAACCTGATCTCTCTAGGACATTCAGAAGCCAAGTTATAAGCCCACAAATGTGTAACTGGACTACTTCTTTAAATTGTTACCAGATCCGGTGACCTTTGGGACATGGTTTGACCCCCTTAGGAAAGTGCTATCATTATGAAACGTTCAGATCTCTTACAACTCAATAGATTCTACCTTTCTGTAACGTTTCAGCCTGATTGGACCTCGTTTTCACACAAATGAACCCAGAATGATGTGAAATTGTGCTTCGTGCAACATAATTCTGGGTGCCATTTACAAACCATAAGTGCTAATGACTCCATTCCTTTTTGTGATTGTAGGGGCTGTTGATTGGAGTACACTAAAACAAACCTAACCTCTCTAGGACATTCAGAAGCAGGCCCGGAGTGGCTAATCGGGAGGGTCTGGAGAATTCCCGGTGGGCCGCGCGATGTTTGGGCCGCATGGGGCCGGTGCTCTCGTTTTTGTTTTTTATCATTTTATTTTTATTTTTTGGTGCCGGTGTTCAGTCATGGCACTGAGGCTGCCGGGCTGATCACATACGCTCCTCCCGGCTGTCTCTGGCTGGCTCTACCTGCAGGCTGCAGCTCGTTTTTTCCCCCGTATGCGCCTGTGCGCACCACGTGACCACGCAGTTGACGGAAAGATGGAAAGTAGAAAGAGCAAGGGTGGCGCGGAGAAGGCAAGAATTAAAAAGAGGAAAGCGTTGGAAACAGATGCAGCCAAGGCCGGATTAACCATATGGGCAACTGGGCAATTGACCAGGGCCCGCGAACTCTAAGGGGCCCAGGGCAGCAATCGCACGAGCAAAATACTGTAGGCATGTCTGTAATCTCCCGCATTATATTAAACTAGGGTGACCGTATGTCCGGTTTTCCCCGGACATGTCCACTTTTCACTCTCTGTCCGGGCGTCCGGACTGCGGGTTCTTGTATTGATGAAAATGTCCGGCTTTTCATCCAGGAGCAGGGATCGAATTATGGGGGAGCTGTATATCTTACACATCCAGGGGAGCCGGAAACAAGTTTTCTATCTATATTACATCATTTATGGACTCTTCTGAGCAGAGAGCACAAAGAGCGGCACAGCGCGTTATTGCGCAGCGATCCAGGCAGCTGCGTCCAGCGCACGGTCCATTCTCAAAGTGGCGCAACCCAAAAACTATAATTAGCACACGATCGTTCATGTCCGCACATATTCTCTATTTTCTGTCTTATTTGTGCCTGAAGCGCTCTGCTGCTGCGCAGCTCATCACCTGTGCTGCGCGGTGCTGCGGTGATTTCACCTCACTGACGCAGCATCGAAAGGCGCACTCCGCTTTGCGGTCAGGAGATCCATTTGATCTGCTCAAAAGTAACTGATGAGGTGAAAAAGTAAGAATCCTGGCAGCAGTTTTTTCTGGAGAGTTTAGAGGAGACGCAGGAAGATGAGAGACAGACAGGACAGGAAAATAGTTCAATAAAAACAAGAAAACAAAACTAAGTGTAAAGTAAAATGTGGGTAGATTTATCTCCACTACACGTTTTTACCTGTATAAAACAATAAGTTATACACATGTCATATTTACACATCTGATACAATTCAAATCACCTTCAAAACTCAGTCACACACCCAGGGCCGTTTCAAGACATTTTGGGGGCCAAGGCAATATGACCCCCCCCCCCCACCCACCCCATAACTGTGCTCCCCAGAAGCCTCTGTGTAATTGTTACCCTCTCCAGTATTGTTAGTTATACAGTGTTTATAAAAGACATTACTGACATTACTGACATTACTGACATGTTCTAATATTATCAGATGAAAAACTAAATTATCACATGCTGTCTCATCTGCTGCTTTTCTAAACTTGCAAAAAGAAACAAAACCGTTTGAAAGCCACTATTTGTGGATTCTCTGAAAGTTTCCATGGAGTGTGTGACAACTTATTTTATCATTGATCCTATCGTCTGATCTCACAGCTGAAACAAGCATCCTTAATCATCTGTGCACAGGAAGCTTACCGATGCTGAAGTAAAACAAAAGGTATAATAATTTATTATTATTAAAATCTTGTTGCAGCACTAAAGCAGAAAAATGAGATTTTGCAATACATATGCTAAATATTTACATATGAATTGTTTTAGAGCCCTTTTATTGGCAGAATCTGATATTAATTTAGTTCTTACAAAAAATGGGTCCCAACATGGTTTGTGTGGCGTTGCCACAGTGTGACGTCATAGGCACAGATCCCCTGTCCTCTTGTTTGGAAATGGAAATATGATCACCCTGCATTAAACAAACTGTCCACCCGGGCTTTTGCGCTGCACAGAGACGCTTCGCTGCCTATGACTAAACGTCAGTTGAGAGTCAGTCTCATGCAGACTGACCAATGAAGAGAGGGCCTCAAGTTAAGACCCTCTCCTCATTGGTCAGTCCACACAAGGTGGGTCAAAGGTTACCCTGAGCGGGTTACGTGATGTCAGGCATTCAAGTATTGAGTATATTTACTGCATATTACAGTAAAATATTCTGTATGTGACCATATTATGGTGATCCTTGGGTCGTGATGATGGAGCCCTTGAATATTGTTGCCCAGGGTACAACAAAGTGTTAATCTGGCCCTGGATGCAGCTAAATGTGCAAAAATGAGCACCTTTTTTTCTCAAACAAGCTTGCGGTCTTTAACTTCAAATGAAGATAAAACGGGTAAGGAGAGTCAAGATGTTAAACTTTACCGGCTGCAAATCACCATTCAAGTTAATTAAGCATCAATAATGAATTATATGGCATCATGACATAATGTTATGTAATATAATTTACAGTATGATGTGACTGATGCCACCAAACTGTCTTGTCAGAGTCAAACACAAGATCCAGTAGGCCTAATAAGCACCAGGCAGAAACCCACAATTCCAGAGCGGGCATGTACTGGTAGGATTACTTATTGAGTCAGTGAACTGAATATTATTAAAATTTATATGATGAAAACTATCCTGGCTCTATATGAAAGTGTCCTAAAATCCTAGATGATTCAGCATTGATCAGAAAGCGTGTAAAAAAGGAAAATGAATGCTGAATTGTGACAATTTTCACACAATGTAGTGTCAGAAGAAGAGCCAGGAGCCAGCAGTGAGGGTATTGCTCCTGTTGGGATAGAAGGTGAGCCAACTCATGTGCAAACAAGCAAACATTAGTTTCATTATAATAATTTTAATGTCCAAATAATAGTAGTGACCTGATGTATTTTTATTAGTAAATGCACAAAGCCCACAACAGATCGCTATTAGAATGAAAGTAAAATTAAATAAGCCTGCTTATTTTGCCATAGAAAATATTTTAATTGGTTACAAAGATGTGTTTTCCATATCAAATGTGCTAAAGCTTTACAGATGATTATTTTAATTGTGTGCAGGTGAGTATAGGGAAACTGGAAAAAGTGTGAAAGGGAGTGCTGAGTCATTTCATTTTAAAGGTTTGAAAATCTCAGAACAGCTGTTTGAACAGAATGTAGATTGTTATATTGTCAGAGAATGTGTTGTAAAGAACAATGTTGGAGATGTGCACTGATGTTCAAATAAACCTACATTGTAAAGCAACTCTTTCTTGCTTTACAAGAAAGAGTTGCTCTTTCTTGTAAAGCAACTCAACTCTTTCAACTCTTTCTTGCTTTACAATTACAAGGCTTTACCGAGTAGTGTGCTTTTGTAGACTATACATATAAAGTTCTAACATGATTTTAATAATAATTCGTTAAGTGGGCCGGTCTGGGGTCTGAAACTCCAGGGCTGAAAATGTGTCCCACTCCGGCCCTGTTCAGAAGCCAAGTTATAAGCCCACAAAGGTGTAACTGGACTACTTCTTTAAAGAGACACCAGGCCCGGTGACCTTTGGGACATGGTTTTACCCCCTATAGGAATGTGCGATCATCTTGAAACGTTCAGATCACTAACAACTCAATAGGTTCTTCCTTCTTGTAGCGTTTCAGCCTGATTGGACGTTGTTTTCACACAAATGGACCCAGAATGATGTGAAATTGTGCTTCGTGCAACATAATTCTGGGTGCCATTTAAAAACCATAAGTGCTAATGACTCCATTACTTTTTGAGGTTGTAGGGGCTGTTGATTGGAGTACACTAAAACAAACCTGATCTCTCTAGGATATTCAGAAGCCAAGTTATAAGCCCACAAAGGTGTAACTGGACTACTTCTTTAAAGTGACACCAGGCCCGGTGACCTTTGGGACATGGTTTTACCCCCTATAGGAATGTGCAATCATCTTGAAACGTTCAGATCACTTACAACTCAATAGATTCTACCTTCTTGTACCGTTTCAGCCTGATTGGACCTTGTTTTCACACAAATGGACCCAGAATGATGTGAAATTGTGCTTCGTGCAACATAATTCTGGGTGCCATTTACAAACCAAAAGTGCTAATGACTCCATTCCTTTTTGTGGTTGTAGGGGCTGTTGATTGGAGTACATTAAAACAAACCTGATCTCTCTAGGACATTCAGAAGCCAAGTTATAAGCCCACAAATGTGTAACTGGACTACTTCTTTAAATTGACACCAGATCCGGTGACCTTTGGGACATGGTTTGACCCCCTTAGGAAAGTGCTATCATCATGAAACGTTCAGATCACTTACAACTCAATAGATTCTACCTTCCTGTAACGTTTCAGCCTGATTGGACCTTGTTTTCACACAAATGAACCCAGAATTATGTGAAATTGTGCTTAGTGCAGCATAATTCTGGGTGCCATTTAAAAACCATAAGTGCTAATGACTCCATTCCTTTTTTAGGTTGTAGGGGATGTTGATTGGCGTACACTAAAACAAGCCTGATCTCTCTAGGACATTCAGAAGCCAAGTTATAAGCCCACAAATGTGTAACTGGACTACTTCTTTAAATTGTTACCAGATCGGGTGACCTTTGGGACATGGTTTGACCCCCTTAGGAAAGTGCTATCATCATGAAATGTTCAGATCACTTACAACTCAATAGATTCTACCTTCCTGTAACGTTTCAGCCTGATTGGACCTTGTTTTCACACAAATGAACCCAGAATGATGTGAAATTGTGCTTTGTGCAACATAATTCTGGGTGCCATTTACAAACCATAAGTGCTAATGACTCCATTCCTTTTTGTGGTTGTAGGGGCTGTTGATTGGAGTACACTAAAACAAACCTAACCTCTCTAGGACATTCAGAAGCCAAGTTATAAGCCCACAAAGGTGTAACTGGACTACTTCTTTAAAGAGACACTAGGCCCGTTGACCTTTGGGACATGGTTTTACCCCGTATAGGAATGTGCGATCATCTTGAAACGTTCAGCTCACTTACAACTCAATAGGTTCTACCTTCTTGTAGCATTTCAGCCTGATTGGACATTGTTTTCACACAAATGGACCCAGAATGATGTGAAATTGTGCTTCGTGCAACATAATTCTGGGTGCCATTTACAAACCTTAAGTGCTAATGACTCCATTCCTTTTTGTGGTTGTAGGGGCTGTTGATTGGAGTACACTAAAACAAACCTGATCTCTCTAGGACATTCAGAAGCCAAATTATAAGCCCACAAATGTGTAACTGGACTACTTCTTTAAATTGACACCAGATCGGGTGACTTTTGGGACATGGTTTGACCCCCTTAGGAAAGTGCTATCATCATGAAACATTCGGATCACTTACAACTCAATAGATTCTACCTTCCTGTAATGTTTCACCCTGATTGGACCTTGTTTTCACACAAATGAACCCAGAATGATATGAAATTGTGCTTCGTGCTACATAATTCTGGGTGCCATTTAAAAACCATAAGTGCTAATGACTCCATTCCTTTTTGTGGTTGTAGGGGCTGTAGATTGGAGTACATTAAAACAAACCTGATCTCTCTAGGACATTCAGAAGCCAAGTTATAAGCCCACAAATGTGTAACTGGACTACTTCTTTAAATTGACACCAGATCCGGTGACCTTTGGGACATGGTTTGACCCCCTTAGGAAAGTGCTATCATCATGAAATGTTCAGATCACTTACAACTCAATAGATTCTACCTTCCTGTAACGTTTCAGCCTGATTGGACCTTGTTTTCACACAAATGGACCCAGAATGATGTGAAATTGTGCTTCGTGCAACATAATTCTGGGTGCCATTTACAAACCTTAAGTGCTAATGACTCCATTCCTTTTTGTGGTTGTAGGGGCTGTTGGTTGGAGTACACTAAAACAAACCTGATCTCTCTAGGACATTCAGAAGCCAAGTTATAAGCCCACAAATGTGTAACTGGACTACTTCTTTAAATTGACACCAGATCGGGTGACTTTTGGGACATGGTTTGACCCCCTTAGGAAAGTGCTATCATCATGAAACATTCGGATCACTTACAACTCAATAGATTCTACCTTCCTGTAATGTTTCACCCTGATTGTACCTTGTTTTCACACAAATGAACCCAGAATGATATGAAATTGTGCTTCGTGCTACATAATTCTGGGTGCCATTTAAAAACCATAAGTGCTAATGACTCCATTCCTTTTTGTGGTTGTAGGGGCTGTTGATTGGAGTACACTAAAACAAACCTAACCTCTCTAGGACATTCAGAAGCCAAGTTATAAGCCCACAAAGGTGTAACTGGACTACTTCTTTAAAGAGACACTAGGCCCGGTGACCTTTGGGACATGGTTTTACCCCCTATAGGAATGTGCGATCATCTTGAAACGTTCAGATCACTTACAACTCAATAGGTTCTACCTTCTTGTAGCATTTCAGCCTGATTGGAAGTTGTTTTCACACAAATGGACCCAGAATGATGTGAAATTGTGCTTCGTGCAACATAATTCTGGGTGCCATTTACAAACCTTAAGTGCTAATGACTCCATTCCTTTTTGTGGTTGTAGGGGCTGTTGATTGGAGTACACTAAAACAAACCTGATCTCTCTAGGACATTCAGAAGCCAAGTTATAAGCCCACAAATGTGTAACTGGACTACTTCTTTAAATTGACACCAGATCGGGTGTCTTTTGGGACATGGTTTGACCCCCTTAGGAAAGTGCTATCATCATGAAACATTCGGATCACTTACAACTCAATAGATTCTACCTTCCTGTAATGTTTCACCCTGATTGGACCTTGTTTTCACACAAATGAACCCAGAATGATATGAAATTGTGCTTCGTGCTACATAATTCTGGGTGCCATTTAAAAACCATAAGTGCTAATGACTCCATTCCTTTTTGAGGTTGTAGGGGCTGTTGATTGGAGTACACTAAAACAAACCTGATCTCTCTAGGACATTCAGAAGCCAAGTTATAAGCCCTCAAAGGTGTAACTGGACTACTTCTTTAAAGTGACACCAGGCCCGGTGACCTTTGGGACATGGTTTGACCCCCTATAGAAATGTGCAATCATCTTGAAACGTTCAGATCACTTACAACTCAATAGATTCTACCTTCTTGTACCGTTTCAGCCTGATTGGACCTTGTTTTCACACAAATGAACCCAGAATGATGTGAAATTGTGCTTCGTGCAACATAATTCTGGGTGCCATTTACAAACCAAAAGTGCTAATGACTCCATTCCTCTTTGTGGTTGTAGGGGCTGTTGATTGGAGTACATTAAAACAAACCTGATCTCTCTAGGACATTCAGAAGCCAAGTTATAAGCCCACAAATGTGTAACTGGACTACTTCTTTAAATTGACACCAGATCCGGTGACCTTTGGGACATGGTTTGACCCCCTTAGGAAAGTGCTATCATCATGAAATGTTCAGATCACTCACAACTCAATAGATTCTACCTTCCTGTAACGTTTCAGCCTGATTGGACCTTGTTTTCACACAAATGAACCCAGAATGATGTGAAATTGTGCTTTGTGCAACATAATTCTGGGTGCCATTTACAAACCATAAGTGCTACTGACTCCATTCCTTTTTGTGGTTGTAGGGGCTGTTGATTGGAGTACACTAAAACAAACCTAACCTCTCTAGGACATTCAGAAGCCAAGTTATAAGCCCACAAAGGTGTAACTGGACTACTTCTTTAAAGAGACACTAGGCCCGGTGACCTTTGGGACATGGTTTTACCCCCTATAGGAATGTGCGATCATCTTGAAACGTTCAGATCACTTACAACTCAATAGGTTCTACCTTCTTGTAGCATTTCAGCCTGATTGGACGTTGTTTTCACACAAATGGACCCAGAATTATGTGAAATTGTGCTTCGTGCAACATAATTCTGGGTGCCATTTACAAACCTTAAGTGCTAATGACTCCATTCCTTTTTGTGGTTGTAGGGGCTGTTGATTGGAGTACACTAAAACAAACCTGATCTCTCTAGGACATTCAGAAGCCAAGTTATAAGCCCACAAATGTGTAACTGGACTACTTCTTTAAATTGACACCAGATCGGGTGACTTTTGGGACATGGTTTGACCCCCTTAGGAAAGTGCTATCATCATGAAACATTCGGATCACTTACAACTCAATAGATTTTACCTTCCTGTAATGTTTCACCCTGATTGGACCTTGTTTTCACACAAATGAACCCAGAATGATATGAAATTGTTCTTCGTGCTACTTAATTCTGGGTGCCATTTAAAAACCATAAGTGCTAATGACTCCATTCCTTTTTGAGGTTGTAGGGGCTGTTGATTGGAGTACACTAAAACAAACCTGATCTCTCTAGGACATTCAGAAGCCAAGTTATAAGCCCTCAAAGGTGTAACTGGACTACTTCTTTAAAGTGACACCAGGCCCGGTGACCTTTGGGACATGGTTTGACCCCCTATGGGAATGTGCGATCATCATGAAACATTCAGATCACTTACAACTCAATAGATTCTACCTTCTTGTAACGTTTCAGCCTGATTGGACCTTGTTTTCACACAAATGGACCCAGAATGATGTGACATTGTGCTTCGTGCAACATAATTCTGGGTGCCATTTACAAACCATAAGTGCTAATGACTCCATTCCTTTTTGAGGTTGTAGGGGCTGTTGATTGGAGTACACTAAAACAAACCTGATCTCTCTAGGACATTCAGAAGCCAAGTTATACGCCCTCAAAGGTGTAACTGGACTACTTCTTTAAAGTGACACCAGGCCCGGTGACCTTTGGGACATGGTTTGACCCCCTATAGGAATGTGCGATCATCTTGAAACGTTCAGATCACTTACAACTCAATAGGTTCTACCTTCTTGTAGCATTTCAGCCTGATTGGAAGTTGTTTTCACACAAATGGACCCAGAATGATGTGAAATTGTGCTTCGTGCAACATAATTCTGGGTGCCATTTACAAACCTTAAGTGCTAATGACTCCATTCCTTTTTGTGGTTGTAGGGGCTGTTGATTGGAGTACACTAAAACAAACCTGATCTCTCTAGGACATTCAGAAGCCAAGTTATAAGCCCACAAATGTGTAACTGGACTACTTCTTTAAATTGACACCAGATCGGGTGACTTTTGGGACATGGTTTGACCCCCTTAGGAAAGTGCTATCATCATGAAACATTCGGATCACTTACAACTCAATAGATTCTACCTTCCTGTAATGTTTCACCCTGATTGGACCTTGTTTTCACACAAATGAACCCAGAATGATATGAAATTGTGCTTCGTGCTACATAATTCTGGGTGCCATTTAAAAACCATAAGTGCTAATGACTCCATTCCTTTTTGAGGTTGTAGGGGCTGTTGATTGGAGTACACTAAAAAAAACCTGATCTCTCTAGGACATTCAGAAGCCAAGTTATAAGCCCTCAAAGGTGTAACTGGACTACTTCTTTAAAGTGACACCAGGCCCGGTGACCTTTGGGACATGGTTTGACCCCCTATAGAAATGTGCAATCATCTTGAAACGTTCAGATCACTTACAACTCAATAGATTCTACCTTCTTGTACCGTTTCAGCCTGATTGGACCTTGTTTTCACACAAATGAACCCAGAATGATGTGAAATTGTGCTTCGTGCAACATAATTCTGGGTGCCATTTACAAACCAAAAGTGCTAATGACTCCATTCCTTTTTGTGGTTGTAGGGGCTGTTGATTGGAGTACATTAAAACAAACCTGATCTCTCTAGGACATTCAGAAGCCAAGTTATAAGCCCACAAATGTGTAACTGGACTACTTCTTTAAATTGACACCAGATCCGGTGACCTTTGGGACATGGTTTGACCCCCTTAGGAAAGTGCTATCATCATGAAATGTTCAGATCACTCACAACTCAATAGATTCTACCTTCCTGTAACGTTTCAGCCTGATTGGACCTTGTTTTCACACAAATGAACCCAGAATGATGTGAAATTGTGCTTTGTGCAACATAATTCTGGGTGCCATTTACAAACCATAAGTGCTAATGACTCCATTCCTTTTTGTGGTTGTAGGGGCTGTTGATTGGAGTACACTAAAACAAACCTGATCTCTCTAGGACATTCAGAAGCCAAGTTATAAGCCCACAAATGTGTAACTGGACTACTTCTTTAAATTGACACCAGATCGGGTGACTTTTGGGACATGGTTTGACCCCCTTAGGAAAGTGCTATCATCATGAAACATTCGGATCACTTACAACTCAATAGATTTTACCTTCCTGTAGTGTTTCACCCTGATTGGACCTTGTTTTCACACAAATGAACCCAGAATGATATGAAATTGTGCTTCATGCTACTTAATTCTGGGTGCCATTTAAAAACCATAAGTGCTAATGACTCCATTCCTTTTTGAGGTTGTAGGGGCTGTTGATTGGAGTACACTAAAACAAACCTGATCTCTCTAGGACATTCAGAAGCCAAGTTATAAGCCCTCAAAGGTGTAACTGGACTACTTCTTTAAAGTGACACCAGGCCCGGTGACCTTTGGGACATGGTTTGACCCCCTATAGGAATGTGCGATCATCATGAAACATTCAGATCACTTACAACTCAATAGATTCTACCTTCTTGTAACGTTTCAGCCTGATTGGACCTTGTTTTCACACAAATGGACCCAGAATGATGTGAAATTGTGCTTCGTGCAACATAATTCTGGGTGCCATTTACAAACCATAAGTGCTAATGACTCCATTCCTTTTTGTGGTTGTAGGGGCTGTTGGTTAGAGTACATTAAAACAAACCTGATCTCTCTAGGACATTCAGAAGCCAAGTTATAAGCCCACAAATGTGTAAATGGACTACTTCTTTAAATTGACACCAGATCCGGTGACCTTTGGGACATGGTTTGACCCCCTTAGGAAAGTGCTATCATCATGAAACGTTCAGATCACTTACAACTCAATAGATTCTACCTTCCTGTAACATTTCAGCCTGATTGGACCTTGTTTTCACACAAATGAACCCAGAATGATGTGAAATTGTGCTTCGTGCAACATAATTCTGGGTGCCATTTACAAACCATAAGTGCTAATGACTCCATTCCTTTTTGTGTTTGTAGGGGCTGTTGATTGGAATACACTAAAACAAACCTAACCTCTCTAGGACATTCAGAAGCCAAGTTATAAGCCCACAAAAGTGTAACTGGACTACTTCTTTAAAGAGACACCAGGCCCGGTGACCTTTGGGACATGGTTTTACCCCCTATAGGAATGTGCGGTCATCTTGAAACGTTCAGATCACTTACAACTCAATAGATTCTACCTTCTTGTAGCGTTTCAGCCTGATTGGACCTTGTTTTCACACAAATGGACCCAAAATGATGTGAAATTGTGCTTCGTGCAACATAATTCTGGGTGCCATTTACAAACCATAAGTGCTAATGACTCCATTCCTTTTTGTGGTTGTAGGGGCTGTTGATTGGAGTACATTAAAACAAACCTGATCTCTCTTGGACATTCAGAAGCCAAGTTATAAGCCCACAAATGTGTAACTGGACTACTTCTTTAAATTGTTACCAGATCGGGTGACCTTTGGGACATGGTTTGACCCCCTTAGGAAAGTGCTATCATCATGAAATGTTCAGATCACTTACAACTCAATAGATTCTACCTTCCTGTAACGTTTCAGCCTGATTGGACCTTGTTTTCACACAAATGAACCCAGAATGATGTGAAATTGTGCTTTGTGCAACATAATTCGGGGGGCCATTTACAAACCATAAGTGCTAATGACTCCATTCCTTTTTGTGGTTGTAGGGGCTGTTGATTGGAGTACACTAAAACAAACCTAACCTCTCTAGGACATTCAGAAGCCAAGTTATAAGCCCACAAAGGTGTAACTGGACTACTTCTTTAAAGAGACACTAGGCCCGTTGACCTTTGGGACATGGTTTTACCCCCTATAGGAATGTGCGATCATCTTGAAACGTTCAGCTCACTTACAACTCAATAGGTTCTACCTTCTTGTAGCATTTCAGCCTGATTGGACATTGTTTTCACACAAATGGACCCAGAATGATGTGAAATTGTGCTTCGTGCAACATAATTCTGGGTGCCATTTACAAACCTTAAGTGCTAATGACTCCATTCCTTTTTGTGGTTGTAGGGGCTGTTGATTGGAGTACACTAAAACAAACCTGATCTCTCTAGGACATTCAGAAGCCAAATTATAAGCCCACAAATGTGTAACTGGACTACTTCTTTAAATTGACACCAGATCGGGTGACTTTTGGGACATGGTTTGACCCCCTTAGGAAAGTGCTATCATCATGAAACATTCGGATCACTTACAACTCAATAGATTCTACCTTCCTGTAATGTTTCACCCTGATTGGACCTTGTTTTCACACAAATGAACCCAGAATGATATGAAATTGTGCTTCGTGCTACATAATTCTGGGTGCCATTTAAAAACCATAAGTGCTAATGACTCCATTCCTTTTTGTGGTTGTAGGGGCTGTAGATTGGAGTACATTAAAACAAACCTGATCTCTCTAGGACATTCAGAAGCCAAGTTATAAGCCCACAAATGTGTAACTGGACTACTTCTTTAAATTGACACCAGATCCGGTGACCTTTGGGACATGGTTTGACCCCCTTAGGAAAGTGCTATCATCATGAAATGTTCAGATCACTTACAACTCAATAGATTCTACCTTCCTGTAACGTTTCAGCCTGATTGGACCTTGTTTTCACACAAATGGACCCAGAATGATGTGAAATTGTGCTTCGTGCAACATAATTCTGGGTGCCATTTACAAACCTTTGTAGGAGCCAAAAAGCAGTGTTCTGTGTACGTGCATTTTTGACAAGATGTTTATCAGCCCAGCATCCTGTGCACGTGCACTTTTAACATCTTGATTGTCCAGCTGCTGCGTACGTGCTCAACAACATGTTGTTCAGTCCAGCTTATGTAACTTCCAGTAAGTATTGGCTTACTTTGACCATATTGGGTAATAAAACAGCATCCCATCATTTCCCGAAATCATGAGGGTGGGGGCCAGAAGAGTATAACCGATGCTGCGTGGTGTAGGAGAGAGGGCTTTTGCAGCAGGTTTCCAGCCGAGGCATTTAGTTCGAGGCTGAAGGCTGTCCCCATGAAGTGTTGGTGATGTATTGCTGAATTGTACAAATAAAGCCCCACGCTGAGATTGGATAAACTGTCTCTCTCTTGTTTTTGATAAGGAAAAAGAACCACACCTTAAGTGCTAATGACTCCATTCCTTTTTGTGGTTGTAGGGGCTGTTGGTTGGAGTACACTAAAACAAACCTGATCTCTCTAGGACATTCAGAAGCCAAGTTATAAGCCCACAAATGTGTAACTGGACTACTTCTTTAAATTGACACCAGATCGGGTGACTTTTGGGACATGGTTTGACCCCCTTAGGAAAGTGCTATCATCATGAAACATTCGGATCACTTACAACTCAATAGATTCTACCTTCCTGTAATGTTTCACCCTGATTGTACCTTGTTTTCACACAAATGAACCCAGAATGATATGAAATTGTGCTTCGTGCTACATAATTCTGGGTGCCATTTAAAAACCATAAGTGCTAATGACTCCATTCCTTTTTGTGGTTGTAGGGGCTGTTGATTGGAGTACACTAAAACAAACCTAACCTCTCTAGGACATTCAGAAGCCAAGTTATAAGCCCACAAAGGTGTAACTGGACTACTTCTTTAAAGAGACACTAGGCCCGGTGACCTTTGGGACATGGTTTTACCCCCTATAGGAATGTGCGATCATCTTGAAACGTTCAGATCACTTACAACTCAATAGGTTCTACCTTCTTGTAGCATTTCAGCCTGATTGGAAGTTGTTTTCACACAAATGGACCCAGAATGATGTGAAATTGTGCTTCGTGCAACATAATTCTGGGTGCCATTTACAAACCTTAAGTGCTAATGACTCCATTCCTTTTTGTGGTTGTAGGGGCTGTTGATTGGAGTACACTAAAACAAACCTGATCTCTCTAGGACATTCAGAAGCCAAGTTATAAGCCCACAAATGTGTAACTGGACTACTTCTTTAAATTGACACCAGATCGGGTGTCTTTTGGGACATGGTTTGACCCCCTTAGGAAAGTGCTATCATCATGAAACATTCGGATCACTTACAACTCAATAGATTCTACCTTCCTGTAATGTTTCACCCTGATTGGACCTTGTTTTCACACAAATGAACCCAGAATGATATGAAATTGTGCTTCGTGCTACATAATTCTGGGTGCCATTTAAAAACCATAAGTGCTAATGACTCCATTCCTTTTTGAGGTTGTAGGGGCTGTTGATTGGAGTACACTAAAACAAACCTGATCTCTCTAGGACATTCAGAAGCCAAGTTATAAGCCCTCAAAGGTGTAACTGGACTACTTCTTTAAAGTGACACCAGGCCCGGTGACCTTTGGGACATGGTTTGACCCCCTATAGAAATGTGCAATCATCTTGAAACGTTCAGATCACTTACAACTCAATAGATTCTACCTTCTTGTACCGTTTCAGCCTGATTGGACCTTGTTTTCACACAAATGAACCCAGAATGATGTGAAATTGTGCTTCGTGCAACATAATTCTGGGTGCCATTTACAAACCAAAAGTGCTAATGACTCCATTCCTCTTTGTGGTTGTAGGGGCTGTTGATTGGAGTACATTAAAACAAACCTGATCTCTCTAGGACATTCAGAAGCCAAGTTATAAGCCCACAAATGTGTAACTGGACTACTTCTTTAAATTGACACCAGATCCGGTGACCTTTGGGACATGGTTTGACCCCCTTAGGAAAGTGCTATCATCATGAAATGTTCAGATCACTCACAACTCAATAGATTCTACCTTCCTGTAACGTTTCAGCCTGATTGGACCTTGTTTTCACACAAATGAACCCAGAATGATGTGAAATTGTGCTTTGTGCAACATAATTCTGGGTGCCATTTACAAACCATAAGTGCTACTGACTCCATTCCTTTTTGTGGTTGTAGGGGCTGTTGATTGGAGTACACTAAAACAAACCTAACCTCTCTAGGACATTCAGAAGCCAAGTTATAAGCCCACAAAGGTGTAACTGGACTACTTCTTTAAAGAGACACTAGGCCCGGTGACCTTTGGGACATGGTTTTACCCCCTATAGGAATGTGCGATCATCTTGAAACGTTCAGATCACTTACAACTCAATAGGTTCTACCTTCTTGTAGCATTTCAGCCTGATTGGACGTTGTTTTCACACAAATGGACCCAGAATTATGTGAAATTGTGCTTCGTGCAACATAATTCTGGGTGCCATTTACAAACCTTAAGTGCTAATGACTCCATTCCTTTTTGTGGTTGTAGGGGCTGTTGATTGGAGTACACTAAAACAAACCTGATCTCTCTAGGACATTCAGAAGCCAAGTTATAAGCCCACAAATGTGTAACTGGACTACTTCTTTAAATTGACACCAGATCGGGTGACTTTTGGGACATGGTTTGACCCCCTTAGGAAAGTGCTATCATCATGAAACATTCGGATCACTTACAACTCAATAGATTTTACCTTCCTGTAATGTTTCACCCTGATTGGACCTTGTTTTCACACAAATGAACCCAGAATGATATGAAATTGTGCTTCGTGCTACTTAATTCTGGGTGCCATTTAAAAACCATAAGTGCTAATGACTCCATTCCTTTTTGAGGTTGTAGGGGCTGTTGATTGGAGTACACTAAAACAAACCTGATCTCTCTAGGACATTCAGAAGCCAAGTTATAAGCCCTCAAAGGTGTAACTGGACTACTTCTTTAAAGTGACACCAGGCCCGGTGACCTTTGGGACATGGTTTGACCCCCTATGGGAATGTGCGATCATCATGAAACATTCAGATCACTTACAACTCAATAGATTCTACCTTCTTGTAACGTTTCAGCCTGATTGGACCTTGTTTTCACACAAATGGACCCAGAATGATGTGACATTGTGCTTCGTGCAACATAATTCTGGGTGCCATTTACAAACCATAAGTGCTAATGACTCCATTCCTTTTTGAGGTTGTAGGGGCTGTTGATTGGAGTACACTAAAACAAACCTGATCTCTCTAGGACATTCAGAAGCCAAGTTATACGCCCTCAAAGGTGTAACTGGACTACTTCTTTAAAGTGACACCAGGCCCGGTGACCTTTGGGACATGGTTTGACCCCCTATAGGAATGTGCGATCATCTTGAAACGTTCAGATCACTTACAACTCAATAGGTTCTACCTTCTTGTAGCATTTCAGCCTGATTGGAAGTTGTTTTCACACAAATGGACCCAGAATGATGTGAAATTGTGCTTCGTGCAACATAATTCTGGGTGCCATTTACAAACCTTAAGTGCTAATGACTCCATTCCTTTTTGTGGTTGTAGGGGCTGTTGATTGGAGTACACTAAAACAAACCTGATCTCTCTAGGACATTCAGAAGCCAAGTTATAAGCCCACAAATGTGTAACTGGACTACTTCTTTAAATTGACACCAGATCGGGTGACTTTTGGGACATGGTTTGACCCCCTTAGGAAAGTGCTATCATCATGAAACATTCGGATCACTTACAACTCAATAGATTCTACCTTCCTGTAATGTTTCACCCTGATTGGACCTTGTTTTCACACAAATGAACCCAGAATGATATGAAATTGTGCTTCGTGCTACATAATTCTGGGTGCCATTTAAAAACCATAAGTGCTAATGACTCCATTCCTTTTTGAGGTTGTAGGGGCTGTTGATTGGAGTACACTAAAAAAAACCTGATCTCTCTAGGACATTCAGAAGCCAAGTTATAAGCCCTCAAAGGTGTAACTGGACTACTTCTTTAAAGTGACACCAGGCCCGGTGACCTTTGGGACATGGTTTGACCCCCTATAGAAATGTGCAATCATCTTGAAACGTTCAGATCACTTACAACTCAATAGATTCTACCTTCTTGTACCGTTTCAGCCTGATTGGACCTTGTTTTCACACAAATGAACCCAGAATGATGTGAAATTGTGCTTCGTGCAACATAATTCTGGGTGCCATTTACAAACCAAAAGTGCTAATGACTCCATTCCTTTTTGTGGTTGTAGGGGCTGTTGATTGGAGTACATTAAAACAAACCTGATCTCTCTAGGACATTCAGAAGCCAAGTTATAAGCCCACAAATGTGTAACTGGACTACTTCTTTAAATTGACACCAGATCCGGTGACCTTTGGGACATGGTTTGACCCCCTTAGGAAAGTGCTATCATCATGAAATGTTCAGATCACTCACAACTCAATAGATTCTACCTTCCTGTAACGTTTCAGCCTGATTGGACCTTGTTTTCACACAAATGAACCCAGAATGATGTGAAATTGTGCTTTGTGCAACATAATTCTGGGTGCCATTTACAAACCATAAGTGCTAATGACTCCATTCCTTTTTGTGGTTGTAGGGGCTGTTGATTGGAGTACACTAAAACAAACCTGATCTCTCTAGGACATTCAGAAGCCAAGTTATAAGCCCACAAATGTGTAACTGGACTACTTCTTTAAATTGACACCAGATCGGGTGACTTTTGGGACATGGTTTGACCCCCTTAGGAAAGTGCTATCATCATGAAACATTCGGATCACTTACAACTCAATAGATTTTACCTTCCTGTAGTGTTTCACCCTGATTGGACCTTGTTTTCACACAAATGAACCCAGAATGATATGAAATTGTGCTTCATGCTACTTAATTCTGGGTGCCATTTAAAAACCATAAGTGCTAATGACTCCATTCCTTTTTGAGGTTGTAGGGGCTGTTGATTGGAGTACACTAAAACAAACCTGATCTCTCTAGGACATTCAGAAGCCAAGTTATAAGCCCTCAAAGGTGTAACTGGACTACTTCTTTAAAGTGACACCAGGCCCGGTGACCTTTGGGACATGGTTTGACCCCCTATAGGAATGTGCGATCATCATGAAACATTCAGATCACTTACAACTCAATAGATTCTACCTTCTTGTAACGTTTCAGCCTGATTGGACCTTGTTTTCACACAAATGGACCCAGAATGATGTGAAATTGTGCTTCGTGCAACATAATTCTGGGTGCCATTTACAAACCATAAGTGCTAATGACTCCATTCCTTTTTGTGGTTGTAGGGGCTGTTGGTTAGAGTACATTAAAACAAACCTGATCTCTCTAGGACATTCAGAAGCCAAGTTATAAGCCCACAAATGTGTAAATGGACTACTTCTTTAAATTGACACCAGATCCGGTGACCTTTGGGACATGGTTTGACCCCCTTAGGAAAGTGCTATCATCATGAAACGTTCAGATCACTTACAACTCAATAGATTCTACCTTCCTGTAACATTTCAGCCTGATTGGACCTTGTTTTCACACAAATGAACCCAGAATGATGTGAAATTGTGCTTCGTGCAACATAATTCTGGGTGCCATTTACAAACCATAAGTGCTAATGACTCCATTCCTTTTTGTGTTTGTAGGGGCTGTTGATTGGAATACACTAAAACAAACCTAACCTCTCTAGGACATTCAGAAGCCAAGTTATAAGCCCACAAAAGTGTAACTGGACTACTTCTTTAAAGAGACACCAGGCCCGGTGACCTTTGGGACATGGTTTTACCCCCTATAGGAATGTGCGGTCATCTTGAAACGTTCAGATCACTTACAACTCAATAGATTCTACCTTCTTGTAGCGTTTCAGCCTGATTGGACCTTGTTTTCACACAAATGGACCCAAAATGATGTGAAATTGTGCTTCGTGCAACATAATTCTGGGTGCCATTTACAAACCATAAGTGCTAATGACTCCATTCCTTTTTGTGGTTGTAGGGGCTGTTGATTGGAGTACATTAAAACAAACCTGATCTCTCTTGGACATTCAGAAGCCAAGTTATAAGCCCACAAATGTGTAACTGGACTACTTCTTTAAAGTGACACCAGGCCCGGTGACCTTTGGGACATGGTTTGACCCCCTATAGGAATGTGCGATCATCATGAAACGTTCAGATCACTTACAACTCAATAGATTCTACCTTCTTGTAACGTTTCAGCCTGATTGGACCTTGTTTTCACACAAATGGACCCAGAATGATGTGAAATTGTGCTTCGTGCAACATAATTCTGGGTGCCATTTACAAACCATAAGTGCTAATGACTCCATTCCTTTTTGTGGTTGTAGGGGCTGTTGATTGGAGTACACTAAAACAAACCTAACCTCTCTAGGACATTCAGAAGCCAAGTTATAAGCCCACAAAGGTGTAACTGGACTACTTCTTTAAAGAGACACCAGGCCCGGTAACCTTTGGGACATGGTTTTACCCGCTATAGGAATGTGCGGTCATCTTGAAATGTTCAGATCACTTACAACTCAATAGATTCTACCTTCTTGTAGCGTTTCAGCCTGATTGGACCTTGTTTTCACACAAATGGACCCAGAATGATGTGAAATTGTGCTTCGTGCAACATAATTCTGGGTGCCATTTAAAAACCATAAGTGCTAATGACTCCATTCCTTTTTGTGGTTGTAGGGGCTGTTGATTGGAGTACATTAAAACAAACCTGATCTCTCTTGGACATTCAGAAGCCAAGTTATAAGCCCACAAATGTGTAACTGGACTACTTCTTTAAATTGTTACCAGATCCGGTGACCTTTGGGACATGGTTTGACCCCCTTAGGAAAGTGCTATCATCATGAAACGTTCAGATCACTTACAACTCAATAGATTCTACCTTCCTGTAACGTTTCAGCCTGATTGGACCTTGTTTTCACACAAATGAACCCAGAATGATGTGAAATTGTGCTTCGTGCAACATAATTCTGGGTGTCATTTACAAACCATAAGTGCTAATGACTCCATTCCTTTTTGTGGTTGTAGGGGCTGTTGATTGGAGTACACTAAAACAAACCTAACCTCTCTAGGACATTCAGAAGCCAAGTTATAAGCCCACAAAGGTGTAACTGGACTACTTCTTTAAAGAGACACCAGGCCCGGTGACCTTTGGGACATGGTTTTACCCCCTATAGGAATGTGCGGTCATCTTGAAACGTTCAGATCACTTACAACTCAATAGATTCTACCTTCTTGTAGCGTTTCAGCCTGATTGGACCTTGTTTTCACACAAATGGACCCAGAATGATGTAAAATTGTGCTTCATGCAACATAATTCTGGGTGCCATTTACAAACCATAAGTGATAATGACTCCATTCCTTTTTGTGGTTGTAGGGGCTGTTGATTGGAGTACATTAAAACAAACCTGATCTCTCTAGGACATTCAGAAGCCAAGTTATAAGCCCACAAATGTGTAACTGGACTACTTCTTTAAATTGTTACCAGATCCGGTGACCTTTGGGACATGGTTTGACCCCCTTAGGAAAGTGCTATCATCATGAAACGTTCAGATCACTTACAACTCAATAGATTCTACCTTCCTGTAACGTTTCAGCCTGATTGGACCTTGTTTTCACACAAATGAACCCAGAATGATGTGAAATTGTGCTTCGTGCAACATAATTCTGGGTGCAATTTACAAATCATAAGTGCTAATGACTCCATTCCTTTTTGTGGTTGTAGGGGCTGTTGATTGGAGTACACTAAAACACACCTAACCTCTCTAGGACATTCAGAAGCCAAGTTATAAGCCCACAAAGGTGTAACTGGACTACTTCTTTAAAGAGACACAAGGCCCGGTGACCTTTGGGACATGGTTTTACCCCCTATAGGAATGTGCGATCATCTTTAAACGTTCAGATCACTAACAACTCAATAGGTTCTTCCTTCTTGTAGCGTTTCAGCCTGATTGGACGTTGTTTTCACACAAATGGACCCAGAATGATGTGAAATTGTGCTTCGTGCAACATAATTCTGGGTGCCATTTAAAAACCATAAGTGCTAATGACTCCATTCCTTTTTGAGGTTGTAGGGGCTGTTGATTGGAGTACACCAAAACAAACCTGATCTCTCTAGGACATTCAGAAGCCAAGTTATAAGCCCTCAAAGGTGCAACTGGACTACTTCTTTAAAGAGACACCAGGCCCGGTGACCTTTGGGACATGGTTTTACCCCCTATAGGAATGTGCGGTCATCTTGAAACATTCAGATCACTTACAACTCAATAGATTCTACCTTCTTGTAGCGTTTCAGCCTGATTGGACCTTGTTTTCACACAAATGGACCCAGAATGATGTAAAATTGTGCTTCATGCAACATAATTCTGGGTGCCATTTACAAACCATATGTGATAATGACTCCATTCCTTTTTGTGGTTGTAGGGGCTGTTGATTGGAGTACATTAAAACAAACCTGATCTCTCTAGGACATTCAGAAGCCAAGTTATAAGCCCACAAATGTGTAACTGGACTACTTCTTTAAATTGTTACCAGATCCGGTGACCTTTGGGACATGGTTTGACCCCCTTAGGAAAGTGCTATCATCATGAAACGTTCAGATCACTTACAACTCAATAGATTCTACCTTCCTGTAACGTTTCAGCCTGATTGGACCTCGTTTTCACACAAATGAACCCAGAATGATGTGAAATTGTGCTTCGTGCAACATAATTCTGGGTGCCATTTACAAACCATAAGTGCTAATGACTCCATTCCTTTTTGTGGTTGTAGGGGCTGTTGATTGGAGTACACTAAAACAAACCTAACCTCTCTAGGACATTCAGAAGCCAAGTTATAAGCCCACAAATGTGTAACTGGACTACTTCTTTAAAGAGACACCAGGCCCGGTGACCTTTGGGACATGGTTTTACCCCCTATAGGAATGTGCGATCATCTTGAAACGTTCAGATCACTAACAACTCAATAGGTTCTTCCTTCTTGTAGCGTTTCAGCCTGATTGGACGTTGTTTTCACACAAATGGACCCAGAATGATGTGAAATTGTGCTTCGTGCAACATAATTCTGGGTGCCATTTTAAAACCATAAGTGCTAATGACTCCATTACTTTTTGAGGTTGTAGGGGCTGTTGATTGGAGTACACTAAAACAAACCTGATCTCTCTAGGACATTCAAAAGCCAAGTTATAAGCCCTCAAAGGTGTAACTGGACAACTTCTTTAAAGTGACACCAGGCCCGGTGACCTTTGGGACATGGTTTTACCCCCTATAGGAATGTGCAATCATCATGAAACGTTCAGATCACTTAAAACTCAATAGATTCTACCTTCTTGTAACGTTTCAGCCTGATTGGACCTTGTTTTCACACAAATGGACCCAGAATGATGTGAAATTGTGCTTCGTGCAACATAATTCTGGGTGCCATTTACAAACCATAAGTGCTAATGACTCCATTCCTTTTTGTGGTTGTAGGGGCTGTTGGTTGGAGTACATTAAAACAAACCTGATCTCTCTAGGACATTCAGAAGCCAAGTTATAAGCCCATAAATGTGTAAATGGACTACTTCTTTAAATTGACACCAGATCCGGTGACCTTTGGGACATGGTTTGACCCCCTTAGGAAAGTGCTATCATCATGAAACGTTCGGATCACTTACAACTCAATAGCTTCTACCTTCCTGTAACGTTTCAGCCTGATTGGACCTTGTTTTCACACAAATGAACCCAGAATGATGTGAAATTGTGCTTAGTGCAGCATAATTCTGGGTGCCATTTAAAAACCATAAGTGCTAATGACTCCATTCTTTTTTGAGGTTGTAGGGGATGTTGATTGGAGTACACTAAAACAAACCTGATCTCTCTAGGATATTCAGAAGCCAAGTTATAAGCCCACAAAGGTGTAACTGGACTACTTCTTTAAAGTGACACCAGGCCCGGTGACCTTTGGGACATGGTTTTACCCCCTATAGGAATCTGCAATCATCTTGAAACGTTCAGATCACTTACAACTCAATAGATTCTACCTTCTTGTACTGTTTCAGCCTGATTGGACCTTGTTTTCACACAAATGGACCCAGAATGATGTGAAATTGTGCTTCGTGCAACATAATTCTGGGTGCCATTTACAAACCAAAAGTGCTAATGACTCCATTCCTTTTTGTGGTTGTAGGGGCTGTTGATTGGAGTACATTAAAACAAACCTGATCTCTCTAGGACATTCAGAAGCCAAGTTATAAGCCCACAAATGTGTAACTGGACTACTTCTTTAAATTGACACCAGATGCGGTGACCTTTGGGACATGGTTTGACCCCCTTAGGAAAGTGCTATCATCATGAAACGTTCAGATCACTTACAACTCAATAGATTCTACCTTCCTGTAACGTTTCAGCCTGATTGGACCTTGTTTTCACACAAATGAACCCAGAATTATGTGAAATTTTGCTTAGTGCAGCATAATTCTGGGTGCCATTTAAAAACCATAAGTGCTAATGACTCCATTCCTTTTTGAGGTTGTAGGGGATGTTGATTGGCGTACACTAAAACAAGCCTGATCTCTCTAGGACATTCAGAAGCCAAGTTATAAGCCCACAAATGTGTAACTGGACTACTTCTTTAAATTGTTACCAGATCGGGTGACCTTTGGGACATGGTTTGACCCCCTTAGGAAAGTGCTATCATCATGAAATGTTCAGATCACTTACAACTCAATAGATTCTACCTTCCTGTAACGTTTCAGCCTGATTGGACCTTGTTTTCACACAAATGAACCCAGAATGATATGAAATTGTGCTTCGTGCTACATAATTCTGGGTGCCATTTAAAAACCATAAGTGCTAATGACTCCATTCCTTTTTGAGTTTGTAGGGGCTGTTGATTGGAGTACACTAAAGCAAACCTGATCTCTCTAGGACATTCAGAAGCCAAGTTATAAGCCCTCAAAGGTGTAACTGGACTACTTCTTTAAAGTGACACCAGGCCCGGTGACCTTTGGGACATGGTTTGACCCCCTATAGGAATGTGCAATCATCTTGAAACGTTCAGATCACTTACAACTCAATAGATTCTACCTTCTTGTACCGTTTCAGCCTGATTGGACCTTGTTTTCACACAAATGGACCCAGAATGATGTGAAATTGTGCTTCGTGCAACATAATTCTGGGTGCCATTTACAAACCAAAAGTGCTAATGACTCCATTCCTTTTTGTGGTTGTAGGGGCTGTTGATTGGAGTACATTAAAACAAACCTGATCTCTCTAGGACATTCAGAAGCCAAGTTATAAGCCCACAAATGTGTAACTGGACTACTTCTTTAAATTGACACCAGATCCGGTGACCTTTGGGACATGGTTTGACCCCCTTAGGAAAGTGCTATCATCATGAAACGTTCAGATCACTTACAACTCAATAGATTCTACCTTCCTGTAACGTTTCAGCCTGATTGGACCTTGTTTTCACACAAATGAACCCAGAATGATATGAAATTGTGCTTCGTGCTACATAATTCTGGGTGCCATTTAAAAACCATAAGTGCTAATGACTCCATTCCTTTTTGAGTTTGTAGGGGCTGTTGATTGGAGTACACTAAAGCAAACCTGATCTCTCTAGGACATTCAGAAGCCAAGTTATAAGCCCTCAAAGGTGTAACTGGTCTACTTCTTTAAAGTGACACCAGGCCCGGTGACCTTTGGGACATGGTTTGACCCCCTATAGGAATGTGCAATCATCTTGAAACGTTCAGATCACTTACAACTCAATAGATTCTACCTTCTTGTACCGTTTCAGCCTGATTGGACCTTGTTTTCACACAAATGGACCCAGAATGATGTGAAATTGTGCTTCGTGCAACATAATTCTGGGTGCCATTTACAAACCAAAAGTGCTAATGACTCCATTCCTTTTTGTGGTTGTAGGGGCTGTTGATTGGAGTACATTAAAACAAACCTGATCTCTCTAGGACATTCAGAAGCCAAGTTATAAGACCACAAATGTGTAACTGGACTACTTCTTTAAATTGACACCAGATCCGGTGACCTTTGGGACATGGTTTGACCCCCTTAGGAAAGTGCTATCATCATGAAACGTTCAGATGACTTACAACTCAATAGATTCAACCTTCCTGTAACGTTTCAGCCTGATTGGACCTTGTTTTCACACAAATGAACCCAGAATTATGTGAAATTGTGCTTAGTGCAGCATAATTCTGGGTGCCATTTAAAAACCATAAGTGCTAATGACTCCATTCCTTTTTGAGGTTGTAGTGGATGTTGATTGGCGTACACTAAAACAAACCTGATCTCTCTAGGACATTCAGAAGCCAAGTTATAAGCCCACAAATGTGTAACTGGACTACTTCTTTAAATTGTTACCAGATCGGGTGACCTTTGGGACATGGTTTGACCCCCTTAGGAAAGTGCTATCATCATGAAATGTTCAGATCTCTTACAACTCAATAGATTCTACCTTCCTGTAACGTTTCAGCCTGATTGGACCTTGTTTTCACACAAATGAACCCAGAATGATGTGAAATTGTGCTTTGTGCAACATAATTCTGGGTGCCATTTACAAACCATAAGTGCTAATGACTCCATTCCTTTTTGTGGTTGTAGGGGCTGTTGATTGGAGTACACTAAAACAAACCTAACCTCTCTTGGACATTCAGAAGCCAAGTTATAAGCCCACAAAGGTGTAACTGGACTACTTCTTTAAAGAGACACTAGGCCCGGTGACCTTTGGGACATGGTTTTACCCCCTATAGGAATGTGCGATCATCTTGAAACGTTCAGATCACTTACAACTCAATAGGTTGTACCTTCTTGTAGCATTTCAGCCTGATTGGACGTTGTTTTCACACAAATGGACCCAGAATGATGTGAAATTGTGCTTCGTGCAACATAATTCTGGGTGCCATTTAAAAACCAAAAGTGCTAATGACTCCATTCCTTTTTGAGGTTGTAGGGGCTGTTGATTGGAGTACACTAAAACAAACCTGATCTCTCTAGGACATTCAGAAGCCAAGTTATAAGCCCTCAAAGGTGTAACTGGACTACTTCTTTAAAGTGACACCAGGCCCGGTGACCTTTGGGACATGGTTTGACCCCCTATAGGAATGTGCGATCATCATGAAACGTTCAGATCACTTACAACTCAATAGATTCTACCTTCTTGTAACGTTTCAGCCTGATTGGACCTTGTTTTCACACAAATGGACCCAGAATGATGTGAAATTGTGCTTCGTGCAACATAATTCTGGGTGCCATTTACAAACCATAAGTGCTAATGACTCCATTCCTTTTTGTGGTTGTAGGGGCTGTTGGTTAGAGTACATTAAAACAAACCTGATCTCTCTAGGACATTCAGAAGCCAAGTTATAAGCCCACAAATGTGTAAATGGACTACTTCTTTAAATTGACACCAGATCCGGTGACCTTTGGGACATGGTTTGACCCCCTTAGGAAAGTGCTATCATCATGAAACGTTCAGATCACTTACAACTCAATAGATTCTACCTTCCTGTAACATTTCAGCCTGATTGGACCTTGTTTTCACACAAATGAACCCAGAATGATGTGAAATTGTGCTTCGTGCAACATAATTCTGGGTGCCATTTAAGAACCATAAGTGCTAATGACTCCATTCCTTTTTGAGGTTGTAGGGGCTGTTGATTGGAGTACACTAAAACAAACCTGATCTCTCTAGGACATTCAGAAGCCAAGTTACACGCCCTCAAAGGTGTAACTGGACTACTTCTTTAAAGTGACACCAGGCCCGGTGACCTTTGGGACATGGTTTGACCCCCTATAGGAATGTGCGATCATCATGAAACGTTCAGATCACTTACAACTCAATAGATTCTACCTTCTTGCAGCGTTTCAGCCTGATTGGACCTTGTTTCACACAAATGGACCCAGAATGATGTGACATTGTGCTTCGTGCAACATAATTCTGGGTGCCATTTACAAACCATAAGTGCTAATGACTCCATTCCTTTTTGTGGTTGTAGGGGCTGTTGATTGGAATACACTAAAACAAACCTAACCTCTCTAGGACATTCAGAAGCCAAGTTATAAGCCCACAAAAGTGTAACTGGACTACTTCTTTAAAGAGACACCAGGCCCGGTGACCTTTGGGACATGGTTTTACCCCCTATAGGAATGTGCGGTCATCTTGAAACGTTCAGATCACTTACAACTCAATAGATTCTACCTTCTTGTAGCGTTTCAGCCTGATTGGACCTTGTTTTCACACAAATGGACCCAGAATGATGTAAAATTGTGCTTCATGCAACATAATTCTGGGTGCCATTTACAAACCATAAGTGATAATGACTCCATTCCTTTTTGTGGTTGTAGGGGCTGTTGATTGGAGTACATTAAAACAAACCTGATCTCTCTAGGACATTCAGAAGCCAAGTTATAAGCCCACAAATGTGTAACTGGACTACTTCTTTAAATTGTTACCAGATCCGGTGACCTTTGGGACATGGTTTGACCCCCTTAGGAAAGTGCTATCATCATGAAACGTTCAGATCACTTACAACTCAATAGATTCTACCTTCCTGTAACGTTTCAGCCTGATTGGACCTTGTTTTCACACAAATGAACCCAGAATGATGTGAAATTGTGCTTCGTGCAACATAATTCTGGGTGCAATTTACAAATCATAAGTGCTAATGACTCCATTCCTTTTTGTGGTTGTAGGGGCTGTTGATTGGAGTACCCTAAAACAAACCTAACCTCTCTAGGACATTCAGAAGCCAAGTTATAAGCCCACAAAGGTGTAACTGGACTACTTCTTTAAAGAGACACCAGGCCCGGTGACCTTTGGGACATGGTTTTACCCCCTATAGGAATGTGCGATCATCTTGAAACGTTCAGATCACTAACAACTCAATAGGTTCTTCCTTCTTGTAGCGTTTCAGCCTGATTGGACGTTGTTTTCACACAAATGGACCCAGAATGATGTGAAATTGTGCTTCGTGCAACATAATTCTGGGTGCCATTTAAAAACCATAAGTGCTAATGACTCCATTCCTTTTTGAGGTTGTAGGGGCTGTTGATTGGAGTACACTAAAACAAACCTGATCTCTCTAGGACATTCAGAAGCCAAGTTATAAGCCCTCAAAGGTGCAACTGGACTACTTCTTTAAAGAGACACCAGGCCCAGTGACCTTTGGGACATGGTTTGACCCCCTTAGGAAAGTGCTATCATCATGAAACATTCTGATCACTTACAACTCAATAGATTCTACCTTCCTGTAATGTTTCACCCTGATTGGACCTTGTTTTCACACAAATGAACCCAGAATGATATGAAATTGTGCTTCGTGCTACATAATTCTGGGTGCCATTTAAAAACCAAAAGTGCTAATGACTCCATTCCTTTTTGAGGTTGTAGGGGCTGTTGATTGGAGTACACTAAAACAAACCTGATCTCTCTAGGACATTCAGAAGCCAAGTTATAAGCCCTCAAAGGTGTAACTGGACTACTTCTTTAAAGTGACACCAGGCCCGGTGACCTTTGGGACATGGTTTGACCCCCTATAGGAATGTGCGATCATCATGAAACGTTCAGATCACTTACAACTCAATAGATTCTACCTTCTTGTAACGTTTCAGCCTGATTGGACCTTGTTTTCACACAAATGGACCCAGAATGATGTGAAATTGTGCTTCGTGCAACATAATTCTGGGTGCCATTTACAAACCATAAGTGCTAATGACTCCATTCCTTTTTGTGGTTGTAGGGGCTGTTGGTTAGAGTACATTAAAACAAACCTGATCTCTCTAGGACATTCAGAAGCCAAGTTATAAGCCCACAAATGTGTAAATGGACTACTTCTTTAAATTGACACCAGATCCGGTGACCTTTGGGACATGGTTTGACCCCCTTAGGAAAGTGCTATCATCATGAAACGTTCAGATCACTTACAACTCAATAGATTCTACCTTCCTGTAACATTTCAGCCTGATTGGACCTTGTTTTCACACAAATGAACCCAGAATGATGTGAAATTGTGCTTCGTGCAACATAATTCTGGGTGCCATTTAAGAACCATAAGTGCTAATGACTCCATTCCTTTTTGAGGTTGTAGGGGCTGTTGATTGGAGTACACTAAAACAAACCTGATCTCTCTAGGACATTCAGAAGCCAAGTTACACGCCCTCAAAGGTGTAACTGGACTACTTCTTTAAAGTGACACCAGGCCCGGTGACCTTTGGGACATGGTTTGACCCCCTATAGGAATGTGCGATCATCATGAAACGTTCAGATCACTTACAACTCAATAGATTCTACCTTCTTGCAGCGTTTCAGCCTGATTGGACCTTGTTTCACACAAATGGACCCAGAATGATGTGACATTGTGCTTCGTGCAACATAATTCTGGGTGCCATTTACAAACCATAAGTGCTAATGACTCCATTCCTTTTTGTGGTTGTAGGGGCTGTTGATTGGAATACACTAAAACAAACCTAACCTCTCTAGGACATTCAGAAGCCAAGTTATAAGCCCACAAAAGTGTAACTGGACTACTTCTTTAAAGAGACACCAGGCCCGGTGACCTTTGGGACATGGTTTTACCCCCTATAGGAATGTGCGGTCATCTTGAAACGTTCAGATCACTTACAACTCAATAGATTCTACCTTCTTGTAGCGTTTCAGCCTGATTGGACCTTGTTTTCACACAAATGGACCCAGAATGATGTAAAATTGTGCTTCATGCAACATAATTCTGGGTGCCATTTACAAACCATAAGTGATAATGACTCCATTCCTTTTTGTGGTTGTAGGGGCTGTTGATTGGAGTACATTAAAACAAACCTGATCTCTCTAGGACATTCAGAAGCCAAGTTATAAGCCCACAAATGTGTAACTGGACTACTTCTTTAAATTGTTACCAGATCCGGTGACCTTTGGGACATGGTTTGACCCCCTTAGGAAAGTGCTATCATCATGAAACGTTCAGATCACTTACAACTCAATAGATTCTACCTTCCTGTAACGTTTCAGCCTGATTGGACCTTGTTTTCACACAAATGAACCCAGAATGATGTGAAATTGTGCTTCGTGCAACATAATTCTGGGTGCAATTTACAAATCATAAGTGCTAATGACTCCATTCCTTTTTGTGGTTGTAGGGGCTGTTGATTGGAGTACACTAAAACAAACCTAACCTCTCTAGGACATTCAGAAGCCAAGTTATAAGCCCACAAAGGTGTAACTGGACTACTTCTTTAAAGAGACACCAGGCCCGGTGACCTTTGGGACATGGTTTTACCCCCTATAGGAATGTGCGATCATCTTGAAACGTTCAGATCACTAACAACTCAATAGGTTCTTCCTTCTTGTAGCGTTTCAGCCTGATTGGACGTTGTTTTCACACAAATGGACCCAGAATGATGTGAAATTGTGCTTCGTGCAACATAATTCTGGGTGCCATTTAAAAACCATAAGTGCTAATGACTCCATTCCTTTTTGAGGTTGTAGGGGCTGTTGATTGGAGTACACTAAAACAAACCTGATCTCTCTAGGACATTCAGAAGCCAAGTTATAAGCCCTCAAAGGTGCAACTGGACTACTTCTTTAAAGAGACACCAGGCCCAGTGACCTTTGGGACATGGTTTTACCCCCTATAGGAATGTGCGGTCATCTTGAAACGTTCAGATCACTTACAACTCAATAGATTCTACCTTCTTGTAGCGTTTCAGCCTGATTGGACCTTGTTTTCACACAAATGGACCCAGAATGATGTAAAATTGTGCTTCATGCAACATAATTCTGGGTGCCATTTACAAACCATAAGTGATAATGACTCCATTCCTTTTTGTGGTTGTAGGGGCTGTTGATTGGAGTACATTAAAACAAACCTGATCTCTCTAGGACATTCAGAAGCCAAGTTATCAGCCCACAAATGTGTAACTGGACTACTTCTTTAAATTGTTACCAGATCCGGTGACCTTTGGGACATGGTTTGACCCCCTTAGGAAAGTGCTATCATCATGAAACGTTCAGATCACTTACAACTCAATAGATTCTACCTTCCTGTAACGTTTCAGCCTGATTGGACCTCGTTTTCACACAAATGAACCCAGAATGATGTGAAATTGTGCTTCGTGCAACATAATTCTGGGTGCCATTTACAAACCATACGTGCTAATGACTCCATTCCTTTTTGTGGTTGTAGGGGCTGTTGATTGGAGTACACTAAAACAAACCTAACCTCTCTAGGACATTCAGAAGCCAAGTTATAAGCCCACAAAGGTGTAACTGGACTACTTCTTTAAAGAGACACCAGGCCCGGTGACCATTGGGACATGGTTTTACCCCCTATAGGAATGTGCGATCATCTTGAAACGTTCAGATCACTAACAACTCAATAGGTTCTTCCTTCTTGTAGCGTTTCAGCCTGATTGGACGTTGTTTTCACACAAATGGACCCAGAATGATGTGAAATTGTGCTTCGTGCAACATAATTCTGGGTGCCATTTAAAAACCATAAGTGCTAATGACTCCATTCCTTTTTGTGGTTGTAGGGGCTGTTGGTTGGAGTACATTAAAACAAACCTGATCTCTCTAGGACATTCAGAAGCCAAGTTATAAGCCCATAAATGTGTAAATGGACTACTTCTTTAAATTGACACCAGATCCGGTGACCTTTGGGACATGGTTTGACCCCCTTAGGAAAGTGCTATCATCATGAAACGTTCGGATCACTTACAACTCAATAGATTCTACCTTCCTGTAACGTTTCAGCCTGATTGGACCTTGTTTTCACACAAATGAACCCAGAATTATGTGAAATTGTGCTTAGTGCAGCATAATTCTGGGTGCCATTTAAAAACCATAAGTGCTAATGACTCCATTCCTTTTTGAGGTTGTAGGGGATGTTGATTGGCGTACACTAAAACAAACCTGATCTCTCTAGGACATTCAGAAGCCAAGTTATAAGCCCACAAATGTGTAACTGGACTACTTCTTTAAATTGTTACCAGATCGGGTGACCTTTGGGACATGGTTTGACCCTCTTAGGAAAGTGCTATCATCATGAAATGTTCAGATCACTTACAACTCAATAGATTCTACCTTCTTGTACCGTTTCAGCCTGATTGGACCTTGTTTTCACACAAATGGACCCAGAATGATGTGAAATTGTGCTTCGTGCAACATAATTCTGGGTGCCATTTACAAACCAAAAGTGCTAATGACTCCATTCCTTTTTGTGGTTGTAGGGGCTGTTGATTGGAGTACATTAAAACAAACCTGATCTCTCTAGGACATTCAGAAGCCAAGTTATAAGCCCACAAATGTGTAACTGGACTACTTCTTTAAATTGACACCAGATCCGGTGACCTTTGGGACATGGTTTGACCCCCTTAGGAAAGTGCTATCATCATGAAACGTTCAGATCACTTACAACTCAATAGATTCTACCTTCCTGTAACGTTTCAGCCTGATTGGACCTTGTTTTCACACAAATGAACCCAGAATTATGTGAAATTGTGCTTAGTGCAGCATAATTCTGGGTGCCATTTAAAAACCATAAGTGCTAATGACTTCATTCCTTTTTGAGGTTGTAGGGGATGTTGATTGGCGTACACTAAAACAAACCTGATCTCTCTAGGACATTCAGAAGCCAAGTTATAAGCCCACAAATGTGTAACTGGACTACTTCTTTAAATTGTTACCAGATCGGGTGACCTTTGGGACATGGTTTGACCCCCTTAGGAAAGTGCTATCATCATGAAATGTTCAGATCACTTACAACTCAATAGATTCTACCTTCCTGTAACGTTTCAGCCTGATTGGACCTTGTTTTCACACAAATGAACCCAGAATGATGTGAAATTGTGCTTTGTGCAACATAATTCTGGGTGCCATTTACAAACCATAAGTGCTAATGACTCCATTCCTTTTTGTGGTTGTAGGGGCTGTTGATTGGAGTACACTAAAACAAACCTAACCTCTCTAGGACATTCAGAAGCCAAGTTATAAGCCCACAAAGGTGTAACTGGACTACTTCTTTAAAGAGACACTAGGCCCGGTGACCTTTGGGACATGGTTTTACCCCCTATAGGAATGTGCGATCATCTTGAAACGTTCAGATCACTTACAACTCAATAGGTTCTACCTTCTTGTAGCATTTCAGCCTGATTGGACGTTGTTTTCACACAAATGGACCCATAATGATGTGAAATTGTGCTTCGTGCAACATAATTCTGGGTGCCATTTTCAAACCTTAAGTGCTAATGACTCCATTCCTTTTTGTGGTTGTAGGGGCTGTTGATTGGAGTACACTAAAACAAACCTGATCTCTCTAGGACATTCAGAAGCCAAGTTATAAGCCCACAAATGTGTAACTGGACTACTTCTTTAAATTGACACCAGATCGGGTGACTTTTGGGACATGGTTTGACCCCCTTAGGAAAGTGCTATCATCATGAAACATTCGGATCACTTACAACTCAATAGATTCTACCTTCCTGTAATGTTTCACCCTGATTGGACCTTGTTTTCACACAAATGAACCCAGAATGATATGAAATTGTGCTTCGTGCTACATAATTCTGGGTGCCATTTAAAAACCATAAGTGCTAATGGCTCCATTCCTTTTTGAGGTTGTAGGGGCTGTTGATTGGAGTACACTAAAACAAACCTGATCTCTCTAGGACATTCAGAAGCCAAGTTATAAACCCTCAAAGGTGTAACTGGACTACTTCTTTAAAGTGACACCAGGCCCGGTGACCTTTGGGACATGGTTTGACCCCCTATAGGAATGTGCGATCATCATGAAACGTTCAGATCACTTACAACTCAATAGATTCTACCTTCTTGTAACGTTTCAGCCTGATTGGACCTTGTTTTCACACAAATGGACCCAGAATGATGTGAAATTGTGCTTCGTGCAACATAATTCTGGGTGCCATTTACAAACCATAAGTGCTAATGACTCCATTCCTTTTTGTGGTTGTAGGGGCTGTTGATTGGAGCACATTAAAACAAACCTGATCTCTCTAGGACATTCAGAAGCCAAGTTATAAGCCCACAAATGTGTAACTGGACTACTTCTTTAAATTGACACCAGATCCGGTGACCTTTGGGACATGGTTTGACCCCCTTAGGAAAGTGCTATCATCATGAAACGTTCAGATCACTTAAAACTCAATAGATTCTACCTTCCTGTAACGTTTCAGCCTGATTGGACCTTGTTTTCACACAAATGAACCCAGAATTATGTGAAATTGTGCTTAGTGCAGCATAATTCTGGGTGCCATTTAAAAACCATAAGTGCTAATGACTCCATTCCTTTTTGAGGTTGTAGGGGATGTTGATTGGCGTACACTAAAACAAACCTGATCTCTCTAGGACATTCAGAAGCCAAGTTATAAGCCCACAAATGTGTAACTGGACTACTTCTTTAAATTGACACCAGATCCGGTGACCTTTGGGACATGGTTTGACCCCCTTAGTAAAGTGCTATCATCATGAAACGTTCAGATCACTTACAACTCAATAGATTCTACCTTCTTGTAGCGTTTCAGCCTGATTGGACCTTGTTTTCACACAAATGGACCCAGAATGATGTGAAATTGTGCTTCGTGCAACATAATTCTGGGTGCCATTTACAAACCATAAGTGCTAATGACTCCATTCCTTTTTGTGGTTGTAGGGGCTGTTGATTGGAGCACATTAAAACATACCTGATCTCTCTAGGACATTCAGAAGCCAAGTTATAAGCCCACAAATGTGTAACTGGACTACTTCTTTAAATTGACACCAGATCCGGTGACCTTTGGGACATTTTTTGACCCCCTTAGGAAAGTGCTATCATCATGAAACGTTCAGATCACTTACAACTCAATAGATTCTACCTTCCTGTAACGTTTCAGCCTGATTGGACCTTGTTTTCACACAAATGAACCCAGAATGATGTGAAATTGTGCTTAGTGCAACATAATTCTGGGTGCCATTTAAAAACCATAAGTGCTAATGACTCCATTCCTTTTTGTGGTTGTAGGGGCTGTTGGTTGGATTACAGTAAAACAAACCTGATCTCTCTAGGACATTCAGAAGCCAAGTTATAAGCCCACAAATGTGTAACTGGACTACTTCTTTAAATTGACACCAGATCCGGTGACCTTTGGGACATGGTTTGACCCCCTTAGGAAAGTGCTATCATCATGAAACGTTCAGATAACTTACAACTCAATAGATTCTACCTTCTTGTAGCGTTTCAGCCTGATTGGACCTTGTTTTCACACAAATGGACCCAGAATGATGTGAAATTGTGCTTCGTGCAACATAATTCTGGGTGCCATTTACAAACCATAAGTGCTAATGACTCCATTCCTTTTTGTGGTTGTAGGGGCTGTTGATTGGAGCACATTAAAACAAATCTGATCTCTCTAGGACATTCAGAAGCCAAGTTATAAGCCCACAAATGTGTAACTGGACTACTTCTTTAAATTGACACCAGATCTGGTGACCTTTGGGACATGGTTTGACCCCCTTAGGAAAGTGCTATCATCATGAAACGTTCAGATCACTTACAACTCAATAGATTCTACCTTCTTGTAGCGTTTCAGCCTGATTGGACCTTGTTTTCACACAAATGGACCCAGAATGATGTGAAATTGTGCTTCGTGCAACATAATTCTGGGTGCCATTTACAAACCATAAGTGCTAATGACTCCATTCCTTTTTGTGGTTGTAGGGGCTGTTGATTGGAGCACATTAAAACAAACCTGATCTCTCTAGGACATTCAGAAGCCAAGTTATAAGCCCACAAATGTGTAACTGGACTACTTATTTAAATTGACACCAGATCCGGTGACCTTTGGGACATGGTTTGACACACTTAGGAAAGTGCTATCATCATGAAACGTTCAGATCACTTACAACTCAATAGATTCTACCTTCCTGTAACGTTTCAGCCTGATTGGACCTTGTTTTCACACAAATGAACCCAGAATGATGTGAAATTGTGCTTCGTGCAACATAATTCTGGGTGCAATTTACAAATCATAAGTGCTAATGACTCCATTCCTTTTTGTGGTTGTAGGGGCTGTTGATTGGAGTACACTAAAACAAACCTAACCTCTCTAGGACATTCAGAAGCCAAGTTATAAGCCCACAAAGGTGTAACTGGACTACTTCTTTAAAGAGACACCAGAACCGGTGACCTTTGGGACATGGTTTTACCCCCTATAGGAATGTGCGATCATCTTGAAACGTTCAGATCACTAACAACTCAATAGGTTCTTCCTTCTTGTAGCGTTTCAGCCTGATTGGACGTTGTTTTCACACAAATGGACCCAGAATGATGTGAAATTGTGCTTCGTGCAACATAATTCTGGGTGCCATTTAAAAACCATAAGTGCTAATGACTCCATTCCTTTTTGAGGTTGTAGGGGCTGTTGATTGGAGTACACTAAAACAAACCTGATCTCTCTAGGACATTCAGAAGCCAAGTTATAAGCCCTCAAAGGTGCAACTGGACTACTTCTTTAAAGAGACACCAGGCCCGGTGACCTTTGGGACATGGTTTTACCCCCTATAGGAATGTGCGGTCATCTTGAAACGTTCAGATCACTTACAACTCAATAGATTCTACCTTCTTGTAGCGTTTCAGCCTGATTGGACCTTGTTTTCACACAAATGGACCCAGAATGATGTAAAATTGTGCTTCATGCAACATAATTCTGGGTGCCATTTACAAACCATAAGTGATAATGACTCCATTCCTTTTTGTGGTTGTAGGGGATGTTGATTGGCGTACACTAAAACAAACCTGATCTCTCTAGGACATTCAGAAGCCAAGTTATAAGCCCTCAAAGGTGTAACTGAACTACTTCTTTAAATTCACACCAGATCCGGTGACCTTTGGGACATGGTTTGACCCCCTATAGGAATGTGCGATCATCATGAAACGTTCAGATCACTTACAACTCAATAGATTCTACCTTCTTGTAACGTTTCAGCCTGATTGGACCTTGTTTTCACACAAATGGACCCAGAATGATGTGAAATTGTGCTTCATGCAACATATTTCTGGGTGCCATTTACAAACCATAAGTGCTAATGACTCCATTCCTTTTTGTGGTTGTAGGGGCTGTTGGTTGGAGTACATTAAAACAAACCTGATCTCTCTAGGACATTCAGAAGCCAAGTTATAAGCCCACAAATGTGTAAATGGACTACGTCTTTAAATTGACACCAGATCCGGTGACCTTTGGGACATGGTTTGACCCCCTTAGGAAAGTGCTATCATCATGAAACGTTCGGATCACTTACAACTCAATAGATTCTACCTTCCTATAACGTTTCAGCCTGATTGGACCTTGTTTTCACACAAATGAACCCAGAATGATGTGAAATTGTGCTTAGTGCAGCATAATTCTGGGTGCCATTTAAAAACCATAAGTGCTAATGACTCCATTCCTTTTTGAGGTTGTAGGGGATGTTGATTGGAGTACACTAAAACAAACCTGATCTCTCTAGGATTTTCAGAAGCCAAGTTATAAGCCCACAAAGGTGTAACTGGACTTCTTCTTTAAAGTGACACCAGGTCCGGTGACCTTTGGGACATGGTTTTACCCCCTATAGGAATGTGCAATCATCTTGAAACGTTCAGATCACTTACAACTCAATAGATTCTACCTTCTTGTAGCGTTTCAGCCTGATTGGACCTTGTTTTCACACAAATGGACCCAGAATGATGTGAAATTGTGCTTTGTGCAACATAATTCTGGGTGCCATTTACAAACCATAAGTGCTAATGACTCCATTCCTTTTTGAGGTTGTAGGGGCTGTTGATTGGAGTACATTAAAACAAACCTGATCTCTCTAGGACATTCAGAAGCCAAGTTATAAGCCCACAAATGTGTAACTGGACTACTTCTTTAAATTGACACCAGATCCGGTGACCTTTGGGACATGGTTTGACCCCCTTAGGAAAGTGCTATCATCATGAAACGTTCAGATCACTTACAACTCAATAGATTCTACCTTCCTGTAACGTTTCAGCCTGATTGGACCTTGTTTTCACACAAATGAACCCAGAATTATGTGAAATTGTGCTTAGTTTAGCATAATTCTGGGTGCCATTTAAAAACCATAAGTGCTAATGACTCCATTCCTTTTTGAGGTTGTAGGGGATGTTGATTGGCGTACACTAAAACAAACCTGATCTCTCTAGGACATTCAGAAGCCAAGTTATAAGCCCACAAATGTGTAAATGGACTACTTCTTTAAATTGACACCAGATCCGGTGACCTTTGGGACATGGTTTGACCCCCTTAGGAAATTGCTATCATCATGATACGTTCGGATCACTTACAACTCAATAGATTCTGCCTTCCTGTAACGTTTCAGCCTGATTGGACCTTGTTTTCACACAAATGAACCCAGAATGATGTGAAATTGTGCTTAGTGCAGCATAATTCTGTGTGCCATTTAAAAACCATAAGAGCTAATGACTCCATTCCTTTTTGAGGTTGTAGGGGATGTTGATTGGAGTACACTAAAACAAACCTGATCTCTCTAGGATATTCAGAAGCCAAGTTATAAGCCCACAAAGGTGTAACTGGACTACTTCTTTAAATTGATACCAGATCGGGTGACCTTTGGGACATGGTTTGACCCCCTTAGGAAAGTGCTATCATCATGAAATGTTCAGATCACTTACAACTCAATAGATTCTACCTTCCTGTAACGTTTCAGCCTGATTGGACCTTGTTTTCACACAAATGAACCCAGAATTATGTGAAATTGTGCTTAGTGCAGCATAATTCTGGGTGCCATTTAAAAACCATAAGTGCTAATGACTCCATTCCTTTTTGAGGTTGTAGGGGATGTTGATTGGCGTACACTAAAACAAACCTGATCTCTCTAGGACATTCAGAAGCCAAGTTATAAGCCCACAAATGTGTAACTGGACTACTTCTTTAAATTGACACCAGATCCGGTGACCTTTGGGACATGGTTTGACCCCCTTAGGAAAGTGCTATCATCATGAAACGTTCAGATCACTTACAACTCAATGGATTCTACCTTCTTGTAGCGTTTCAGCCTGATTGGACCTTGTTTTCACACAAATGGACCCAGAATGATGTGAAATTGTGCTTCGTGCAACATAATTCTGGGTGCCATTTACAAAACATAAGTGCTAATGACTCCATTCCTTTTTGTGGTTGTAGGGGCTGTTGATTGGAGCACATTAAAACAAATCTGATCTCTCTAGGACATTCAGAAGCCAAGTTATAAGCCCACAAATGTGTAACTGGACTACTTCTTTAAATTCACACCAGATCCTGTGACCTTTGGGACATGGTTTGACCCCCTTAGGAAAGTGCTATAATCATGAAACGTTCAGATCACTTACAACTCAATAGATTCTACCTTCCTGTAACGTTTCAGCCTGATTGGACCTTGTTTTCACACAAATGAGCCCAGAATGATGTGAAATTGTGCTTCGTGCAACATAATTCTGGGTGCCATTTACAAACCATAAGTGCTAATGACTCCATTCCTTTTTGTGGTTGTAGGGGCTTTTGATTGGAGAACAGTAAAACAAACCTAACCTCTCTAGGACATTCAGAAGCCAAGTTATAAGCCCTCAAAGGTGTAACTGAACTACTTCTTTAAATTCACACCAGATCCGGTGACCTTTGGGACATGGTTTGACCCCCTTAGGAAAGTGCTACAATCATGAAACGTTCAGATCACTTACAACTCAATAGAATCTACCTTCCTGTAACGTTTCAGCCTGATTGGACCTTGTTTTCACACAAATGAGCCCAGAATGATGTGAAATTGTGCTTCGTGCAACATAATTCTGGGTGCCATTTACAAACCATAAGTGCTAATGACTCCATTCCTTTTTGTGGTTGTAGGGGCTTTTGATTGTAGAACACTAAAACAAACCTATCCTCTCTAGGACATTCAGAAGCCAAGTTATAAGCCCTCAAAGGTGTAACTGAACTACTTCTTTAAAGTGACACCAGGCCCGGTGACCTTTGGGACATGGTTTGACCCCCTATAGGAATGTGCGATCATCATGAAACGTTCAGATCACTTACAACTCAATAGATTCTACCTTCTTGTAACGTTTCAGCCTGATTGGACCTTGTTTTCACACAAATGGACCCAGAATGATGTGAAATTGTGCTTCGTGCAACATATTTCTGGGTGCCATTTACAAACCATAAGTGCTAATGACTCCATTCCTTTTTGTGGTTGTAGGTGCTGTTGGTTGGAGTACATTAAAACAAACCTGATCTCTCTAGGACATTCAGAAGCCAAGTTATAAGCCCACAAATGTGTAAATGGACTACGTCTTTAAATTGACACCAGATCCGGTGACCTTTGGGACATGGTTTGACCCCCTTAGGAAAGTGCTACAATCATGAAACGTTCAGATCACTTACAACTCAATAGAATCTACCTTCCTGTAACGTTTCAGCCTGATTGGACCTTGTTTTCACACAAATGAGCCCAGAATGATGTGAAATTGTGCTTCGTGCAACATAATTCTGGGTGCCATTTACAAACCATAAGTGCTAATGACTCCATTCCTTTTTGTGGTTGTAGGGGCTTTTGATTGTAGAACACTAAAACAAACCTATCCTCTCTAGGACATTCAGAAGCCAAGTTATAAGCCCTCAAAGGTGTAACTGAACTACTTCTTTAAAGTGACACCAGGCCCGGTGACCTTTGGGACATGGTTTGACCCCCTATAGGAATGTGCGATCATCATGAAACGTTCAGATCACTTACAACTCAATAGATTCTACCTTCTTGTAACGTTTCAGCCTGATTGGACCTTGTTTTCACACAAATGGACCCAGAATGATGTGAAATTGTGCTTCGTGCAAAATATTTCTGGGTGCCATTTACAAACCATAAGTGCTAATGACTCCATTCCTTTTTGTGGTTGTAGGTGCTGTTGGTTGGAGTACATTAAAACAAACCTGATCTCTCTAGGACATTCAGAAGCCAAGTTATAAGCCCACAAATGTGTAAATGGACTACGTCTTTAAATTGACACCAGATCCGGTGACCTTTGGGACATGGTTTGACCCCCTTAGGAAAGTGCTATCATCATGAAACGTTCAGATCACTTACAACTCAATAGATTCTACCTTCCTGTAACGTTTCAGCCTGATTGGACCTTGTTTTCACACAAATGAACCCAGAATTATGTGAAATTGTGCTTAGTTTAGCATAATTCTGGGTGCCATTTAAAAACCATAAGTGCTAATGACTCCATTCCTTTTTGAGGTTGTAGGGGATGTTGATTGGCGTACACTAAAACAAACCTGATCTCTCTAGGACATTCAGAAGCCAAGTTATAAGCCCACAAATGTGTAAATGGAATACTTCTTTAAATTGACACCAGATCCGGTGACCTTTGGGACATGGTTTTACCCCCTATAGGAATGTGCAATCATCTTGAAACGTTCAGATCACTTACAACTCAATAGATTCTACCTTCTTGTAGCGTTTCAGCCTGATTGGACCTTGTTTTCACACAAATGGACCCAGAATGATGTGAAATTGTGCTTAGTGCAGCATAATTCTGGGTGCCATTTAAAAACCATAAGTGCTAATGACTCCATTCCTTTTTGAGGTTGTAGGGGATGTTGATTGGCGTACACTAAAACAAACCTGATCTCTCTAGGACATTCAGAAGCCAAGTTATAAGCCCACAAATGTGTAACTGTACTACTTATTTAAATTGACACCAGATCCGGTGACCTTTGGGACATGGTTTGACCCCCTTAGGAAAGTGCTATCATCATGAAACGTTCAGATCACTTACAACTCAATAGATTCTACCTTCTTGTAGCGTTTCAGCCTGATTGGACCTTGTTTTCACACAAATGGACCCAGAATGATGTGAAATTGTGCTTCGTGCAACATAATTCTGGGTGCCATTTACAAAACATAAGTGCTAATGACTCCATTCCTTTTTGTGGTTGTAGGGGCTGTTGATTGGAGCACATTAAAACAAATCTGATCTCTCTAGGACATTCAGAAGCCAAGTTATAAGCCCACAAATGTGTAACTGGACTACTTCTTTAAATTCACACCAGATCCTGTGACCTTTGGGACATGGTTTGACCCCCTTAGGAAAGTGCTATAATCATGAAACGTTCAGATCACTTACAACTCAATAGATTCTACCTTCCTGTAACGTTTCAGCCTGATTGGACCTTGTTTTCACACAAATGAGCCCAGAATGATGTGAAATTGTGCTTCGTGCAACATAATTCTGGGTGCCATTTACAAACCATAAGTGCTAATGACTCCATTCCTTTTTGTGGTTGTAGGGGCTTTTGATTGGAGAACAGTAAAACAAACCTAACCTCTCTAGGACATTCAGAAGCCAAGTTATAAGCCCTCAAAGGTGTAACTGAACTACTTCTTTAAATTCACACCAGATCCGGTGACCTTTGGGACATGGTTTGACCCCCTTAGGAAAGTGCTACAATCATGAAACGTTCAGATCACTTACAACTCAATAGAATCTACCTTCCTGTAACGTTTCAGCCTGATTGGACCTTGTTTTCACACAAATGAGCCCAGAATGATGTGAAATTGTGCTTCGTGCAACATAATTCTGGGTGCCATTTACAAACCATAAGTGCTAATGACTCCATTCCTTTTTGTGGTTGTAGGGGCTTTTGATTGTAGAACACTAAAACAAACCTATCCTCTCTAGGACATTCAGAAGCCAAGTTATAAGCCCTCAAAGGTGTAACTGAACTACTTCTTTAAAGTGACACCAGGCCCGGTGACCTTTGGGACATGGTTTGACCCCCTATAGGAATGTGCGATCATCATGAAACGTTCAGATCACTTACAACTCAATAGATTCTACCTTCTTGTAACGTTTCAGCCTGATTGGACCTTGTTTTCACACAAATGGACCCAGAATGATGTGAAATTGTGCTTCGTGCAACATATTTCTGGGTGCCATTTACAAACCATAAGTGCTAATGACTCCATTCCTTTTTGTGGTTGTATGGGCTGTTGGTTGGACTACATTAAAACAAACCTGATCTCTCTAGGACATTCAGAAGCCAAGTTATAAGCCCACAAATGTGTAAATGGACTACGTCTTTAAATTGACACCAGATCCGGTGACCTTTGGGACATGGTTTGACCCCCTTAGGAAAGTGCTATCATCATGAAACGTTCAGATCACTTACAACTCAATAGATTCTACCTTCCTGTAACGTTTCAGCCTGATTGGACCTTGTTTTCACACAAATGAACCCAGAATTATGTGAAATTGTGCTTAGTTTAGCATAATTCTGGGTGCCATTTAAAAACCATAAGTGCTAATGACTCCATTCCTTTTTGAGGTTGTAGGGGATGTTGATTGGCGTACACTAAAACAAACCTGATCTCTCTAGGACATTCAGAAGCCAAGTTATAAGCCCACAAATGTGTAAATGGAATACTTCTTTAAATTGACACCAGATCCGGTGACCTTTGGGACATGGTTTTACCCCCTATAGGAATGTGCAATCATCTTGAAACGTTCAGATCACTTACAACTCAATAGATTCTACCTTCTTGTAGCGTTTCAGCCTGATTGGACCTTGTTTTCACACAAATGGACCCAGAATGATGTGAAATTGTGCTTCGTGCAACATAATTCTGGGTGCCATTTACAAACCATAAGTGCTAATGACTCCATTCCTTTTTGTGGTTGTAGGGGCTGTTGATTGGAGCACATTAAAACAAACCTGATCTCTCTAGGACATTCAGAAGCCAAGTTATAAGCCCACAAATGTGTAACTGGACTACTTATTTAAATTGACACCAGATCCGGTGACCTTTGGGACATGGTTTGACCCCCTTAGGAAAGTGCTATCATCATGAAACGTTCAGATCACTTACAACTCAATAGATTCTACCTTCCTGTAACGTTTCAGCCTGATTGGACCTTGTTTTCACACAAATGAACCCAGAATTATGTGAAATTGTTCTTAGTGCAGCATAATTCTGGGTGCCATTTAAAAACCATAAGTGCTAATGACTCCATTCCTTTTTGAGGTTGTAGGGGATGTTGATTGGCGTACACTAAAACAAACCTGATCTCTCTAGGACATTCAGAAGCCAGTTTATAAGCCCACAAATGTGTAACTGGACTACTTCTTTAAATTGACACCAGATCCGGTGACCTTTGGGACATGGTTTGACCCCCTTAGGAAAGTGCTATCATCATGAAACGTTCAGATCACTTACAACTCAATAGATTCTACCTTCTTGTAGCGTTTCAGCCTGATTGGACCTTGTTTTCACACAAATGGACCCAGAATGATGTGAAATTGTGCTTCGTGCAACATAATTCTGGGTGCCATTTACAAAACATAAGTGCTAATGACTCAATTCCTTTTTGTGGTTGTAGGGGCTGTTGATTGGAGCACATTAAAACAAATCTGATCTCTCTAGGACATTCAGAAGCCAAGTTATAAGCCCACAAATGTGTAACTGGACTACTTCTTTAAATTCACACCAGATCCTGTGACCTTTGGGACATGGTTTGACCCCCTTAGGAAAGTGCTATAATCATGAAACGTTCAGATCACTTACAACTCAATAGATTCTACCTTCCTGTAACGTTTCAGCCTGATTGGACCTTGTTTTCAAACAAATGAGCCCAGAATGATGTGAAATTGTGCTTCGTGCAACATAATTCTGGGTGCCATTTACAAACCATAAGTGCTAATGACTCCATTCCTTTTTGTGGTTGTAGGGGCTTTTGATTGGAGAACACTAAAACAAACCTAACCTCTCTAGGACATTCAGAAGCCAAGTTATAAGCCCTTAAAGGTGTAACTGAACTACTTCTTTAAATTCACACCAGATCCGGTGACCTTTGGGACATGGTTTGACCCCCTTAGGAAAGTGCTACAATCATGAAACGTTCAGATCACTTACAACTCAATAGAATCTACCTTCCTGTAACGTTTCAGCCTGATTGGACCTTGTTTTCACACAAATGAGCCCAGAATGATGTGAAATTGTGCTTCGTGCAACATAATTCTGGGTGCCATTTACAAACCATAAGTGCTAATGACTCCATTCCTTTTTGTGGTTGTAGGGGCTTTTGATTGTAGAACACTAAAACAAACCTATCCTCTCTAGGACATTCAGAAGCCAAGTTATAAGCCCTCAAATGTGTAACTGAACTACTTCTTTAATGTGACACCAGGCCCGGTGACCTTTGGGACATGGTTTGACCCCCTATAGGAATGTGCGATCATCATGAAACGTTCAGATCACTTACAACTCAATAGATTCTACCTTCTTGTAACGTTTCAGCCTGATTGGACCTTGTTTTCACACAAATGGACCCAGAATGATGTGAAATTGTGCTTCGTGCAACATATTTCTGGGTGCCATTTACAAACCATAAGTGCTAATGACTCCATTCCTTTTTGTGGTTGTAGGGGCTGTTGGTTGGAGTACATTAAAACAAACCTGATCTCTCTAGGACATTCAGAAGCCAAGTTATAAGCCCACAAATGTGTAAATGGACTACGTCTTTAAATTGACACCAGATCCGGTGACCTTTGGGACATGGTTTGACCCCCTTAGGAAAGTGCTATCATCATGAAACGTTTGGATCACTTACAACTCAATAGATTCTACCTTCCTATAACGTTTCAGCCTGATTGGACCTTGTTTTCACACAAATGAACCCAGAATGATGTGAAATTGTGCTTAGTGCAGCATAATTCTGGGTGCCATTTAAAAACCATAAGTGCTAATGACTCCATTCCTTTTTGAGGTTGTAGGGGATGTTGATTGGAGTACACTAAAACAAACCTGATCTCTCTAGGATATTCAGAAGCCAAGTTATAAGCCCACAAAGGTGTAACTGGACTTCTTCTTTAAAGTGACACCAGGTCCGGTGACCTTTGGGACATGGTTTTACCCCCTATAGGAATGTGCAATCATCTTGAAACGTTCAGATCACTTACAACTCAATAGATTCTACCTTCTTGAAGCGTTTCAGCCTGATTGGACCTTGTTTTCACACAAATGGACCCAGAATGATGTGAAATTGTGCTTCGTGCAACATAATTCTGGGTGCCATTTACAAACCATAAGTGCTAATGACTCCATTCCTTTTTGAGGTTGTAGGGGCTGTTGATTGGAGTACATTAAAACAAACCTGATCTCTCTAGGACATTCAGAAGCCAAGTTATAAGCCCACAAATGTGTAACTGGACTACTTCTTTAAATTGACACCAGATCCGGTGACCTTTGGGACATGGTTTGACCCCCTTAGGAAAGTGCTATCATCATCAAACGTTCAGATCACTTACAACTCAATAGATTCTACCTTCCTGTAACGTTTCAGCCTGATTGGACCTTGTTTTCACACAAATGAACCCAGAATTATGTGAAATTGTGCTTAGTTTAGCATAATTCTGGGTGCCATTTAAAAACCATAAGTGCTAATGACTCCATTCCTTTTTGAGGTTGTAGGGGATGTTGATTGGCGTACACTAAAACAAACCTGATCTCTCTAGGACATTCAGAAGCCAAGTTATAAGCCCACAAATGTGTAACTGGACTACTTCTTTAAATTCACACCAGATCCTGTGACCTTTGGGACATGGTTTGACCCCCTTAGGAAAGTGCTATAATCTTGAAACGTTCAGATCACTTACAACTCAATAGATTCTACCTTCCTGTAACGTTTCAGCCTGATTGGACCTTGTTTTCACACAAATGAGCCCAGAATGATGTGAAATTGTGCTTCGTGCAACATAATTCTGGGTGCCATTTACAAACCATAAGTGCTAATGACTCCATTCCTTTTTGTGGTTGTAGGGGCTTTTGATTGGAGAACAGTAAAACAAACCTAACCTCTCTAGGACATTCAGAAGCCAAGTTATAAGCCCTCAAAGGTGTAACTGAACTACTTCTTTAAATTCACACCAGATCCGGTGACCTTTGGGACATGGTTTGACCCCCTTAGGAAAGTGCTACAATCATGAAACGTTCAGATCACTTACAACTCAATAGAATCTACCTTCCTGTAACGTTTCAGCCTGATTGGACCTTGTTTTCACACAAATGAGCCCAGAATGATGTGAAATTGTGCTTCGTGCAACATAATTCTGGGTGCCATTTACAAACCATAAGTGCTAATGACTCCATTCCTTTTTGTGGTTGTAGGGGCTTTTGATTGTAGAACACTAAAACAAACCTATCCTCTCTAGGACATTCAGAAGCCAAGTTATAAGCCCTCAAAGGTGTAACTGAACTACTTCTTTAAAGTGACACCAGGCCCGGTGACCTTTGGGACATGGTTTGACCCCCTATAGGAATGTGCGATCATCATGAAACGTTCAGATCACTTACAACTCAATAGATTCTACCTTCTTGTAACGTTTCAGCCTGATTGGACCTTGTTTTCACACAAATGGACCCAGAATGATGTGAAATTGTGCTTCGTGCAACATATTTCTGGGTGCCATTTACAAACCATAAGTGCTAATGACTCCATTCCTTTTTGTGGTTGTAGGTGCTGTTGGTTGGAGTACATTAAAACAAACCTGATCTCTCTAGGACATTCAGAAGCCAAGTTATAAGCCCACAAATGTGTAAATGGACTACGTCTTTAAATTGACACCAGATCCGGTGACCTTTGGGACATGGTTTGACCCCCTTAGGAAAGTGCTATCATCATGAAACGTTCAGATCACTTACAACTCAATAGATTCTACCTTCCTGTAACGTTTCAGCCTGATTGGACCTTGTTTTCACACAAATGAACCCAGAATTATGTGAAATTGTGCTTAGTTTAGCATAATTCTGGGTGCCATTTAAAAACCATAAGTGCTAATGACTCCATTCCTTTTTGAGGTTGTAGGGGATGTTGATTGGCGTACACTAAAACAAACCTGATCTCTCTAGGACATTCAGAAGCCAAGTTATAAGCCCACAAATGTGTAAATGGAATACTTCTTTAAATTGACACCAGATCCGGTGACCTTTGGGACATGGTTTTACCCCCTATAGGAATGTGCAATCATCTTGAAACGTTCAGATCACTTACAACTCAATAGATTCTACCTTCTTGTAGCGTTTCAGCCTGATTGGACCTTGTTTTCACACAAATGGACCCAGAATGATGTGAAATTGTGCTTAGTGCAGCATAATTCTGGGTGCCATTTAAAAACCATAAGTGCTAATGACTCCATTCCTTTTTGAGGTTGTAGGGGATGTTGATTGGCGTACACTAAAACAAACCTGATCTCTCTAGGACATTCAGAAGCCAAGTTATAAGCCCACAAATGTGTAACTGTACTACTTATTTAAATTGACACCAGATCCGGTGACCTTTGGGACATGGTTTGACCCCCTTAGGAAAGTGCTATCATCATGAAACGTTCAGATCACTTACAACTCAATAGATTCTACCTTCTTGTAGCGTTTCAGCCTGATTGGACCTTGTTTTCACACAAATGGACCCAGAATGATGTGAAATTGTGCTTCGTGCAACATAATTCTGGGTGCCATTTACAAAACATAAGTGCTAATGACTCCATTCCTTTTTGTGGTTGTAGGGGCTGTTGATTGGAGCACATTAAAACAAATCTGATCTCTCTAGGACATTCAGAAGCCAAGTTATAAGCCCACAAATGTGTAACTGGACTACTTCTTTAAATTCACACCAGATCCTGTGACCTTTGGGACATGGTTTGACCCCCTTAGGAAAGTGCTATAATCATGAAACGTTCAGATCACTTACAACTCAATAGATTCTACCTTCCTGTAACGTTTCAGCCTGATTGGACCTTGTTTTCACACAAATGAGCCCAGAATGATGTGAAATTGTGCTTCGTGCAACATAATTCTGGGTGCCATTTACAAACCATAAGTGCTAATGACTCCATTCCTTTTTGTGGTTGTAGGGGCTTTTGATTGGAGAACAGTAAAACAAACCTAACCTCTCTAGGACATTCAGAAGCCAAGTTATAAGCCCTCAAAGGTGTAACTGAACTACTTCTTTAAATTCACACCAGATCCGGTGACCTTTGGGACATGGTTTGACCCCCTTAGGAAAGTGCTACAATCATGAAACGTTCAGATCACTTACAACTCAATAGAATCTACCTTCCTGTAACGTTTCAGCCTGATTGGACCTTGTTTTCACACAAATGAGCCCAGAATGATGTGAAATTGTGCTTCGTGCAACATAATTCTGGGTGCCATTTACAAACCATAAGTGCTAATGACTCCATTCCTTTTTGTGGTTGTAGGGGCTTTTGATTGTAGAACACTAAAACAAACCTATCCTCTCTAGGACATTCAGAAGCCAAGTTATAAGCCCTCAAAGGTGTAACTGAACTACTTCTTTAAAGTGACACCAGGCCCGGTGACCTTTGGGACATGGTTTGACCCCCTATAGGAATGTGCGATCATCATGAAACGTTCAGATCACTTACAACTCAATAGATTCTACCTTCTTGTAACGTTTCGGCCTGATTGGACCTTGTTTTCACACAAATGGACCCAGAATGATGTGAAATTGTGCTTCGTGCAACATATTTCTGGGTGCCATTTACAAACCATAAGTGCTAATGACTCCATTCCTTTTTGTGGTTGTATGGGCTGTTGGTTGGACTACATTAAAACAAACCTGATCTCTCTAGGACATTCAGAAGCCAAGTTATAAGCCCACAAATGTGTAAATGGACTACGTCTTTAAATTGACACCAGATCCGGTGACCTTTGGGACATGGTTTGACCCCCTTAGGAAAGTGCTATCATCATGAAACGTTCAGATCACTTACAACTCAATAGATTCTACCTTCCTGTAACGTTTCAGCCTGATTGGACCTTGTTTTCACACAAATGAACCCAGAATTATGTGAAATTGTGCTTAGTTTAGCATAATTCTGGGTGCCATTTAAAAACCATAAGTGCTAATGACTCCATTCCTTTTTGAGGTTGTAGGGGATGTTGATTGGCGTACACTAAAACAAACCTGATCTCTCTAGGACATTCAGAAGCCAAGTTATAAGCCCACAAATGTGTAAATGGAATACTTCTTTAAATTGACACCAGATCCGGTGACCTTTGGGACATGGTTTTACCCCCTATAGGAATGTGCAATCATCTTGAAACGTTCAGATCACTTACAACTCAATAGATTCTACCTTCTTGTAGCGTTTCAGCCTGATTGGACCTTGTTTTCACACAAATGGACCCAGAATGATGTGAAATTGTGCTTCGTGCAACATAATTCTGGGTGCCATTTACAAACCATAAGTGCTAATGACTCCATTCCTTTTTGTGGTTGTAGGGGCTGTTGATTGGAGCACATTAAAACAAACCTGATCTCTCTAGGACATTCAGAAGCCAAGTTATAAGCCCACAAATGTGTAACTGGACTACTTATTTAAATTGACACCAGATCCGGTGACCTTTGGGACATGGTTTGACCCCCTTAGGAAAGTGCTATCATCATGAAACGTTCAGATCACTTACAACTCAATAGATTCTACCTTCCTGTAACGTTTCAGCCTGATTGGACCTTGTTTTCACACAAATGAACCCAGAATTATGTGAAATTGTTCTTAGTGCAGCATAATTCTGGGTGCCATTTAAAAACCATAAGTGCTAATGACTCCATTCCTTTTTGAGGTTGTAGGGGATGTTGATTGGCGTACACTAAAACAAACCTGATCTCTCTAGGACATTCAGAAGCCAATTTATAAGCCCACAAATGTGTAACTGGACTACTTCTTTAAATTGACACCAGATCCGGTGACCTTTGGGACATGGTTTGACCCCCTTAGGAAAGTGCTATCATCATGAAACGTTCAGATCACTTACAACTCAATAGATTCTACCTTCTTGTAGCGTTTCAGCCTGATTGGACCTTGTTTTCACACAAATGGACCCAGAATGATGTGAAATTGTGCTTCGTGCAACATAATTCTGGGTGCCATTTACAAAACATAAGTGCTAATGACTCAATTCCTTTTTGTGGTTGTAGGGGCTGTTGATTGGAGCACATTAAAACAAATCTGATCTCTCTAGGACATTCAGAAGCCAAGTTATAATCCCACAAATGTGTAACTGGACTACTTCTTTAAATTCACACCAGATCCTGTGACCTTTGGGACATGGTTTGACCCCCTTAGGAAAGTGCTATAATCATGAAACGTTCAGATCACTTACAACTCAATAGATTCTACCTTCCTGTAACGTTTCAGCCTGATTGGACCTTGTTTTCAAACAAATGAGCCCAGAATGATGTGAAATTGTGCTTCGTGCAACATAATTCTGGGTGCCATTTACAAACCAAAAGTGCTAATGACTCCATTCCTTTTTGTGGTTGTAGGGGCTTTTGATTGGAGAACACTAAAACAAACCTAACCTCTCTAGGACATTCAGAAGCCAAGTTATAAGCCCTTAAAGGTGTAACTGAACTACTTCTTTAAAATCACACCAGATCCGGTGACCTTTGGGACATGGTTTGACCCCCTTAGGAAAGTGCTACAATCATGAAACGTTCAGATCACTTACAACTCAATAGAATCTACCTTCCTGTAACGTTTCAGCCTGATTGGACCTTGTTTTCACACAAATGAGCCCAGAATGATGTGAAATTGTGCTTCGTGCAACATAATTCTGGGTGCCATTTACAAACCATAAGTGCTAATGACTCCATTCCTTTTTGTGGTTGTAGGGGCTTTTGATTGTAGAACACTAAAACAAACCTATCCTCTCTAGGACATTCAGAAGCCAAGTTATAAGCCCTCAAATGTGTAACTGAACTACTTCTTTAAAGTGACACCAGGCCCGGTGACCTTTGGGACATGGTTTGACCCCCTATAGGAATGTGCGATCATCATGAAACGTTCAGATCACTTACAACTCAATAGATTCTACCTTCTTGTAACGTTTCAGCCTGATTGGACCTTGTTTTCACACAAATGGACCCAGAATGATGTGAAATTGTGCTTCGTGCAACATATTTCTGGGTGCCATTTACAAACCATAAGTGCTAATGACTCCATTCCTTTTTTGTGGTTGTAGGGGCTGTTGGTTGGAGTACATTAAAACAAACCTGATCTCTCTAGGACATTCAGAAGCCAAGTTATAAGCCCACAAATGTGTAAATGGACTACGTCTTTAAATTGACACCAGATCCGGTGACCTTTGGGACATGGTTTGACCCCCTTAGGAAAGTGCTATCATCATGAAACGTTTGGATCACTTACAACTCAATAGATTCTACCTTCCTATAACGTTTCAGCCTGATTGGACCTTGTTTTCACACAAATGAACCCAGAATGATGTGAAATTGTGCTTAGTGCAGCATAATTCTGGGTGCCATTTAAAAACCATAAGTGCTAATGACTCCATTCCTTTTTGAGGTTGTAGGGGATGTTGATTGGAGTACACTAAAACAAACCTGATCTCTCTAGGATATTCAGAAGCCAAGTTATAAGCCCACAAAGGTGTAACTGGACTTCTTCTTTAAAGTGACACCAGGTCCGGTGACCTTTGGGACATGGTTTTACCCCCTATAGGAATGTGCAATCATCTTGAAACGTTCAGATCACTTACAACTCAATAGATTCTACCTTCTTGAAGCGTTTCAGCCTGATTGGACCTTGTTTTCACACAAATGGACCCAGAATGATGTGAAATTGTGCTTCGTGCAACATAATTCTGGGTGCCATTTACAAACCATAAGTGCTAATGACTCCATTCCTTTTTGAGGTTGTAGGGGCTGTTGATTGGAGTACATTAAAACAAACCTGATCTCTCTAGGACATTCAGAAGCCAAGTTATAAGCCCACAAATGTGTAACTGGACTACTTCTTTAAATTGACACCAGATCCGGTGACCTTTGGGACATGGTTTGACCCCCTTAGGAAAGTGCTATCATCATCAAACGTTCAGATCACTTACAACTCAATAGATTCTACCTTCCTGTAACGTTTCAGCCTGATTGGACCTTGTTTTCACACAAATGAACCCAGAATTATGTGAAATTGTGCTTAGTTTAGCATAATTCTGGGTGCCATTTAAAAACCATAAGTGCTAATGACTCCATTCCTTTTTGAGGTTGTAGGGGATGTTGATTGGCGTACACTAAAACAAACCTGATCTCTCTAGGACATTCAGAAGCCAAGTTATAAGCCCACAAATGTGTAAATGGACTACTTCTTTAAATTGACACCAGATCCGGTGACCTTTGGGACATGGTTTGACCCCCTTAGGAAATTGCTATCATCATGATACGTTCGGATCACTTACAACTCAATAGATTCTACCTTCCTGTAATGTTTCAGCCTGATTGGACCTTGTTTTCACACAAATGAACCCAGAATGATGTGAAATTGTGCTTAGTGCAGCATAATTCTGTGTGCCATTTAAAAACCATAAGAGCTAATGACTCCATTCCTTTTTGAGGTTGTAGGGGATGTTGATTGGCGTACACTAAAACAAACCTGATCTCTCTAGGACATTCAGAAGCCAAGTTATAAGCCCACAAATGTGTAAATGGACTACTTCTTTAAATTGACACCAGATCCGGTGACCTTTGGGACATGGTTTTACCCCCTATAGGAATGTGCAATGATCTTGAAACGTTCAGATCACTTACATCTCAATAGATTCTACCTTCTTGTAGCGTTTCAGCCTGATTGGACCTTGTTTTCACACAAATGGACCGAGAATGATGTGAAATTGTGCTTAGTGCAGCATAATTCTGGGTGCCATTTAAAAACCATAAGTGCTAATGACTCCATTCCTTTTTGAGGTTGTAGGGGATGTTGATTGGCGTACACTAAAACAAACCTGATCTCTCTAGGACATTCAGAAGCCAAGTTATAAGCCCACAAATGTGTAACTGGACTACTTCTTTAAATTGATACCAGATCGGGTGACCTTTGGGACATGGTTTGACCCCCTTAGGAAAGTGCTATCATCATGAAACATTCGGATCACTTACAACTCAATAGAATCTACCTTCCTGTAACGTTTCAGCCTGATTGGACCTTGTTTTCACACAAATGAGCCCAGAATGATGTGAAATTGTGCTTCGTGCAACATAATTCTGGGTGCCATTTACAAACCATAAGTGCTAATGACTCCATTCCTTTTTGTGGTTGTAGGGGCTTTTGATTGTAGAACACTAAAACAAACCTATCCTCTCTAGGACATTCAGAAGCCAAGTTATAAGCCCTCAAATGTGTAACTGAACTACTTCTTTAAAGTGACACCAGGCCCGGTGACCTTTGGGACATGGTTTGACCCCCTATAGGAATGTGCGATCATCATGAAACGTTCAGATCACTTACAACTCAATAGATTCTACCTTCTTGTAACGTTTCAGCCTGATTGGACCTTGTTTTCACACAAATGGACCCAGAATGATGTGAAATTGTGCTTCGTGCAACATATTTCTGGGTGCCATTTACAAACCATAAGTGCTAATGACTCCATTCCTTTTTGTGGTTGTAGGGGCTGTTGGTTGGAGTACATTAAAACAAACCTGATCTCTCTAGGACATTCAGAAGCCAAGTTATAAGCCCACAAATGTGTAAATTTATTTATTTATTATTTATTTAACTTATGTTTTTTCAGGAGGATAAACTGCTTGAGATGTAACATCTCGTTTTCGAGCAGGTCCTCCTACAACACAACCAATAACAAATAAGGTGGCAGAGTTAGAAAGTTGTAACAGAAATAAAAAAAAAAAAGGGGAAAGTAAATAATAGTAAAATCAACGATATGTATAAATGTATATATATACACACGTAAATATAAACACATAAGCAAGGATACATAGATACCAACAAGTGTACATACGTACATACATACCTATATACCAAATTAAATTAAATAAAACTGCTGTGAGGCACTCAAAGAGAAATAAGGGCAAGAAATTACATTGTAAATAAACCTAAAGTGAAGTAATATCCCAATTGAATACAAAGTTTGGCAACGAAATACAGCATGTTAGCCATTGAATGCACAAAATCATCATAGTAAAGATTAAACAAAGCAACTACAGCTTGGCTTTACATAAGCATAAACAGTGCGGGAAAATTTACGAATTGTTGAGATGGATCTTAATTCAGCGGGTAATTTATTCCAGTCCTGAGGAGCTTTAACACAAAAGGCGAGTCTACCCACCTCCTTTTTAAAACGAGGAACAACAAATGATGGAAGAGTAGTTAAGCGGGTTGAATACAAGGAATCAATGGGAACCAAAAGTGTTTTTAGATAAAGTGGAAAATCAAAATAAATGCACTTAAACATAAATATCAACCAATGAAATTGTCGTCTAGCTTTTAAAGGAAGCCAACCAAGAAGATCATACATATAACAATGATGAGTGTTAAATGAACACCGCAAAATAAAACGACACAAACTGTTATAGACGACATCAAGAGACCGCAGGCTAGAAACTGTTGAGTTTTGGTATAAAATATCAGAATAATCAATGATCGGTAACAGAAGCTGAGTGACGATGCACTTTCGAACAATAGGTTCAAAGCAATTTATTGAGTTATAAAGGATACGTAAACACCGTGTGACCTTAAGACATGTTGTGTGAATGTGAAATTTAAAAGACAGCTCTGGCTCTAGCCAAACTCCTAAATATTTCATTTTAACAGACGGTTGAACCGGGGAGGAATCCAAAAAATAAAGATTAAGAGTCCTGTCACTGTCAGATAGAGTTCTACTTCTGTGAAACAGCATGGAGTAAGTCTTAGATTTATTTAAAAGAAGTTTGTTCTGCGTTAGCCAGAGCTGCACCTTGTCAAAATTAGGCTGAATAGCTTCTTGTAATTCGGATTTACTCGACTTAGAACAGTATAAGACTGTGTCATCTGCATATAACTGAACAGAACAGGATCTGCAGCACTGTGGTAAATCATTAATAAAAATTGAAAATAATAATGGCCCAAGTGAGGAGCCTTGGGGAACACCTCTGATGACACCACGCATGTTTGATTCAGAACCATTAAAGGAAACAAATTGAGAACGATGATGAAGAAAAGAACTAAACCACAGTAGAGACGGCCTTGACAGACCAAAAGCATATAATTTATCTAAAAGTAGATAGTGATTGACGAGGTCAAAGGCTTTTGTTAAATCAAGAAAAATCGCACCACCAAATAAATTATTGTCAAAACCAGAATAGATGTCATTAGAAAATTTGAGCAGTGCAGTAGTTGTCGAGAAGTTTTTTCTGAACCCCGATTGGTACTGTGATAGTAGGTTGTTATCCTCTAAGTATTTAGATAGTTGGATAAAAACCAGTTTTTCAAATACTTTAACAACTGTATTAATTATAGCAATGGGTCTATAGTTATTAGGTTCAGATGTATCATTTCCTTTATGCAGTGGTATTATTTTAGTACATTTCCAAGCTTTTGGAACAGAACATGAGTTAATTGAATGATTAAAAAGAATAGATAATGGTAAGGCTAGAACATCAGCAGCTATCCTAACAAAGCGACTCTCAATGCCATCTGGACCTGCAGCATTCCCACTAGAGAGAGACAGTATAACTTTACGCACTTCCTCAGAACGAATTTCAGAAAAAGAAAATCCACTGGAGCAACAGTGAGGCAGGGTGTAAGACCCATGATGTTCTGCAGAGGCAGGGAGAGGAGAGGAAGCAAAGTGCTTACTGAATGCTTCAGCAATTTCAGCCGGGTCATTAATAAGACTCCCATTAACATTCAGATGTGAGATTTTAACATTAGTTTTCCCCCTCAGGTCTTTAATTTTATCCCAGAAGCGCTTAGGGTTATTGATATCCTTATGCAAAGCATTCTTATAAAAATTAGCTTTAGCATTCCTAGTCTGGGTAGTACAGAAGTTCCTTAGTTTTCTATAAACTGTCCAATGCTCATGCAGATTGCTAAGTTTTGCTACTTTCCACGCTTTGTCGCGCTTCTTAAATAAAGCAATTAAATCATGAGAAATCCAAGGCAAATGGCTGCCCTTAATTTTTACACTGACCCAAGGAGCATGTTTATCAAGAACCTGCATGAACTGAGAGTGGAAAAATGCCCAAGCATCATTAACATCAGGTATAAGAAACAATCTATTCCAATTAAGAGAATGCAGCTCCTGTAAATACTGATCAGTATTAAAAGTATGCAAGTCACGAAGTCTGATCATCTTAGCTGGTGTATGTGGTAAAGATATTTTCCAGAAGCAAAAAATAACAGAATGATCACTAAAACAGTTGGGCAAAATGCCATAATCAGAAAATCTGTCTGGGTGAGTTACTAATATCCAGTCAATGAGAGAAGAGTTTGTGGCACAAGTCCTAGTTGGCTCTGAGACCAGCTGTGTCAGATTTGAGCTATTTAAAAGAATACGTTCTGGAAGAGTAGATTCATCAAGCCAGTTAAGATTGAAGTCGCCAAGTAAGATCAATTCCATTGAGTCCCCCAACGAATCAACCGTTGCTAGTAAATTTTGTATTGCTTCAAGTCTAGGGGAGGAGGGGGGGCGATAGATGTTGCCAATTATAATGTGCTTATTTCCATTAAAAGAAATTTTAGTAAAGATGGCTTCGAAGTGAAGTGGTTTGACTGTCGGGACAATAACCTGAGACTGCAGACTAGAGGAGACATAAGTGGCAACCCCGCCACCCCTTGTCCCTCTATCCATTCTATATAAAACAAAGTTGTCAAGAGAAATATCATTGTCAGAAATGTTATCATTCAACCATGTCTCAGACAACGTAATTATTTTTGGTTCATTATAACCAAGCCATGCTTTTAATAAATCAGTTTTAGGAAATAAGCTTCTTATATTGAGATGGATTATGTGTAAACCTTTACCCATAACAAGAAAAACGAGGTACAAAAATAACCCTCACAGCAGGCAGATACAGGAGAAAATCTAAAACAAAAATAAACAGAAAAAAAAGAACAAAATATAATAAAATTACACGGAAATTAAATGAGTTATCACTCATAGTCCAGAAAGTCTCAGATCTGAGCCCATGGCCTGCAACCTGCTCAAAGCACAGCCACCTAAACTAATAAAGATTGCCATAACTCAACAAGGTGGCTGGATTTTATCAATATAAGTAAATAAGAATAGAGTAAGGATAATTTGACCTTAGACGAAATTTGATTTCACCGAACAAGAGGAGAAGCAAAAACAAAAAGGAATTACCTACTCTGCGGAAGAGCCAGAATTAGAATAATAAAAGAAAGAGGAAAGTCACAAGTCCGCCCTCCGCAGGTGCTCGTACACCCAAAACCTCTCAGGGCATCTCAACCCAAAGAGTCCAGGTGACTTTCAGCAGCCACTGGGTCTGTAAAAAGCAGATGATCACCATCAGAGATTATCTTGATGCTTGCAGGATAAAGAAGAAAAGCTTGTAGTCCCAAGGCGCGAGCCCGGTTCAAAACCGGGAAGCAGCGGCGTCTCCGACGAGCTGTTTCATCGCTGAAATCAGCAGCAAATCGAACCGATTTACCAGCCACCAGCACCTCAGACTTCCTTGCCAGAGCCAGGATCCGATCCCTGTCATTCGCTCGGAGAAAACAGACCACCAAGGTCCGAGGAGACCCTGACGCGCCAGGTTGTCCAACCCGCCGCGCCCGAGTTATATCAGGAGAAGATCCCGCCAGCTCTGGGAACCACACCAACAAGTTGCTCCTAAGATAGGATAGAGCATTGTTGAGCTCAATCCCTTCCTTTAAATTGAGGATCCGGATATTATTCCTTCTACTTTGATCATCGAGGGCAGCAATCTTCCTCTGTAGTTTCTGCAGGTCTGCGCTCTGAGCCACGGAAGCGTCCTCCACGCACCGCACCCTTTTTTGGAGTAAGGTGGTGATTTGTTTTTGAGTTTCAAGCTCTTGTGTGTGCTTGTCAAGTGTAGATCGAATTGAGTCAAGTTGAGAATCAAGACTATCAAACCGATCTTTGGCATGTTTTTCTGCTTTGTCAAAAAACTTTTGAAGAGTAGACTCCAAAGTCTCCTTGTTCAGGACTTCCAGTGACACGTCAGCAGCGTCGTCGTCAGAACCCTTAATTTGATCTTTCTGCTGGCGCTTAGGAGGCATTTTTATCAGAAATATGGCTTAGTCAATCACCTTTTTTCCACTCCTTCAAAAAAGGCCTTAAATTCAAGTACCAAATGCAAAAAGGTCAAAAATCCAGGTAGTTAATTAAATAAGGCAGGAGAGACCGCAGGCACACAACCACTCACTCCGCCATCTTGTTTATAAATGGACTACGTCTTTAAATTGACACCAGATCCGGTGACCTTTGGGACATGGTTTGACCCCCTTAGGAAAGTGCTATCATCATGAAACGTTTGGATCACTTACAACTCAATAGATTCTACCTTCCTATAACGTTTCAGCCTGATTGGACCTTGTTTTCACACAAATGAACCCAGAATGATGTGAAATTGTGCTTAGTGCAGCATAATTCTGGGTGCCATTTAAAAACCATAAGTGCTAATGACTCCATTCCTTTTTGAGGTTGTAGGGGATGTTGATTGGAGTACACTAAAACAAACCTGATCTCTCTAGGATATTCAGAAGCCAAGTTATAAGCCCACAAAGGTGTAACTGGAATTCTTCTTTAAAGTGACACCAGGTCCGGTGACCTTTGGGACATGGTTTTACCCCCTATAGGAATGTGCAATCATCTTGAAACATTCAGATCACTTACAACTCAATAGATTCTACCTTCTTGAAGCGTTTCAGCCTGATTGGACCTTGTTTTCACACAAATGGACCCAGAATGATGTGAAATTGTGCTTCGTGCAACATAATTCTGGGTGCCATTTACAAACCATAAGTGCTAATGACTCCATTCCTTTTTGAGGTTGTAGGGGCTGTTGATTGGAGTACATTAAAACAAACCTGATCTCTCTAGGACATTCAGAAGCCAAGTTATAAGCCCACAAATGTGTAACTGGACTACTTCTTTAAATTGACACCAGATCCGGTGACCTTTGGGACATGGTTTGACCCCCTTAGGAAAGTGCTATCATCATCAAACGTTCAGATCACTTACAACTCAATAGATTCTACCTTCCTGTAACGTTTCAGCCTGATTGGACCTTGTTTTCACACAAATGAACCCAGAATTATGTGAAATTGTGCTTAGTTTAGCATAATTCTGGGTGCCATTTAAAAACCATAAGTGCTAATGACTCCATTCCTTTTTGAGGTTGTAGGGGATGTTGATTGGCGTACACTAAAACAAACCTGATCTCTCTAGGACATTCAGAAGCCAAGTTATAAGCCCACAAATGTGTAAATGGACTACTTCTTTAAATTGACACCAGATCCGGTGACCTTTGGGACATGGTTTGACCCCCTTAGGAAATTGCTATCATCATGATACGTTCGGATCACTTACAACTCAATAGATTCTACCTTCCTGTAACGTTTCAGCCTGATTGGACCTTGTTTTCACACAAATGAACCCAGAATGATGTGAAATTGTGCTTAGTGCAGCATAATTCTGTGTGCCATTTAAAAACCATAAGAGCTAATGACTCCATTCCTTTTTGAGGTTGTAGGGGATGTTGATTGGCGTACACTAAAACAAACCTGATCTCTCTAGGACATTCAGAAGCCAAGTTATAAGCCCACAAATGTGTAAATGGACTACTTCTTTAAATTGACACCAGATCCGGTGACCTTTGGGACATGGTTTTACCCCCTATAGGAAAGTGCAATGATCTTGAAACGTTCAGATCACTTACATCTCAATAGATTCTACCTTCTTGTAGCGTTTCAGCCTGATTGGACCTTGTTTTCACACAAATGGACCCAGAATGATGTGAAATTGTGCTTAGTGCAGCATAATTCTGGGTGCCATTTAAAAACCATAAGTGCTAATGACTCCATTCCTTTTTGAGGTTGTAGGGGATGTTGATTGGCGTACACTAAAACAAACCTGATCTCTCTAGGACATTCAGAAGCCAAGTTATAAGCCCACAAATGTGTAACTGGACTACTTCTTTAAATTGATACCAGATCGGGTGACCTTTGGGACATGGTTTGACCCCCTTAGGAAAGTGCTATCATCATGAAACATTCAGATCACTTACAACTCAATAGATTCTACATTCCTGTAACGTTTCAGCCTGATTGGACCTTGTTTTCACACAAATGAACCCAGAATGATGTGAAATTGTGCTTAGTGCAGCATAATCCTGGGTGCCATTTAAAAACCATAAGTGCTAATGACTCCATTCCTTTTTGAGGTTGTAGGGGATGTTGATTGGAGTACACTAAAACAAACCTGATCTCTCTAGGATATTCAGAAGCCAAGTTATAAGCCCACAAAGGTGTAACTGGACTTCTTCTTTAAAGTGACACCAGGTCCGGTGACCTTTGGGACATGGTTTTACCCCCTATAGGAATGTGCAATCATCTTGAAACGTTCAGATCACTTACAACTCAATAGATTCTACCTTCTTGTAGCGTTTCAGCCTGATTGGACCTTGTTTTCACACAAATGGACCCAGAATGATGTGAAATTGTGCTTCGTGCAACATAATTCTGGGTGCCATTTACAAACCATAAGTGCTAATGACTCCATTCCTTTTTGAGGTTGTAGGGGCTGTTGATTGGAGTACATTAAAACAAACCTGATCTCTCTAGGACATTCAGAAGCCAAGTTATAAGCCCACAAATGTGTAACTGGACTACTTCTTTAAATTGACACCAGATCCGGTGACCTTTGGGACATGGTTTGACCCCCTTAGGAAAGTGCTATCATCATCAAACGTTCAGATCACTTACAACTCAATAGATTCTACCTTCCTGTAACGTTTCAGCCTGATTGGACCTTGTTTTCACACAAATGAACCCAGAATTATGTGAAATTGTGCTTAGTTTAGCATAATTCTGGGTGCCATTTAAAAACCATAAGTGCTAATGACTCCATTCCTTTTTGAGGTTGTAGGGGATGTTGATTGGCGTACACTAAAACAAACCTGATCTCTCTAGGACATTCAGAAGCCAAGTTATAAGCCCACAAATGTGTAAATGGACTACTTCTTTAAATTGACACCAGATCCGGTGACCTTTGGGACATGGTTTGACCCCCTTAGGAAATTGCTATCATCATGATACGTTCGGATCACTTACAACTCAATAGATTCTACCTTCCTGTAACGTTTCAGCCTGATTGGACCTTGTTTTCACACAAATGAACCCAGAATGATGTGAAATTGTGCTTAGTGCAGCATAATTCTGTGTGCCATTTAAAAACCATAAGAGCTAATGACTCCATTCCTTTTTGAGGTTGTAGGGGATGTTGATTGGAGTACACTAAAACAAACCTGATCTCTCTAGGATATTCAGAAGCCAAGTTATAAGCCCACAAAGGTGTAACTGGACTACTTCTTTAAAGTGACACCAGGCCCGGTGACCTTTGGGACATGGTTTTACCCCCTATAGGAATGTGCAATCATCTTGAAACGTTCAGATCACTTACAACTCAATAGATTCTACCTTCTTGTAGCGTTTCAGCCTGATTGGACCTTGTTTTCACACAAATGGACCCAGAATGATGTGAAATTGTGCTTAGTGCAGCATAATTCTGGGTGCCATTTAAAAACCATAAGTGCTAATGACTCCATTCCTTTTTGAGGTTGTAGGGGATGTTGATTGGCGTACACTAAAACAAACCTGATCTCTCTAGGACATTCAGAAGCCAAGTTATAAGCCCACAAATGTGTAACTGGACTACTTCTTTAAATTGATACCAGATCGGGTGACCTTTGGGACATGGTTTGACCCCCTTAGGAAAGTGCTATCATCATGAAACATTCAGATCACTTACAACTCAATAGATTCTACATTCCTGTAACGTTTCAGCCTGATTGGACCTTGTTTTCACACAAATGAACCCAGAATTATGTGAAATTGTGCTTTGTGCAACATAATTCTGGGTGCCATTTACAAACCATAAGTGCTAATGACTCCATTCCTTTTTGTGGTTGTAGGGGCTGTTGATTGGAGTACACTAAAACAAACCTGATCTCTCTAGGACATTCAGAAGCCAAGTTATAAGCCCACAAATGTGTAACTGGACTACTTCTTTAAATTGACACCAGATCCGGTGACCTTTGGGACATGGTTTGACCCCCTTAGGAAAGTGCTATCATCATGAAACGTTCAGATCACTTACAACTCAATATATTCTACCTTCTTGTAGCGTTTCAGCCTGATTGGACCTTGTTTTCACACAAATGGACCCAGAATGATGTGAAATTGTGCTTCGTGCAACATAATTCTGGGTGCCATTTACAAACCATAAGTGCTAATGACTCCATTCCTTTTTGTGGTTGTAGGGGCTGTTGATTGGAGCACATTAAAACAAACCTGATCTCTCTAGGACATTCAGAAGCCAAGTTATAAGCCCACAAACGTGTAACTGGACTACTTATTTAAATTGACACCAGATCCGGTGACCTTTGGGACATGGTTTGACCCCCTTAGGAAAGTGCTATCATCATGAAACGTTCAGATCACTTACAACTCAATAGATTCTACCTTCCTGTAACGTTTCAGCCTGATTGGACCTTGTTTTCACACAAATGAACCCAGAATTATGTGAAATTGTGCTTAGTGCAGCATAATTCTGGGTGCCATTTAAAAACCATAAGTGCTAATGACTCCATTCCTTTTTGAGGTTGTAGGGGATGTTGATTGGCGTACACTAAAACAAACCTGATCTCTCTAGGACATTCAGAAGCCAAGTTATAAGCCCTCAAAGGTGTAACTGAACTACTTCTTTAAAGTGACACCAGGCCCGGTGACCTTTGGGACATGGTTTGACCCCCTATAGGAATGTGCGATCATCATGAAACGTTCAGATCACTTACAACTCAATAGATTCTACCTTCTTGTAACGTTTCAGCCTGATTGGACCTTGTTTTCACACAAATGGACCCAGAATGATGTGAAATTGTGCTTCGTGCAACATATTTCTGGGTGCCATTTACAAACCATAAGTGCTAATGACTCCATTCCTTTTTGTGGTTGTAGGGGCTGTTGGTTGGAGTACATTAAAACAAACCTGATCTCTCTAGGACATTCAGAAGCCAAGTTATAAGCCCACAAATGTGTAAATGGACTACGTCTTTAAATTGACACCAGATCCGGTGACCTTTGGGACATGGTTTGACCCCCTTAGGAAAGTGCTATCATCATGAAACGTTCAGATCACTTACAACTCAATAGATTCTACCTTCCTGTAACGTTTCAGCCTGATTGGACCTTGTTTTCACACAAATGAACCCAGAATTATGTGAAATTGTGCTTAGTTTAGCATAATTCTGGGTGCCATTTAAAAACCATAAGTGCTAATGACTCCATTCCTTTTTGAGGTTGTAGGGGATGTTGATTGGCGTACACTAAAACAAACCTGATCTCTCTAGGACATTCAGAAGCCAAGTTATAAGCCCTCAAAGGTGTAACTGAACTACTTCTTTAAAGTGACACCAGGCCCGGTGACCTTTGGGACATGGTTTGACCCCCTATAGGAATGTGCGATCATCATGAAACGTTCAGATCACTTACAACTCAATAGATTCTACCTTCTTGTAACGTTTCAGCCTGATTGGACCTTGTTTTCACACAAATGGACCCAGAATGATGTGAAATTGTGCTTCGTGCAACATATTTCTGGGTGCCATTTACAAACCATAAGTGCTAATGACTCCATTCCTTTTTGTGGTTGTAGGGGCTGTTGGTTGGAGTACATTAAAACAAACCTGATCTCTCTAGGACATTCAGAAGCCAAGTTATAAGCCCACAAATGTGTAAATGGACTACGTCTTTAAATTGACACCAGATCCGGTGACCTTTGGGACATGGTTTGACCCCCTTAGGAAAGTGCTATCATCATGAAACGTTCAGATCACTTACAACTCAATAGATTCTACCTTCCTGTAACGTTTCAGCCTGATTGGACCTTGTTTTCACACAAATGAACCCAGAATTATGTGAAATTGTGCTTAGTTTAGCATAATTCTGGGTGCCATTTAAAAACCATAAGTGCTAATGACTCCATTCCTTTTTGAGGTTGTAGGGGATGTTGATTGGCGTACACTAAAACAAACCTGATCTCTCTAGGACATTCAGAAGCCTAGTTATAAGCCCACAAATGTGTAAATGGAATACTTCTTTAAATTGACACCAGATCCGGTGACCTTTGGGACATGGTTTGACCCCCTTAGGAAATTGCTATCATCATGATACGTTCGGATCACTTACAACTCAATAGATTGTACCTTCCTGTAACGTTTCAGCCTGATTGGACCTTGTTTTCACACAAATGAACCCAGAATGATGTGAAATTGTGCTTAGTGCAGCATAATTCTGTGTGCCATTTAAAAACCATAAGAGCTAATGACTCCATTCCTTTTTGAGGTTGTAGGGGATTTTGATTGGAGTACACTAAAACAAACCTGATCTCTCTAGGATATTCAGAAGCCAAGTTATAAGCCCACAAAGGTGTAACTGGACTACTTCTTTAAAGTGACACCAGGCCCGGTGACCTTTGGGACATGGTTTTACCCCCTATAGGAATGTGCAATCATCTTGAAACGTTCAGATCACTTACAACTCAATAGATTCTACCTTCTTGTAGCGTTTCAGCCTGATTGGACCTTGTTTTCACACAAATGGACCCAGAATGATGTGAAATTGTGCTTAGTGCAGCATAATTCTGGGTGCCATTTAAAAACCATAAGTGCTAATGACTCCATTCCTTTTTGAGGTTGTAGGGGATGTTGATTGGCGTACACTAAAACAAACCTGATCTCTCTAGGACATTCAGAAGCCAAGTTATAAGCCCACAAATGTGTAACTGGACTACTTCTTTAAATTGATACCAGATCGGGTGACCTTTGGGACATGGTTTGACCCCCTTAGGAAAGTGCTATCATCATGAAACATTCAGATCACTTACAACTCAATAGATTCTACCTTCCTGTAACGTTTCAGCCTGATTGGACCTTGTTTTCACACAAATGAACCCAGAATTATGTGAAATTGTGCTTTGTGCAACATAATTCTGGGTGCCATTTACAAACCATAATTGCTAATGACTCCATTCCTTTTTGTGGTTGTAGGGGCTGTTGATTGGAGTACACTAAAACAAACCTGATCTCTCTAGGACATTCAGAAGCCAAGTTATAAGCCCACAAATGTGTAACTGGACTACTTCTTTAAATTGACACCAGATCCGGTGACCTTTGGGACATGGTTTGACCCTCTTAGGAAAGTGCTATCATCATGAAACGTTCAGATCACTTACAACTCAATAGATTCTACCTTCTTGTAGCGTTTCAGCCTGATTGGACCTTGTTTTCACACAAATGGACCCAGAATGATGTGAAATTGTGCTTCGTGCAACATAATTCTGGGTGCCATTTACAAACCATAAGTGCTAATGACTCCATTCCTTTTTGTGGTTGTAGGGGCTGTTGATTGGAGCACATTAAAACAGACCTGATCTCTCTAGGACATTCAGAAGCCAAGTTATAAGCCCACAAATGTGTAACTGGACTACTTATTTAAATTGACACCAGATCCGGTGACCTTTGGGACATGGTTTGACCCCCTTAGGAAAGTGCTATCATCATGAAACGTTCAGATCACTTACAACTCAATAGATTCTACCTTCCTGTAACGTTTCAGCCTGATTGGACCTTGTTTTCACACAAATGAACCCAGAATTATGTGAAATTGTGCTTAGTGCAGCATAATTCTGGGTGCCATTTAAAAACCATAAGTGCTAATGACTCCATTCCTTTTTGAGGTTGTAGGGGATGTTGATTGGCGTACACTAAAACAAACCTGATCTCTCTAGGACATTCAGAAGCCAAGTTATAAGCCCACAAATGTGTAACTGGACTACTTCTTTAAATTGACACCAGATCCGGTGACCTTTGGGACATGGTTTGACCCCCTTAGGAAAGTGCTATCATCATGAAACGTTCAGATCACTTACAACTCAATAGATTCTACCTTCTTGTAGCGTTTCAGCCTGATTGGACCTTGTTTTCACACAAATGGACCCAGAATGATGTGAAATTTTGCTTCGTGCAACATAATTCTGGGTGCCATTTACAAAACATAAGTGCTAATGACTCCATTCCTTTTTGTGGTTGTAGGGGCTGTTCATTGGAGCACATTAAAACAAATCTGATCTCTCTAGGACATTCAGAAGCCAAGTTATAAGCCCACAAATGTGTAACTGGACTACTTCTTTAAATTCACACCAGATCCTGTGACCTTTGGGACATGGTTTGACCCCCTTAGGAAAGTGCTATAATCATGAAACGTTCAGATCACTTACAACTCAATAGATTCTACCTTCCTGTAACGTTTCAGCCTGATTGGACCTTGTTTTCACACAAATGAGCCCAGAATGATGTGAAATTGTGCTTCGTGCAACATAATTCTGGGTGCCATTTACAAACCATAAGTGCTAATGACTCCATTCCTTTTTGTGGTTGTAGGGACTGTTGATTGGAGCACATTAAAACAGACCTGATCTCTCTAGGACATTCAGAAGCCAAGTTATAAGCCCACAAATGTGTAACTGGACTACTTATTTAAATTGACACCAGATCCGGTGACCTTTGGGACATGGTTTGACCCCCTTAGGAAAGTGCTATCATCATGAAACGTTCAGATCACTTACAACTCAATAGATTCTACATTCCTGTAACGTTTCAGCCTGATTGGACCTTGTTTTCACACAAATGAACCCAGAATTATGTGAAATTGTGCTTAGTGCAGCATAATTCTGGGTGCCATTTAAAAACCATAAGTGCTAATGACTCCATTCCTTTTTGAGGTTGTAGGGGATGTTGATTGGCGTACACTAAAACAAACCTGATCTCTCTAGGACATTCAGAAGCCAAGTTATAAGCCCACAAATGTGTAACTGGACTACTTCTTTAAATTGACACCAGATCCGGTGACCGTTGGGACATGGTTTGACCCCCTTAGGAAAGTGCTATCATCATGAAACGTTCAGATCACTTACAACTCAATAGATTCTACCTTCTTGTAGCGTTTCAGCCTGATTGGACCTTGTTTTCACACAAATGGACCCAGAATGATGTGAAATTTTGCTTCGTGCAACATAATTCTGGGTGCCATTTACAAAACATAAGTGCTAATGACTCCATTCCTTTTTGTGGTTGTAGGGGCTGTTCATTGGAGCACATTAAAACAAATCTGATCTCTCTAGGACATTCAGAAGCCAAGTTATAAGCCCACAAATGTGTAACTGGACTACTTCTTTAAATTCACACCAGATCCTGTGACCTTTGGGACATGGTTTGACCCCCTTAGGAAAGTGCTATAATCATGAAACGTTCAGATCACTTACAACTCAATAGATTCTACCTTCCTGTAACGTTTCAGCCTGATTGGACCTTGTTTTCACACAAATGAGCCCAGAATGATGTGAAATTGTGCTTCGTGCAACATAATTCTGGGTGCCATTTACAAACCATAAGTGCTAATGACTCCATTCCTTTTTGTGGTTGTAGGGGCTTTTGATTGGAGAACACTAAAACAAACCTAACCTCTCTAGGACATTCAGAAGCCAAGTTATAAGCCCTCAAAGGTGTAACTGAACTACTTCTTTAAATTCACACCAGATCCGGTGACCTTTGGGACATGGTTTGACCCCCTTAGGAAAGTGCTACAATCATGAAACGTTCAGATCACTTACAACTCAATAGAATCTACCTTCCTGTAAAGTTTCAGCCTGATTGGACCTTGTTTTCACACAAATGAGCCCAGAATGATGTGAAATTGTGCTTCGTGCAACATAATTCTGGGTGCCATTTACAAACCATAAGTGCTAATGACTCCATTCCTTTTTGTGGTTGTAGGGGCTTTTGATTGTAGAACACTAAAACAAACCTATCCTCTCTAGGACATTCAGAAGCCAAGTTATAAGCCCTCAAAGGTGTAACTGAACTACTTCTTTAAAATGACACCAGGCCCGGTGACCTTTGGGACATGGTTTGACCCCCTATAGGAATGTGCGATCATCATGAAACGTTCAGATCACTTACAACTCAATAGATTCTACCTTCTTGTAACGTTTCAGCCTGATTGGACCTTGTTTTCACACAAATGGACCCAGAATGATGTGAAATTGTGCTTCGTGCAACATATTTCTGGGTGCCATTTACAAACCATAAGTGCTAATGACTCCATTCCTTTTTGTGGTTGTAGGGGCTGTTGGTTGGAGTACATTAAAACAAACCTGATCTCTCTAGGACATTCAGAAGCCAAGTTATAAGCCCACAAATGTGTAAATGGACTACGTCTTTAAATTGACACCAGATCCGGTGACCTTTGGGACATGGTTTGACCCCCTTAGGAAAGTGCTATCATCATGAAACGTTCAGATCACTTACAACTCAATAGATTCTACCTTCCTGTAACGTTTCAGCCTGATTGGACCTTGTTTTCACACAAATGAACCCAGAATTATGTGAAATTGTGCTTAGTTTAGCATAATTCTGGGTGCCATTTAAAAACCATAAGTGCTAATGACTCCATTCCTTTTTGAGGTTGTAGGGGATGTTGATTGGCGTACACTAAAACAAACCTGATCTCTCTAGGACATTCAGAAGCCAAGTTATAAGCCCACAAATGTGTAAATGGAATACTTCTTTAAATTGACACCAGATCCGGTGACCTTTGGGACATGGTTTGACCCCCTTAGGAAATTGCTATCATCATGATACGTTCGGATCACTTACAACTCAATAGATTCTACCTTCCTGTAACGTTTCAGCCTGATTGGACCTTGTTTTCACACAAATGAACCCAGAATGATGTGAAATTGTGCTTAGTGCAGCATAATTCTGTGTGCCATTTAAAAACCATAAGAGCTAATGACTCCATTCCTTTTTGAGGTTGTAGGGGATGTTGATTGGAGTACACTAAAACAAACCTGATCTCTCTAGGATATTCAGAAGCCAAGTTATAAGCCCACAAAGGTGTAACTGGACTACTTCTTTAAAGTGACACCAGGCCCGGTGACCTTTGGGACATGGTTTTACCCCCTATAGGAATGTGCAATCATCTTGAAACGTTCAGATCACTTACAACTCAATAGATTCTACCTTCTTGTAGCGTTTCAGCCTGATTGGACCTTGTTTTCACACAAATGGACCCAGAATGATGTGAAATTGTGCTTAGTGCAGCATAATTCTGGGTGCCATTTAAAAACCATAAGTGCTAATGACTCCATTCCTTTTTGAGGTTGTAGGGGATGTTGATTGGCGTACACTAAAACAAACCTGATCTCTCTAGGACATTCAGAAGCCAAGTTATAAGCCCACAAATGTGTAACTGGACTACTTCTTTAAATTGATACCAGATCGGGTGACCTTTGGGACATGGTTTGACCCCCTTAGGAAAGTGCTATCATCATGAAACATTCAGATCACTTACAACTCAATAGATTCTACCTTCCTGTAACTTTTCAGCCTGATTGGACCTTGTTTTCACACAAATGAACCCAGAATTATGTGAAATTGTGCTTTGTGCAACATAATTCTGGGTGCCATTTACAAACCATAAGTGCTAATGACTCCATTCCTTTTTGTGGTTGTAGGGGCTGTTGATTGGAGTACACTAAAACAAACCTAACCTCTCGAGGACATTCAGAAGCCAAGTTATAAGCCCACAAAGGTGTAACTGGACTACTTCTTTAAAGAGACACCAGGCCCGGTGACCTTTGGGACATGGTTTTACCCCCTATAGGAATGTGCGATCATCTTGAAATGTTCAGATCACTTACAACTCAATAGGTTCTACCTTCTTGTAGCGTTTCAGCCTGATTGGACGTTGTTTTCACACAAATGGACCCAGAATGATGTGAAATTGTGCTTCGTGCAACATAATTCTGGGTGCCATTTACAAACCTTAAGTGCTAATGACTCCATTCCTTTTTGTGGTTGTAGGGGCTGTTGATTGGAGTACACTAAAACAAACCTGATCTCTCTAGGACATTCAGAAGCCAAGTTATAAGCCCACAAATGTGTAACTGGACTACTTCTTTAAATTGACACCAGATCGGGTGACTTTTGGGACATGGTTTGACCCCCTTAGGAAAGTGCTATCATCATGAAACGTTCGGATCACTTACAACTCAATAGATTCTACCTTCCTGTAACGTTTCAGCCTGATTGGACCTTGTTTTCACACAAATGAACACAAAATGATATGAAATTGTGCTTCGTGCAACATAATTCTGGGTGCCATTTAAAAACCATAAGTGCTAATGACTCCATTCCTTTTTGAGGTTGTAGGGGCTGTTGATTGGAGTACACTAAAACAAACCTGATCTCTCTAGGACATTCAGAAGCCAAGTTATAAGCCCTCAAAGGTGTAACTGGACTACTTCTTTAAAGTGACACCAGGCCCGGTGACCTTTGGGACATGGTTTGACCCCCTATAGGAATGTGCGATCATCATGAAACGTTCAGATCACTTACAAATCAATAGATTCTACCTTCTTGTAACGTTTCAGCCTGATTGGACCTTGTTTTCACACAAATGGACCCAGAATGATGTGAAATTGTGCTTCGTGCAACATAATTCTGGGTGCCATTTACAAACCATAAGTGCTAATGACTCCATTCCTTTTTGTGGTTGTAGGGGCTGTTGGTTGGAGTACATTAAAACAAACCTGATCTCTCTAGGACATTCAGAAGCCAAGTTATAAGCCCACAACTGTGTAAATGGACTACTTCTTTAAATTGACACCAGATCCGGTGACCTTTGGGACATGGTTTGACCCCCTTAGGAAAGTGCTATCATCATGAAACGTTCGGATCACTTACAACTCAATAGATTCTACCTTCCTGTAACGTTTCAGCCTGATTGGACCTTGTTTTCACACAAATGAACCCAGAATGATGTGAAATTGTGCTTAGTGCAGCATAATTCTGGGTGCCATTTAAAAACCATAAGTGCTAATGACTCCATTCCTTTTTGAGGTTGTAGGGGATGTTGATTGGAGTACACTAAAACAAACCTGATCTCTCTAGGATATTCAGAAGACAAGTTATAAGCCCACAAAGGTGTAACTGGACTACTTCTTTAAAGTGACACCAGGCCCAGTGACCTTTGGGACATGGTTTTACCCCCTATAGGAATGTGCAATCATCTTGAAACGTTCAGATCACTTACAACTCAATAGATTCTACCTTCTTGTAGCGTTTCAGCCTGATTGGACCTTGTTTTCACACAAATGGACCCAGAATGATGTGAAATTGTGCTTCGTGCAACATAATTCTGGGTGCCATTTACAAACCATAAGTGCTAATGACTCCATTCCTATTTGTGGTTGTAGGGGCTGTTGATTGGAGTACATTAAAACAAACCTGATCTCTCTAGGACATTCAGAAGCCAAGTTATAAGCCCACAAATGTGTAACTGGACTACTTCTTTAAATTGACACCAGATCCGGTGACCTTTGGGACATGGTTTGACCCCCTTAGGAAAGTGCTATCATCATGAAACGTTCATATCACTTACAACTCAATAGATTCTACCTTCCTGTAACGTTTCAGCCTGACTGGACCTTGTTTTCACACAAATGAACCCAGAATTATGTGAAATTGTGCTTAGTGCAGCATAATTCTGGGTGCCATTTAAAAACCATAAGTGCTAATGACTCCATTCCTTTTTGAGGTTCTAGGGGATATTGATTGGCGTACACTAAAACAAACCTGATCTGTCTAGGACATTCAGAAGCCAAGTTATAAGCCCACAAATGTGTAACTGGACTACTTCTTTAAATTGTTACCAGATCGGGTGACCTTTGGGACATGGTTTGACCCCCTTAGGAAAGTGCTATCATCATGAAACGTTCAGATCACTTACAACTCAATAGATTCTACCTTCCTGTAACGTTTCAGCCTGATTGGACCTTGTTTTCACACAAATGAACCCAGAATGATGTGAAATTGTGCTTTGTGCAACATAATTCTGGGTGCCATTTACAAACCATAAGTGCTAATGACTCCATTCCTTTTTGTGGTTGTAGGGGCTGTTGATTGGAGTACACTAAAACAAACCTAACCTCTCTCGGACATTCAGAAGCCAAGTTATAAGCCCACACTACTTCTTTAAAGTGACACCAGGCCCGGTGACCTTTGGGACATGGTTTTACCCCCTATAGGAATGTGCGATCATCTTTAAACGTTCAGATCACTTACAACTCAATAGGTTCTACCTTCTTGTAGCGTTTCAGCCTGATTGGACGTTGTTTTCACACAAATGGACCCAGAATGATGTGAAATTGTGCTTCGTGCAACATAATTCTGGGTGCCATTTACAAACCTTAAGTGCTAATGACTCCATTCCTTTTTGTGGTTGTAGGGGCTGTTGATTGGAGTACACTAAAACAAACCTGATCTCTCTAGGACATTCAGAAGCCAAGTTATAAGCCCACAAATGTGTAACTGGACTACTTCTTTAAATTGACACCAGATCGGGTGACTTTTGGGACATGGTTTGACCCCCTTAGGAAAGTGCTATCATCATGAAACGTTCAGATCACTTACAACTCAATAGATTCTACCTTCTTGTAGCGTTTCAGCCTGATTGGACCTTGTTTTCACACAAATGGACCCAGAATGATGTGAAATTGTGCTTCGTGCAACATAATTCTGGGTGCCATTTACAAACCATAAGTGCTAATGACTCCATTCCTTTTTGTGGTTGTAGGGGCTGTTGATTGGAGCACATTAAAACAAACCTGATCTCTCTAGGACATTCAGAAGCCAAGTTATAAGCCCACAAATGTGTAACTGGACTACTTCTTTAAAGTGACACCAGGCCCGGTGACCTTTGGGACATGGTTTTACCCACTATAGGAATGTGCAATCATCTTGAAACGTTCAGATCACTTACAACTCAATAGATTCTACCTTGTTGTAGCGTTTCAGCCTGATTGGACCTTGTTTTCACACAAATTGACCCAGAATGATGTGAAATTGTGCTTCGTGCAACATAATTCTGGTGCCATTTACAAACCATAAGTGCTAATGACTCCATTCCTTTTTGTGGTTGTAGGGGCTGTTGATTTGAGCACATTAAAACAAACCTGATCTCTCTAGGACATTCAGAAGCCAAGTTATAAGCCCACAAATGTGTAACTGGACTACTTCTTTAAATTGACACCAGATCCGGTGACCTTTGGGACATTTTTTGACCCCCTTAGGAAAGTGCTATCATCATGAAACGTTCAGATCACTTACAACTCAATAGATTCTACCTTCCTGTAACGTTTCAGCCTGATTGGACCTTGTTTTCACACAAATGAACCCAGAATGATGTGAAATTGTGCTTCATGCAACATAATTCTGGGTGCCATTTACAAACCATAAGTGCTAATGACTCCATTCCTTTTTGTGGTTGTAGGGGCTTTTGATTGGAGAACACTAAAACAAACCTAACCTCTCTAGGACATTCAGAAGCCAAGTTATAAGCCCTCAAAGGTGTAACTGAACTACTTCTTTAAAGTGACACCATGCCCGGTGACCTTTGGGACATGGTTTGACCCCCTATAGGAATGTGCGATCATCATGAAACGTTCAGATCACTTACAACTCAATAGATTCTACCCTCTTGTAACGTTTCAGCCTGATTGGACCTTGTTTTCACACAAATGGACCCAGAATGATGTGAAATTGTGCTTCGTGCAACATATGTCTGGGTGCCATTTACAAACCATCAGTGCTAATGACTCCATTCCTTTTTGTGGTTGTAGGGGCTGTTGGTTGGAGTACATTAAAACAAACCTGATCTCTCTAGGACATTCATAAGGCAAGTTATAAGCCCACAAATGTGTAAATGGACTACTTCTTTAAATTGACACCAGATCAGGTGACCTTTGGGACATGGTTTGACCCCCTTAGGAAAGTGCTATCATCATGAAACGTTCGGATCTCTTACAACTCAATAGATTCTACCTTCCTGAAACGTTTCAGCCTGATTGGACCTTGTTTTCACACAAATGAACCCAGAATGATGTGAAATTGTGCTTAGTGCAGCATAATTCTGGGTGCCATTTAAAAACCATAAGTGCTAATGACTCCATTCCTTTTTGAGGTTGTAGGGGATGTTGATTGGAGTACACTAAAACAAACCTGATCTCTCTAGGATATTCAGAAGCCAAGTTATAAGCCCACAAATGTGTAACTGGACTTCTTCTTTAAAGTGACACCAGGCCCGGTGACCTTTGGGACATGGTTTGACCCCCTATAGGAATGTGCAATCATCTTGAAACATTCAGATCACTTACAACTCAATAGATTCTACCTTCTTGTAGCGTTTAAGCCTGATTGGACCTTGTTTTCACACAAATGGACCCAGAATGATGTGAAATTGTGCTTCGTGCAACATAATTCTGGGTGCCATTTACAAACCATAAGTGCTAATGACTCCATTCCTTTTTGTGGTTGTAGGGGCTGTTGATTGGAGTACATTAAAACAAACCTGATCTCTCTAGGACATTCAGAAGCCAAGTTATAAGCCCACAAATGTGTAACTGGACTACATCTTTAAATTGACACCAGATCCGGTGACCTTTGGGACATGGTTTGACCCCCTTAGGAAAGTGCTATCATCATGAAACGTTCAGATCACTTACAACTCAATAGATTCTACCTTCTTGTAACGTTTCAGCCTGATTGGACCTTGTTTTCACACAAATGAACCCAGAATTATGTGAAATTGTCCTTAGTGCAGCATAATTCTGGGTGCCATTTAAAAACCATAAGTGCTAATGACTCCATTCCTTTTTGAGGTTGTAGGGGATGTTGATTGGCGTACACTAAAACAAACCTGATCTCTCAAGGACATTCAGAAGCCAAGTTATAAGCCCACAAATGTGTAAATGGACTACTTCTTTAAATTGACACCAGATCCGGTGACCTTTGGTACATGGTTTGACCCCCTTAGGAAAGGGCTATCATCATGAAACGTTCGGATCACTTACAACTCAATAGATTCTACCTTCCTGTAACGTTTCAGCCTGATTGGACCTTGTTTTCACACAAATGAACCCAGAATGATGTGAAATTGTGCTTCGTGCAACATTAATTCTGGGTGCCATTTAAAAACCATAAGAGCTAATGACTCCATTCCTTTTTGAGGTTGTAGGGGATATTGATTGGAGTACACTAAAACAAAGCTGATCTCTCTAGGTTATTCAGAAGCCAAGTTATAAGCCCACAAAGGTGTAACTGGACTACATCTTTAAAGTGACACCAGGCCCGGTGACCTTTGGGACATGGTTTTACCCCCTTTAGGAATGTGCAATCATCTTGAAACGTTCAGATCTCTTACAACTCAATAGATTCTACCTTCTTGTAGCGTTTCAGCCTGATTGGACCTTGTTTTCACACAAATGGACCCAGAATGATGTGAAATTGTGCTTCGTGCAACATAATTCTGGGTGCCATTTACAAACCAAAAGTGCTAATGACTCCATTCCTTTTTGTGGTTGTAGGGGCTGTTAATTGGAGTACATTAAAACAAACCTGATCTCTCTAGGACATTCAGAAGCCAAGTTATAAGCCCACAAATGTGTAACTGGACTACTTCTTTAAATTGACACCAGATCCGTTGACCTTTGGGACATGGTTTGACCCCCTTAGGAAAGTGCTATCATCATAAAACGTTCAGATCACTTACAACTCAATAGATTCTACCTTCCTGTAACGTTTCAGCCTGATTGGACCTTGTTTTCACACAAATGAACCCAGAATTATGTGAAATTGTGCTTAGTGCAGCATAATTCTGGGTGCCATTTAAAAACCATAAGTGCTAATGACTCCATTCCTTTTTGAGGTTGTAGGGGATGTTGATTGGCGTACACTAAAACAAACCTGATCTCTCTAGGACATTCAGAAGCCAAGTTATAAGCCCACAAATGTGTAACTGGACTACTTCTTTAAATTGACACCAGATCCGGTGACCTTTGGGACATGGTTTGACCCCCTTAGGAAAGTGCTATCATCATGAAACGTTCAGATCACTTACAACTCAATAGATTCTACCTTCTTGTAGCGTTTCAGCCTGATTGGACCTTGTTTTCACACAAATGGACCCAGAATGATGTGAAATTGTGCTTCGTGCAACATAATTCTGGGTGCCATTTACAAACCATAAGTGCTAATGACTCCATTCCTTTTTGTGGTTGTAGGGGCTGGTGATTGGAGCACATTAAAACAAACCTGATCTCTCTAGGACATTCAGAATCCAAGTTATAAGCCCACAAATGTGTAACTGGACTACTTCTTTAAATTGACACCAGATCCGGTGACCTTTGGGACATTTTTTGACCCCCTTAGGAAAGTGCTATCATCATGAAACGTTCAGATCACTTACAACTCAATAGATTCTACCTTCCTGTAACGTTTCAGCCTGATTGGACCTTGTTTTCACACAAATGAACCCAGAATGATGTGAAATTGTGCTTCGTTCAACATAATTCTGGGTGCCATTTACAAACCATAAGTGCTAATGACTCCATTCCTTTTTGTGGTTGTAGGGACTGTTGGTTGGAGGACAGTAAAACAAACCTGATCTCTCTAGGACATTCAGAAGCCAAGTTATAAGCCCACAATTGTGTAACTGGACTACTTCTTTAAATTGACACCAGATCCGGTGACCTTTGGGACATGGTTTGACCCCCTTAGGAAAGTGCTATCATCATGAAACGTTCAGATCACTTACAACTCAATAGATTCTACCTTCTTGTAACGTTTCAGCCTGATTGGACCTTGTTTTCACACAAATGGACCCAGAATGATGTGAAATTGTGCTTCGTGCAACATATGTCTGGGTGCCATTTACAAACCATAAGTGCTAATGACTGCATTCCTTTTTGTGGTTGTAGGGGCTGTTGGTTGGAGTACATTAAAACAAACCTGATCTCTCTAGGACATTCAGAAGCCAAGTTATAAGCACACAAATGTGTAAATGGACTACTTCTTTAAATTGACACCAGATCCGGTGACATTTGGGACATGGTTTGACCCCCTTAGGAAAGTGCTATCATCATGAAACGTTCGGATCACTTACAACTCAATAGATTCTACCTTCCTGTAACGTTTCAGCCTGATTGGACCTTGTTTTCACACAAATGAACCCAGAATGATGTGAAATTGTGCTTAGTGCAGCATAATTCTGGGTGCCATTTAAAAACCATAAGTGCTAATGACTCCATTCCTTTTTGAGGTTGTAGGGGATGTTGATTGGAGTACACTAAAACAAACCTGATCTCTCTAGGATATTCAGAAGCCAAGTTATAAGCCCACAAAGGTGTAACTGGACTTCTTCTTTAAAGTGACACCAGGCCCGGTGACCTTTGGGACATGGTTTGACCCCCTATAGGAATGTGCAATCATCTTGAAACGTTCAGATCACTTACAACTCAATAGATTCTACCTTCTTGTAGCGTTTAAGCCTGATTGGACCTTGTTTTCACACAAATGGACCCAGAATGATGTGAAATTGTGCTTCGTGCAACATAATTCTGGGCGCCATTTACAAACCATAAGTGCTAATGACTCCATTCCTTTTTGTGGTTGTAGGGGCTGTTGATTGGAGTACATTAAAACAAACCTGATCTCTCTAGGACATTCAGAAGCCAAGTTATAAGCCCACAAATGTGTAACTGGACTACTTCTTTAAATTGACACCAGATCCAGTGACCTTTGGGACATGGTTTGACCCCCTTAGGAAAGTGCTATCATCATGAAACGTTCAGATCACTTACAACTCAATAGATTCTACCTTCCTGTAACGTTTCAGCCTGATTGGACCTTGTTTTCACACAAATGAACCCAGAATGATGTGAAATTGTGCTTTGTGCAACATAATTCCGGGTGCCATTTACAAACCATAAGTGCTAATGACTCCATTCCTTTTTGTGGTTGTAGGGGCTGTTGATTGGAGTACACTAAAACAAACCTAACCTCTCTAGGACATTCAGAAGCCAAGGTATAAGCCCACAAAGGTGTAACTGGACTACTTCTTTAAAGTGACACCAGGCCCGGTGACCTTTGGGACATGGTTTGAACCCCTATAGGAATGTGCGATCATCATGAAACGTTCAGATCACTTACAAATCAATAGATTCTACCTTCTTGTAACGTTTCAGCCTGATTGGACGTTGTTTTCACACAAATGGACCCAGAATGATGTGAAATTGTGCTTCGTGCAACATAATTCTGGGTGCCATTTACAAACCATAAGTGCTAATGACTCCATTCCTTTTTGTGGTTGTAGGGGCTGTTGGTTGGAGTACATTAAAACAAACCTGATCTCTCTAGGACATTCAGAAGCCAAGTTATAAGCCCACAAATGTGTAAATGGACTACTTCTTTAAATTCACACCAGATCCGGTGACCTTTGGGACATGGTTTGACCCCCTTAGGAAAGTGCTATCATCATGAAACGTTCGGATCACTTACAACTCAATAGATTCTACCTTCTTGTAACGTTTCAGCCTGATTGGACCTTGTTTTCACACAAATGAACCCAGAATGATGTGAAATTGTGCTTAGTGCAGCATAATTCTGGGTGCCATTTAAAAACCATAAGTGCTAATGACTCCATTCCTTTTTGAGGTTGTAGGGGATGTTGATTGGAGTACACTAAAACAAACCTGATCTCTCTAGGATATTCAGAAGACAAGTTATAAGCCCACAAAGGTGCAACTGGACTACTTCTTTAAAGTGACACCAGGCCCGGTGACCTTTGGGACATGGTTTTACCCCCTATAGGAATGTGCAATCATCTTGAAACGTTCAGATCACTTACAACTCAATATATTCTACCTTCTTGTAGCGTTTAAGCCTGATTGGACCTTGTTTTCACACAAAGGTACCCAGAATGATGTGAAATTGTGCTTCGTGCAACATAATTCTGGGTGCCATTTACAAACCATAAGTGCTAATGCTCCATTCCTTTTTGTGGTTGTAGGGGCTGTTGATTGGAGTACATTAAAACAAACCTGATCTCTCTAGGACATTCAGAAGCCAAGTTATAAGCCCACAAATGTGTAACTGGACTACTTCTTTAAATTGACACCAGATCCAGTGACCTTTGGGACATGGTTTGACCCCCTTAGGAAAGTGCTATCATCATGAAACGTTCAGATCACTTACAACTCAATAGATTCTACCTTCCTGTAACGTTTCAGCCTGATTGGACCTTGTTTTCACACAAATGAACCCAGAATTATGTGAAATTGTGCTTAGTAAAGCATAATTCTGGGTGCCATTTAAAAACCATAAGTGCTAATGACTCCATTCCTTTTTGAGGTTGTAGGGGATGTTGATTGGCGTACACTAAAACAAACCTGATCTCTCTAGGACATTCAGAAGCCAAGTTATAAGCCCACAAATGTGTAACTGGACTACTTCTTTAAATTGACACCAGATCCGGTGACCTTTGGGACATTTTTTGACCCCCTTAGGAAAGTGCTATCATCATGAAACGTTCAGATCACTTACAACTCAATAGATTCTACCTTCCTGTAACGTTTCAGCCTGATTGGACCTTGTTTTCACACAAATGAACCCAGAATGATGTTAAATTGTGCTTCGTGCAACATAATTCTGGGTGCCATTTACAAACCATAAGTGCTAATGACTCCATTCCTTTTTGTGGTTGCAGGGGCTGTTGGTTGGAGTACATTAAAACAAACCTGATCTCTCTAGGACATTTAGAAGCCAAGTTATAAGCCCACAAATGTGTAACTGGACTACTTCTTTAAATTGACACCAGATCCGGTGACCTTTGGGACATGGTTTGACCCCCTTAGGAAAGTGCTATCATCATGAAACGTTCAGATAACTTACAACTCAATAGATTCTACCTTCTTGTAGCGTTTCAGCCTGATTGGACCTTGTTTTCACACAAATGGACCCAGAATGATGTGAAATTGTGCTTCGTGCAACATAATTCTGGGTGCCATTTACAAAACATAAGTGCTAATGACTCCATTCCTTTTTGTGGTTGTAGGGGCTGTTGATTGGAGCACATTAAAACAAATCTGATCTCTCTAGGACATTCAGAAGCCAAGTTATAAGCCCACAAATGTGTAACTGGACTACTTCTTTAAATTCACACGAGATCCGGTGACCTTTGGGACATGGTTTGACCCCCTTAGGAAAGTGCTATAATCATGAAACGTTCAGATCACTTACAACTCAATAGATTCTACCTTCATGTAACGTTTCAGCCTGATTGGACCTTGTTTTCACACAAATGAGCCCAGAATGATGTGAAATTGTGCTTCGTGCAACATAATTCTGGGTGCCATTTACAAACCATAAGTGCTAATGACTCCATTCCTTTTTGTGGTTGTAGGGGCTTTTGATTGGAGAACACTAAAACAAACCTAACCTCTCTAGGACATTCAGAAGCCAAGTTATAAGCCCTCAAAGGTGTAACTGAACTACTTCTTTAAAGTGACACCAGGCCCGGTGACCTTTGGGACATGGTTTGACCCCCTATAGGAATGTGCGATCATCATGAAACGTTCAGATTACTTACAACTCAATAGATTCTACCTTCTTGTAACGTTTCAGCCTGATTCGACCTTGTTTTCACACACATGGACCCAGAATGATGTGAAATTGTGCTTTGTGCAACATATTTCTGGGTGCCATTTACAAACCATGAGTGCTAATGACTCCATTCCTTTTTTTGGTTGTAGGGGCTGTTGGTTGGAGTGCATTAAAACAAACCTGATCTCTCTAGGACATTCAGAAGCCAAGTTATAAGCCCACAAATGTGTAAATGGACTACTTCTTTAAATTGACACCAGATCCGGTTACCTTTGGGACATGGTTTGACCCACTTAGGAAAGTGCTATCATCATGAAACGTTCGGATCACTTACAACTCAATAGATTCTACCTTCCTGTAACGTTTCAGCCTGATTGGACCTTGTTTTCACACAAATGAACCCAGAATGATGTGAAATTGTGCTTAGTGCAGCATAATTCTGGGTGCCATTTTAAAACCATAAGTGCTAATGACTCCATTCCTTTTTGAGGTTGTAGCGGATGTTGATTGGAGTACAGTAAAACAAACCTGGTCTCTCTAGGATATTCAGAAGCCAAGTTATAAGCCCACAAAGGTGTAACTGGACTTCTTCTTTAAAGTGACACCAGGCCCGGTGACCTTTGGGACATGGTTTTACCCCCTATAGGAATGTGCAATCATCTTGAAACGTTCAGATCACTTACAACTCAATAGATTCTACCTTCTTGTAGCATTTCAGCCTGATTGGACCTTGTTTTCACACAAATGGACCCAGAATGATGTGAAATTGTGCTTCGTGCAACATAATTCTGGGTGCCATTTACAAACCATAAGTGCTAATGACTCCATTCCTTTTTGTGGTTGTAGGGGCTGTTGATTGGAGTACATTAAAACAAACCTGATCTCTCTAGGACATTCAGAAGCCAAGTTATAAGCCCACAAATGTGTAACTGGACTACTTCTTTAAATTGACACCAGATCCGGTGACCTTTGGGACATGGTTTGACCCCCTTAGGAAAGTGCTATCATCATGAAACGTTCAAATCACTTACAACTCAATAGATTCTACCTTCATGTAACGTTTCAGCCTGATTGGACCTTGTTTTCACACAAATGAACCCAGAATTATGTGAAATTGTGCTTAGTGCAGCATAATTCTGGGTGCCATTTAAAAACCATAAGTGCTAATGACTCCATTCCTTTTTGAGGTTGTAGGGGATGTTGATTGGCGTACACTAAAACAAACCTAATCTCTCTAGGACATTCAGAAGCCAAGTTATAAGCCCACAAATGTGTAACTGGACTACTTCTTTAAATTGACACCAGATCCGGTGACCTTTGGGACATGGTTTGACCCCCTTAGTTAAGTGCTATCATCATGAAACGTTCAGATCACTTACAACTCAATAGATTCTACCTTCTTGTAGCGTTTCAGCCTGATTGGACCTTGTTTTCACACAAATGGACCCAGAATGATGTGAAATTGTGCTTCGTGCAAAATAATTCTGGGTACCATTTAAAAACCATAAGTGCTAATGACTCCATTCCTTTTTGAGGTTGTAGGGGCTGTTGATTGGAGTACACTAAAACAAACCTCATCTCTCAGGACATTCAGAAGCCAAGTTATAAGCCCTCAAAGGTGTAACTGGACTACTTCTTTAAAGTGACACCAGGCCCGGTGACCATTGGGACATGGTTTGACCCCCTATAGGAATGTGCGATCATCATGAAACGTTCAGATCACTTACAACTCAATAGATTCTACCTTCTTGTAACGTTTCAGCCTGATTGCACCTTGTTTTCACACAAATGGACCCAGAATGATGTGAAATTGTGCTTCGTGCAACATATTTCTGGGTTCCATTTACAAACCATAAGTGCTAATGACTCCATTCCTTTTTGTGGTTGTAGGGGCTGTTGGTTGGAGTACATTAAAACAAACCTGATCTCTATAGGACATTCAGAAGCCAAGTTATAAGCCCACAAAGGTGTAAATGGACTACTTCTTTAAATTGACACCAGATCCGGTGACCTTTGGGACATGGTTTGACCACCTTAGGAAAGTGCTATCATCATGAAACGTTCGGATCACTTACAACTCAATAGATTCTACCTTCCTGTAACGTTTCAGCCTGATTGGACCTTGTTTTCACACAAATGAACCCAGAATGATGTGAAATTGTGCTTAGTGCAGCATAATTCTGGGTGCCATTTAAAAACCATAAGAGCTAATGACTCCATTCCTTTTTGAGGTTGTAGGGGATGTTGATTGGAGTACACTAAAACAAACCTGAACTCTCTAGGATATTCAAAAGCCAAGTTATAAGCCCACAAATGTGTAACTGGACTACTTCTTTAAAGTGACACCAGGCCCGGTGACCTTTGGGACATGGTTTTACCCCCTATAGGAATGTGCAATCATCTTGAAACGTTCAGATCACTTACAACTCAATAGATTCTACCTTCTTGTAGCGTTTCAGCCTGATTGGACCTTGTTTTCACATAAATGGACCCAGAATGATGTGAAATTGTGCTTCGTGCAACAGAATTCTGGGTGCCATTTACAAACCATAAGTGCTAATGACTCCATTCCTTTTTGTGGTTGTAGGGGCTGTTGATTGGAGTACATTAAAACAAACCTGATCTCTCTAGGACATTCAGAAGCCAAGTTATAAGCCCACAAATGTGTAACTGGACTACTTCTTTAAATTGACACCAGATCCGGTGACCTTTGGGACATGGTTTGACCCCCTTAGGAAAGTGCTATCATCATGAAACGTTCAGATCACTTACAACTCAATAGATTCTACCTTCCTGTAACGTTTCAGCCTGATTGGACCTTGTTTTCACACAAATGAACCCAGAATGATGTGAAATTGTGCTTAGTGCAGCATAATTCTGGGTGCCATTTAAAAACCATAAGTGCTAATGACTCCATTCCTTTTGAGGTTGTAGGGGATGTTGATTGGCATACACCAAAACAAACCTGATCTCTCTAGGACATTCAGAAGCCAAGTTATAAGCCCACAAATGTGTAACTGGACTACTTCTTTAAATTGACACCAGATCCGGTGACCTTTGGGACATGGTTTGACCCCCTTAGGAAAGAAATATCATCATGAAACGTTCAGAACACTTACAACTCAATAGATTCTACCTTCTTGTAGCGTTTCAGCCTGATTGGACCTTGTTTTCACACAAATGGACCCAGAATGATGTGAAATTGTGCTTCGTGCAACATAATTCTGCGTGCCATTTACAAACCATAAGTGCTAATGACTCCATTCCTTTTTGTGGGTGTAGGGGCTGTTGATTGGAGCACATTAAAACAAACCTGATCTCTCTAGGACATTCAGAAGCCAAGTTATAAGCCCACAAATGTGTAACTGGACTACTTCTTTAAATTGACACCAGATCCGGTGACCTTTGGGACATGGTTTGACCCCCTTAGGAAAGTGCTATCATCATGAAATGTTCAGATCCCTTAACACTCAATAGATTCTACCTTCCTGTAACGTTTCAGCCTGATTTGACCTTTTTTTCATACTAATGAACCCAGAATGATATGAAATTGTGCTTCGTGCAACATAATTCTGGGTGCCATTTAAAAACCATAAGTGCTAATGACTCCATTCCTTTTTGAGGTTGTAGGGGCTGTTGATTGGAGTACACTAAAACAAACCTGATCTCTCTAGGACATTCAGAAGCCAAGTTATAAGCCCTCAAAGGTGTAACTGGACTACTTCTTTAAAGTGACACCAGGCCCGGTGACCTTTGGGACATGGTTTGACCCCCTATAGGATTGTGCGATCATCATGAAACGTTCAGATCCCTTACAACTCAATAGATTCTACCTTCTTGTAACGTTTCAGCCTGATTGGACCTTGTTTTCACACAAATGGACCCAGAATGATGTGAAATTGTGCTTCGTGCAACATAATTCTGGGTGCCATTTACAAACCATAAGTGCTAATGACTCCATTCCTTTTTGTGGTTGTAGGGGCTGTTGGTTGGAGTACATTAAACCAAACCTGATCTCTCTAGGACATTCAGAAGCCAAGTTATAAGCCCACAAATGTGTAACTTGACTACTTCTTTAAATTGACACCAGATCCGGTGACCCTTGGGACATGGTTTGACCCCCTTAGGAAAGTGCTATCATCATGAAACGTTCAGATCACTTACAACTCAATAGATTCTACCTTCCTGTATCGTTTCAGGCTGATTGGACCTTGTTTTCACACAAATGGACCCAGAATGATGTGAAATTGTGCTTCGTGCAACATATTTCTGGGTGCCATTTACAAACCATAAGTGCTAATGACTCCATTCCTTTTTTTGGTTGTAGGGGCTGTTGGTTGGAGTACATTAAAACAAACCTGATCTCTCTAGGACATTCAGAAGCCAAGTTATAAGCCCACAAATGTGTAAATGGACTACTTCTTTAAATTGACACCAGATCCGGTTACCTTTGGGACATGGTTTTGTAGGAGCTAAAAGCAGTGTTTTGTGTACGTGCATGTTGACATGTTGCTCATCAATGCCAGCCGTTTATCAGGCAGCCCAGCTGCTGAGTACATGCTCCAAAAACATGTTGATCTGTCCAGCTTATGTAAGTTTCAACTACTTTTGACCATATTAGGATGTGGAAGTAGCACCCCATCATTTCTCAGAATCAAAAGGGTGGTGGGGGTTGAATAGTATAACTGATGCTGCGTGGTGTAGGAGAGTGGGCTTTTGCAGAAGGATCTCCAGCCGAGGTGTTTAGATCGAAGCTGGACGCTGTCCCCTGTGAAGTGTTGGTGATGTATGGATGAGTTGTGTAAATAAATGCCCCCCGCTGAGTTTGGACAAAACCTGTCTCTTTCTTGTTTTTGATAAGAGAAAAAGAACCACATTTGGCGACCACGAAGCGGGGAGTGGAGGTGTGCTCTTCGGATCTTTCTCAGTCCACTGAAACTTGACTCCGGGGCCCTTATAGGTAAGAACAACTTTTGTTCAATTTTGGAGTTATTTCCGTGGATTGTGAAATGGTCTGGGAGAAAAAACATGCCCTACTCATAATTTAGAATAACAACAAGAGAAGGCGCTTGTCCAGAGCAGCGGTGAAATTATTCACACATGTGTGAAGTCAGCTGAGTCATTTTGATGACGGACAAAGTTTGTGACAAATTAAAAGCTGGGACAGCGAGAATTGGAATAGAATTTGACAGCTGATTAAAGTCCAGTGAGGACAAGTGAACGAGGTCGACAATTGAGATCCAGTAGGGTGCCTCGGTGAAGCCGGGCAACAACTGGGATCTGAGAAAAAGCGCTGAAGTTGTGACAGATAAGCTTGCCAGTAATTCGGTTGAATCCTCGGGGATTGGTAAATTTCATGAGCTTTTGGCAAAGATATGTTTGACGTCAGAGTTTGCAGCAAAGTGGCTGTAAACAACTCTAGAGCTCAGAAATTGTTTGTTTGTGAGAGTGTGTTTGTGAGAGAAGTTTTGTGGGTGGGACAGGCGTGTGAGATAAGCGTGTGTGTGTGGAGGAGATAAGAGTGTGTGCGAGTTGAGAAGTGGGTGCGTGAGTTGAGAAGGTGTGTCAGGCGCCAGAGAATTAGAGGAAAAAAGAAAAACAAAGGAGTAATACAGATCAATATTGTTCACTGCAGTGCTAATTTTTGATGTTTAATGTTATACAAATTTCAAAGTCTGTGATCTTGTTCTGATTAGTCTTTAAACAGAAAACCAGAAGTTAAAATAATTAGTTTTAGAGTGACATATATATAAATAAAAATATATGCTGAAGTGCACAAGCATGATAACTATTTTTACCAGCTGGGTAATGTGAAATATGAGAAATATAGATTATGATTAATAAATAAATAATAATGTTCATGCGTGTTGAGTGTGTGGCATAAAATGATGCTTCGGTGTCAAATTGCTTTGAAGTGTGTTTTTCTTATCTCTATGCAAGTGTGAAAGCTTTGCTGTGTGTGGTTGTTTTACTCGTGAAAGGTCAAATACTCTGATCTTGTTTGGGCTGTTGCTTGGATGAACTGGAGAGAAGCTGATTCTTCTTCTGCTGATTCGGTCTCTCTTGTGGTTGACTTTTTCCTGTGTTGTGATGTTATAAAGCTGTATGAGAGTTGCTAAAATCTGAAGGCTGAATGCTCTTGGGTGTCGTCAGCGTGTTCGTTTCTCCGTAGACACCCTGAGCTGTCAGACCCAAGTTTAGACTGAGCAGAGGGGCCAGTCCAGAAGCGCAAAGCTCCACCTACAAGCTGTCCTCTCCATACACACGCACAGACACAGAAGTACAGAGGCGATCCCGCCTCTGACTCCACCTCTGTGTGTGGATAGGTTGGTGAGCCAGAGGGCGTAGAGAAACCCCACCCTGTGGGCTGAACATTGCTCACACACAGCTCGGACCAAGGATACGGCTATTTTTAGCCTGTCACACAAGCCTGACTCTGCAGGACAGAAGATTTGAGTCAAACTCATCTTGCAGCTTAACTGCTGGAGAAATACATACATCAGGCATTAAGTTTTCTTTCAACAATAACTAAAGCTTTTTGAACTAACTTTACTTTAGTGTTACATCAGAAGAGATTTGATTTTAAGGCATTTACAATAAGAAGATAAATTGTTCAACATTTGTGTAAACAGAGCAACAACAGATTACTCAAGACCACAGCATCATATGTCACCAGTATCTGTTTCAACTTTCAATTCTTGTGTTATTTTCAGGAGATTATAAATAAACAAACTAGTCAACTAATCAAAGGAATAATAGTGTCACTGAAACTTCAAAATGTCTGTCACGCCAGCAGGAATTTTGGCAGCGAAGAATCCGGCTTTAGCAAAAGAGATAAAGCACATGTCAGAGAAGTGGTCAAAACGGACGAGAAAACTATGCAATCCGTGGCCATCTGAAGGCACTTTTGACGTAGTGGCGTGTGATAATTTGGAATTGAGAATTCAGGATCATAAAGCAGATGGATCCAAGAAAAGACAGCAGAAAAGAGAAAAAGAAATTCAGATCCTGGACTTATTCAGGAATGAAGGAAAGATTTACAGACAGAACTTTAAACATGCCATTCTTAAAATGAAAGACAAATTGGACAAACCCCAGAAGGAAGTGAAGGCCCCAGCAGAAGAGGGCCTGTATCCCCTTTTGGGAACCGTTACAATTACATGAGATTTTGATTTGCGCGACACATTCGACAAAGGTCCTAAGGGCTTAGATGTTGACAATGCAATTTTAAAATTAACAACATCACAGCAATCAGATGAAGCACCTGGCAAAGAAAAGCATGCAAAAGGAAGTGAGGAAAGAGAATTCGAACAAACAACTCCACCTCGTGGAACGCATCCAAAATATTGCAGTACAGAACGTCGAGCGGTAAGGGAAGAAGGACGAAGGGAGATTGATTGTTTTGCAGAACATAAGGATTTTTTGAAAAGGCAACCGAAGGCTAACTCATACTGGATTGACCTTGAGAACAAGGATGAGGATGTACATGATGAGCTAAACGATGTTGACCAAATTATACAGGACATATCTGAAGGCCTGCGGAAATCCTTAAATCACATCACAGGCACACATTCAGATGAGGTTAGTGAGAACACCACTAGCACAAGCAAGGAGAAAAATTTCAAGCCTTTTTACAAACCAGGCATTCACTCACCAGAGCGTGGTGACCCAAATACAGGTCTGACTCAGGAGAAGGAAAAACCAGGTCCTAGCAGTGAAAGCCGTGAGCTGAGACCCAGACATGACTTAAAACCACCTATTCGATACACTAATGATGGTCAGTACCCAATTTTAATTAAGGGCACAAGAGCTAATTATATTCCCTGGCAGAGCCTCGACCTCACTGGTTTGGTTTCACGGCTGCCCCACATTCAAGATGGCGCGGGAAGGTGGATTGGGGCCTTCGAACAGGAGACAACTGGGCTAATGCTTGCCCTTGGAGATCTCAAAGCTATTTTGGCTCGAGTTGTTGGGACATCAGCTATGGGAACATTGCTAGCATCCAATGGAGTCCAATGGATGCTGGACCCAATGGCTGACGGCACGGAGTTTAACACATACAGAAATGCACTCTGGAACATACTAAGAGCAGCATATCCCAACAGGATTGACCCCAAAGCTTTGAAAGGTGAGCCACTTTCAGAGACTGAGAGTCCTGCGTCATTTGTTGACAGGCAGCTCAGACGGTGGAAGCTGGAGACGGAGGAGGGTCCTGAGGGGACGCCGATAATGACTTCTCTGTTCCGAACATCCCTGATTTCTGCTCTCCCGACTCCTGTGCGAGACAAACTGGAGGATGTTGTGGGACTGGACTCAATGCCACATGTGCAGTTCAGAGACCATGTAGTCCACGCAGTGGACCGCTATCGGAAAGACAGTAACAAAATGATTGAGCAAGAAAAGTGCGCTCAGAGAAAACTCACGCAGTTGCACATAAATGATCTCCAGCACAAGGCGAAGACCCAGGCGGCAGTGGAGAAAAGTGACAGCAAGAGTGACAGTCAAACCCAAGCATTGCAGACAGCTGTGGCCCCGCCTCAAACTCCATCTCAACCGGTTATCAATGTCTACCCAAACCAGTATGGTAGACAGCAGCCCGGACCACAGAGACGATTTCCAAATCGTTTCCCCAATCGCTACCCAACCCGACAAGGCTGGGTGCAGCAGAACCGACCCCCACTTCCAGGTTCATGTTGGGGGTGTGGCCAGATGGGTCACCTGTATCGAGACTGTCCGAATCCAATTCCAAACCCTGAATGGTCTGGGCGTGGTCGTGGAACACGACCAAACCGGGGAAGAGGAGGTCCAGTTAATCCATGGGCAGCACAACAAGGATTCTAGGGATGCCCGGAGGGCTCTGTGGGGGAGGAGCAACTACCAATTTTAATAGCTAACGCCAATAAAGAACCAGTGATCAATGTTAAAATAGAAGGCAAATCGGTCCCAATGTTAGTAGATACTGGGGCAACCTACTCATGCATAAAATCAAATTATGCAACTCATCTCCCCATGTCTGAGAAAAGCGTAAAGACAACAGGGTTCTCGGGAACAAAACAAATAAACCCCTTAACAGCTCCAGTAAGACTAGCAGTTGATGACAGTGAAATCGTAATTCCAATTCTGATTTCAGACCAAACTCCAGTTAATCTACTAGGAAGAGATGCATTGTGTAAACTAAAAACAAAAATCTGGTGCACACCAGAAGGAATTTATGTAGATAGCTCTGGAATAAACTTTCAAATGACTGCTCAGACAGAATACGCTAAGGTCTACTGGCTTGGTGACATTAACAAGCCAGTCTCAGAGATGTTTCAACAGTGGAAAAAATTTATTGAAGCTCAAATTCCAGAAGCTACTGTACCGTTCAGTGACTATCACTGCACAATGACTTATGATCCATCATGCAGTAGAATCTTTGAAGAAAAATGGGACAAAGAAACAAAAGACTTGCTCGTTAGGCTAGTGTCACAATACATCGTGATAGGACAGCAAGGTGCAGCTGTGAATGTGGAAGAAAACCCATTTATTGAAAAATGGCACACTGTGCCAGAATCAGCACCACACATTACCTTAATGGTAAACAAAGGCTTTGGGTCAAGAGATCCTGGACCAATGATGTTAACAGCAACTAAAACAGAGTGGCAGAAAACAGATAACCCGCTAATCTATACTACAAAAAATGCAGAAATGATTAAAATTCTCTGCGGCGGCACCATGATGTCAAAACCACAGGTTGTAACAGTCGCAAACAAAAAACACATGCAAGGTGTAGCAGAATCAGAAACAGTTCAAAACAAGTTGAAAGCCAACATGCTAAAACAAGTTCCAGACCAGCTATGGTCTAAACATGACACGGATGTTGGACTGGTAACATCGGCAACTCCAGTTCAAGTGGAATTGAAGCCAAATGCAAGACTGCCTTATCGACCCCAATACCCACTAAAGCCAGAAGCAGAAGAGGGTATAAATGCAACTATTGAAGGTCTAATTCAAGCAGGAGTACTAAAAGAAACCTATAGCACATGTAACACTCCAATTCTGCCAGTGCTAAAAGCAGACAAGCTCAAGTACTGACTGGTACATGATTTAAGAGCTGTAAATGAAGTGATCACTGACTTTGACGCAGACGTGCCAAACCCAAGCACATTACTGAGTAACATTGATGGGGAAGCTAAATACTTCACGGTAATTGATCTGTGTTCAGCATTTTTTAGCATCCCATTGGCCAAAGAATCACAATATCTTTTTGCTTTCACGTTTCGTGGGAGACAGCTCACGTACAGAAGGCTACCACAAGGGCTAAAACACAGTCCACACATCTTTAATCAGATTTTGAAACAGAGCCTCGAAGGCATCGAGGTGAACAGCACTGTGATTCAGTATGTTGATGACCTACTGATTTGCGCACGAACAATCGATGATTGTCATCGTGACTCCATTAAAGTCCTACAGAAGTTAGCTCGGGGAGGACACAAAGCCTCTCTAACAAAGCTTCAGTACTGCCAACCACAGGTAGAGTACCTAGGGAGAGTAATATCCCATGGGACTGTCACCATCTCACCAGAACACGTGGAAGGTGTGAGCAAAGCTCCACAACCACAAACTGTTGGACAAATGATGACATTTCTGGGAATGACTGGTTTTAACTCCGAGTGGATTGAAAACTATGCTGAAAAAACCGCACCACTTAGGGCACTGATTAAAGATGCTGGAAGTGAGTCTTTAAAATCGACTCTAAAATGGACAAATGAAGCTAAGATAGCTTTTGAAACCATCAAACAAGACATGCAAACTGCGCCAAGTTTAGCAACACCTGACTACACAAAACCATTTTTGCTGTACGTCGCAAACAGACATGACATGTATGCCTCTGCAGTGTTAATGCAGGACACATGCAGTGGACGTCGGAAACAACCTATTGCGTACTACAGTGCAAAACTTGACAATGTGGCATAGGGATGGCCCCCTTGTTATCAAGGATTGGCTGCTTTGCATTATGCTTATGAGAAAGCCTCAGTGATAACAATGGGATATCCTGTGACCATCTACACACATCACAAAATATCTGAACTAATCAACCGAGGGAAGTTTGTGTTAAACCAAGCAAGATGCCTGCAGTATATGCCACTACTGACATATCCTGACGTTGTCATAAAGAGGTGTACCGCAGCAAACCCTGCTAACAGTGTTCCCTTTGAGTTTGAAGGAGAACCACATTGCTGCATAGCCGAGGTATCTAGATACACTAAGCTAAGGCCTGATTTGGAATCTACCCCTTTCGACCAATCTGATGTCACCTATTTTGTTGATGGTTCATGTTTTAGAGACTACTTAGGAAACCATGCAGCGTTTGCTGTTGTGGAAAAAGTAGATGACAGATTTGAAACAGTAAAAGCTGAAAAGTGTAACCAACCCTGTTCTGCGCAGCTAGCGGAACTCAAAGCCCTGACCGAAGCTTGCAAGTTGGCAAGTGGCCAGGTAGCAACTATTTACACTGACTCTGCATACGCCCATGGTGTTTGTCACCTGTTTGGAAGTGTGTGGAGACAAAGAGGTTTTAAGAAGACGGATGGTACACCCATCCTTCATGGAAAGCAGATCAACGAGCTGATCTCAGCAATGATGCTTCCATCGAAACTGGCCATTGTAAAGTGCCCTGCGCACCGCAAGGGTAACTGTGATGTCATCAGAGGCAACAATGCAGCAGATGAGGCGGCAAAATCTGCCTCCAGGTGTGAAGAAGCCATTTTGGCACCTGTAATATCATTAGAGCCTGCAATAACACCAGAAGACATCATTCTGATTCAGGAAAAGGCAGAGAAAAGCGAGCAGCAGTGTTGGAGAAGAAGAGGTGCAACAATGGACTCAAGCGGCTTGTGGAGGTCTCATGAGGGCTTGATCGTTGCACCTGTCTCCTTGCTGACGATGCTAATCTCGGAAAGCCACGGTCCTGATCATTGTGGTCATGCAGAGGTGCTGAAAAGACTTAACAAACAAGGTTACTGGTCACCATACCTAAAAGCCATGGTTGAGGAAGTAATAGATCAGTGTGACATTTGTGCTGAGAACAATGTAAAAAAGGGCATCACAGTCCCAGCGGGACACATTCCAGTGCCCGAAGGTCCTTTCAAACATTTGGTCATTGACTATGTTGACATGATTAAGTCTGTGCATGGGAAACGGTACATGCTGGTGATCATTGACAGATTCAGTCGGTGGATCGAAGCTGTTCCCTCTAAAGATCTAGGTTCAGAAACAGTGGTAAAGTTTCTAGTCAGAGAAGTGATTCCTCGCTTTGGTATCCCGTCGGAAATAAGCTCGGACAATGGTCCTGCTTTTGTTGAAAAAGTCCTTAAAGGTGTGTTGCAACAACTAAGGATAAAGCAACGATTAGGATCAGTTTATCACCCCCAGAGCCAAGGGATGGTCGAGCGAGCGAATCTGACGTTGAAGTCTAAAATCTGCAAAATTTGTGCTTGTACTAACCTTAACTGGGTTGATGCATTGCCGCTTGCCTTAATGAGCTATCGCATGCAAACTAACAGAAGCACGCATCTTTCACCTCATGAGGTCCTAACAGGCAGGCCAATGCCAGCTCCTCAGCTTAGAGGACCCCACAAGGGGCCTTCGCTGGAACAGCTAGAGCTTGAATTCAAAAGCTATATCAAGCAACTAACCAGCATCCATAAAGCCATCTATTTGCAGGAAAAGAGAAAGGAGCTCGTCTCTAGCGCAGGCGCAGACGGGCCGGTAGTTCCTGGAGACCAGGTGTACATCAAAGTTTTCAGGAGGAAGTGGCACGAACCGCGACGAGAGGGTCCCTACAAAGTGGTTCGAGCAACGCCAACAGCAGTCCAGGTCGAAGGAGGATCGACGTGGCATCATCTGACGCACTGCATGAAAGTCAAAGACAAAACTCAGGGCAGTATTGTGCCTAACGTAACAAACCGGCATGATGGCCGGAGGAGAGAAGGGCGTGCTAAGCCTGATGACAGTTCTGTTTTGGATAACACTAGGGGGTCTGATGATGGTGCTGGAGGAGGTGAAGATGGAGACGATGGCCGAGGAGCGACTCGTCGACCCATCACAAGAGCATACGCCAGACGACTTGGCCAACGACGAGGCAGCATACCATGATCAAGTTAAGTACAATTCAGCAGGCCGGATGCAACATAGGTCGGCATCCCTGCCTGCATTCGACGTAGCAATTGTTAAAACTGGTGATATAACCACAGTTCCAAGTAATGTTTTAACTACTAGCGCTACTGCTACTGTGATCCCTGATGTTTTGACTACCACAGCCCCTGTTGGAAAGGTGAGGGCCGACTGGAGCTCTTCCTCTCTTTTACAGCTAGTGACTCCACTGATTTCAAGATCTAAAACAACGCCGATTAGCAAGCTGAGAAGCGTAACCGCTAAGCCACCTGTCAGTACTACAACTCCCACAGGAGGTGTAGCTGTGAAATCTGGCTTTCCCACTGCAACCTCTGGTAGTAACCATGTTCGTAATCTCACTCAGAAAGGACAAAATGAACAAGAAGTGACCAATCGCAAAGCTGTACCTAAGACACTATTTGGGCCAATTAGACCTAGGTCCGGCGGTAACACAGGGCCTATCTCCCCTAGAGCGAGCAGACATTTGGCTATTGAGGATAGGCTTTGGGATGCAGCCATGCAAAATAGTTGGTATAAATGGGCTTTGTATACGACAAGAGAAATGACTCCTAATGACTGCATAGTGTGCGCTCAAGCACCCGGAATGTTACCTGAGGTTGTTCCGGAAAAGTATACTTCTAGTGAGTGTGCCATTACACAACAACGCACATGTAAGACTAGAAAGGTAATAGAGATAAATAAAAAGATTCCACCTCTTCTTAAGATGCCATTGTGTGGATTCCAATGCAGATTGCTCCATGGTACACGAGATAAGTACAAATATGTTGAAAAATATGCAGAATATAACATCCTAGAGGAATGTGCTGAATTTGCGATCCAAACAGACCAAAATGGTCCTCCAACGGACTACAAAATTGATTATAGTGCTGATTATGAATGTTTTGCAAGCGGAGGTTTCGCTGACGATGGAGGAGTGGACGTAGGTAATACATCTGTCAACTGTAACGTCACTTGGGTATTATCCTGGTTCCCGCATGCAAATATGACGCCACTTCTCATTGATACCCCTGTTTGGTATGAAAACCCTGTAACTCTTAGTCAGGACTGTGATAACATATCGATGACGATCCCCACTCTGGATCTCATAGGTGAGCAAGACATTCCAGTGGCCGACAGCTACTGGATGTGTGGTGGTGATGTTCTAATGAATGTTTTGCCAAGTTTTTGGGTTGGGTTGTGTACGCTAGTACGTATGAAAGTTCCAGTGACTATCTTGCATGAAGGTGTGAGTGAATTACTTCAGTTGGAGACTACCAATAGACGTAGGACAAAGAGGTATGATGTGTTTGATCATAAAGTGCATTTAAACGCCATAGGACTGCCAACAGGAATTCCCATAGAATTTCAAGCAAGAGATGAGGTAATAGCAGGTTTAGAGTCAGTTCTTCCTTGGATAACAATAAATAAGAATGTGAAATGGATCAACTATGTTTATTTTAATCAGCAAAGAATCTTAAATTACACAGTAAATAACCTTGGCCTCTTGGGTGAACAACTTCATGCCACAGTCAAAATGACTTTGCAGCATGACCAGGCTTTGGACTGGTTGCTGGCCGAGAAAGGTGGGCTCTGTAAGTTTCTGAACTCCAGTGGGCAAGAATGTTGCACCTACATTCCAAGTAATACGGCCCCTGATGGTGCATTTACTGAAGGTATGAGGAAATTGAAAGATTTAAAGATAGAGCTGAAGGAGAATGCAGGCAGGGAAAGCTGGTCCTTAGACTCCTTAGCCCTCAAATTGGGTCAGTGGGGAGCTATTTTGGTAAAAGCAGGAATTAGTGCAATAGTAGTACTAATTCTGATTTCTCTATTGGCATGTTGCATCCTACCTGTTGTGAGGAGACTGTGGGAGCGAACTCTGGCTGCCCAAATGAACCTTGCTGCGTCGTCTCAATATGTGCAAATGGAAATGGCCGCAATGGACTCAGCACGACACCCAATGTGCCTGAAGAATGGGATGGCTGATGGGACAACGGCGGAGTAATCTTTGCGTCTCATCATAGATGTTGCTGTTGTGGTTACATGCACTCGACTAAGGAATCGGCCTCAAAGTCCTCTTCCAGCAGCAAGACCCCTGCAGCAGTCATCAATAAAACTGAACTTGACTCTTATGTTTTCTTCACTCCATTTCTTTTTCAGTTCTGCAGCTGGGACTCTGACTCCGTTCTCTATTTCAGTTGAGCAGTTGTGTTGTTACGTTGAGTATATTCATTACACCTCCTGTTGTGTTTAACTTTTATAGGTTTAGTCACAGCGACATCATCTAGTCGTTCATTCGTATCCACGTCAATCATTTATTTCACATGAGTTTGTATTTTTGATTGCATATTCACGTACAGTTACTGGTTGCAATATTGCTAAGGGTAATTAATGCTCGATCATGCTTATGATTTTTGTTCTCTGTTGGAAGGTTTCATCAGTTTGTTTTCTCTTACGTGCGTTCTTTTGTTAATTCACTGTTACCTAATGTCTGCCATATACTTAGGCTAGGCTTGCATGCTCACTCTGTAATTTATGTGACCGTCCTGTTTGGGGCCAGGAGGTCAAGGGGGAATTTTTCCTGTTAAGAACAGCGGACAGGTTTTCGCCCCCTTACAGTTTGCGCATGCATTTTGATGTGACTGAGCTTGTTAAAGACGTCACATTCCATATTGTGTTTTGAAGCTGATACTTACTTTGTGTACTCATCCAAGTGTTGGTTTGCAGTTACTTCGTCGTTACATATATGCCTATATAGTTTGGTTGAAGTTTGTAGTGTATTTGTCATTTTGCCATTCGACGCCCATTTACTGGTTTATGTTAACGTTCACTTATGTGTTAAGTTATATGTTATGTAGCCAGCTTATTAATGGGGGTGGACACCCCCATGGGGGGGATCTGTAGGAGCTAAAAGCAGTGTTTTGTGTACGTGCATGTTGACATGTTGCTCATCAATGCCAGCCGTTTATCAGGCAGCCCAGCTGCTGAGTACATGCTCCAAAAACATGTTGATCTGTCCAGCTTATGTAAGTTTCAACTACTTTTGACCATATTAGGATGTGGAAGTAGCACCCCATCATTTCTCAGAATCAAAAGGGAGGTGGGGGTTGAATAGTATAACTGATGCTGCGTGGTGTAGGAGAGTGGGCTTTTGCAGAAGGATCTCCAGCCGAGGTGTTTAGATCGAAGCTGGACGCTGTCCCCTGTGAAGTGTTGGTGATGTATGGATGAGTTGTGTAAATAAATGCCCCCCGCTGAGTTTGGACAAAACCTGTCTCTTTCTTGTTTTTGATAAGAGAAAAAGAACCACAGTTTGACCCCCTTAGGAAAGTGCTATCATCATGAAACGTTCGGATCACTTACAACTCAATAGATTCTACCTTCCTGTAACGTTTCAGCCTGATTGGACCTTGTTTTCACACAAATGAACCCAGAATGATGTGAAATTGTGCTTAGTGCAGCATAATTCTGGGTGCCATTTAAAAACCATAAGTGCTAATGACTCCATTCCTTTTTGTGGTTGTAGCGGATGTTGATTGGAGTACACTAAAACAAACCTGATCTCTCTAGGATATTCAGAAGCCAAGTTATAAGCCCACAAAGGTGTAACTGGACTTCTTCTTTAAAGTGACACCAGGCCCGGTGACCTTTGGGACATGGTTTTTCCCCCTATAGGAATGTGCAATCATCTTGAAACGTTCAGATCACTTACAACACAATAGATTCTACCTTCTTGTAGAATTTCAGCCTGATTGGACCTTGTTTTCACACAAATGGACCCAGAATGATGTGAAATTGTGCTTCGTGCAACATAATTCTGGGTGCCATTTACAAACCATAAGTGCTAATGACTCCATTCCTTTTTGTGGTTGTAGGGGCTGTTGATTGGAGTACATTAAAACAAACCTGACCTCTCTAGGACATTCAGAAGCCAAGTTATAAGCCCACAAATGTGTAACTGGACTACTTCTTTAAATTGACACCAGATCCGGTGACCTTTGGGACATGGTTTGACCCCCTTAGGAAAGTGCTATCATCATGAAACGTTCAAATCACTTACAACTCAATAGATTCTACCTTCCTGTAACGTTTCAGCCTGATTGGACCTTGTTTTCACACAAATGAACCCAGAATTATGTGAAATTGTGCTTAGTGCAGCATAATTCTGGGTGCCATTTAAAAACCATAAGTGCTAATGACTCCATTCCTTTTTGAGGTTGATGGGGATGTTGATTGGCGTACACTAAAACAAACCTGATCTCTCTAGGACATTCAGAAGCCAAGTTATAAGCCCACAAATGTGTAACTGGACTACTTCTTTAAATTGACACCAGATCCGGTGACCTTTGGGACATGGTTTGACCCCCTTAGTTAAGTGCTATCATCATGAAACGTTCAGATCACTTACAACTCAATAGATTCTACCTTCTTGTAGCGTTTCAGCCTGATTGGACCTTGTTTTCACACAAATGGACCCAGAATGATCTGAAATTGTGCTTCGTGCAAAATAATTCTGGGTACCATTTAAAAACCATAAGTGCTAATGACTCCATTCCTTTTTGAGGTTGTAGGGGCTGTTGATTGGAGTACACTAAAACAAACCTCATCTCTCAGGACATTCAGAAGCCAAGTTATAAGCCCTCAAAGGTGTAACTGGACTACTTCTTTAAAGTGACACCAGGCCCGGTGACCTTTGGGACATGGTTTGACCCCATATAGGAATGTGCGATCATCATGAAACGTTCAGATCACTTACAACTCAATAGATTCTACCTTCTTGTAACGTTTCAGCCTGATTGGACCTTGTTTTCACACAAATGGACCCAGAATGATGTGAAATTGTGCTTCGTGCAACATATTTCTGGGTTCCATTTACAAACCATAAGTGCTAATGACTCCATTCCTTTTTGTGGTTGTAGGGGCTGTTGGTTGGAGTACATTAAAACAAACCTGATCTCTCTAGGACATTCAGAAGCCAAGTTATAAGCCCACAAAGGTGTAAATGGACTACTTCTTTAAATTGACACCAGATCCGGTGACCTTTGGGACATGGTTTGACCACCTTAGGAAAGTGCTATCATCATGAAACGTTCGGATCACTTACAACTCAATAGATTCTACCTTCCTGTAACGTTTCAGCCTGATTGGACCTTGTTTTCACACAAATGAACCCAGAATGATGTGAAATTGTGCTTAGTGCAGCATAATTCTGGGTGCCATTTAAAAACCATAAGAGCTAATGACTCCATTCCTTTTTGAGGTTGTAGGGGATGTTGATTGGAGTACACTAAAACAAACCTGATCTCTCTAGGATATTCAAAAGCCAAGTTATAAGCCCACAAATGTGTAACTGGACTACTTCTTTAAAGTGACACCAGGCCCGGTGACCTTTGGGACATGGTTTTACCCCCTATAGGAATGTGCAATCATCTTGAAACGTTCAGATCACTTACAACTCAATAGATTCTACCTTCTTGTAGCGTTTCAGCCTGATTGGACCTTGTTTTCACACAAATGGACCCAGAATGATGTGAAACTGTGCTTTGTGCAACAGAATTCTGGGTGCCATTTACAAACCATAAGTGCTAATGACTCCATTCCTTTTTGAGGTAGTAGGGGATGTTGATTGGCATACACTAAAACAAACCTGATCTCTCTAGGACATTCAGAAGCCAAGTTATAAGCCCACAAATGTGTAACTGGACTACTTCTTTAAATTGACACCAGATCCGGTGACCTTTGGGACATGGTTTGACCCCCTTAGGAAAGAGCTATCATCATGAAACGTTCAGATCACTTACAACTCAATAGATTCTACCTTCTTGTAGCGTTTCAGCCTGATTGGACCTTGTTTTCACACAAATGGACCCAGAATGATGTGAAATTGTGCTTCGTGCAACATAATTCTGGGTGCCATTTACAAACCATAAGTGCTAATGACTCCATTCCTTTTTGTGGGTGTAGGGGCTGTTGATTGGAGCACATTAAAACAAACCTGATCTCTCTAGGACATTCAGAAGCCAAGTTATAAGCCCACAAATGTGTAACTGGACTACTTCTTTAAATTGACACCAGATCCGGTGACCTTTGGGACATGGTTTGACCCCCTTAGGAAAGTGCTATCATCATGAAATGTTCAGATCCCTTAACACTCAATAGATTCTACCTTCCTGTAACGTTTCAGCCTGATTGGACCTTTTTTTCATACTAATGAACCCAGAATGATATGAAATTGTGCTTCGTGCAACATAATTCTGGGTGCCATTTAAAAACCATAAGTGCTAATGACTCCATTCCTTTTTGAGGTTGTAGGGGCTGTTGATTGGAGTACACTAAAACAAACCTGATCTCTCTAGGACATTCAGAAGCCAATTTATAAGCCCTCAAAGGTGTAACTGGACTACTTCTTTAAAGTGACACCAGGCCCGGTGACCTTTGGGACATGGTTTGACCCCCTATAGGAATGTGCGATCATCATGAAACGTTCAGATCACTTACAACTCAATAGATTCTACCTTCTTGTAACGTTTCAGCCTGATTGGACCTTGTTTTCACACAAATGGACCCAGAATGATGTGAAATTGTGCTTCGTGCAACATAATTCTGGGTGCCATTTACAAACCATAAGTGCTAATGACTCCATTCCTTTTTGTGGTTGTAGGGGCTGTTGGTTGGAGTACATTAAACCAAACCTGATCTCTCTAGGACATTCAGAAGCCAAGTTATAAGCCCACAAATGTGTAACTTGACTACTTCTTTAAATTGACACCAGATCCGGTGACCCTTGGGACATGGTTTGACCCCCTTAGGAAAGTGCTATCATCATGAAACGTTCAGATCACTTACAACTCAATAGATTCTACCTTCCTGTAACGTTTCAGGCTGATTGGACCTTGTTTTCACACAAATGGACCCAGAATGATGTGAAGATGTGCTTCGTGCAACATAATTCTGGGTGCCATTTAACAACCATAAGTGCTAATGACTCCATTCCTGTTTGGGGTAATAGGGGCTGTTGAATGGAGTACATTAAGACAAACCTGACCTCTCTGAGACATTCAGAAGCCAAGTTATAAGCCCCCAAAGGTGTGTTTGGGATGCCGCCTTTAAGGAACAAGTGATCCAGTGACCTTTATGACCTGATATGACACCCTTAGGAATGTGCTATCATCATGAAACACAGGAATCATTTCCAACTCAATAGATTCCACTTTTCTGTGACGTTTAAGCCTGATTGAAGCTTTTTTCTGAGAAATGGACCCAGAATGATTTGAAATTGTGCTGTGTGCTACATAATTCTGGGTGCCATTTAAAAACCATAAGTGCTAATGACTCCATTCCTTTTTGGGGTTGTAGGAGGTGTGAATTGAAGTACTCTAAAATAAACCTGACCTCTCTAGGACATTCAGAAGAAAAGTTATAATCCCACAAAGGTGTAACTGGACTACTTCTTAAAAGTGACACAAGATCCGGTGAGCTTTGGGACATGGTTTGACCCCCTTAGGAAATTGCTATCATCATGAAACGTTCAGATCACTTACAACTCAATAGATTCTACCTTCCTGTAACGTTTCAGGCTGATTGGACCTTGTTTTCACACAAATGGACCCAGAATGATGTGAAATTGTGCTTCGTGCAACATAATTCTGGGTGCCATTTAAAAACCATAAGTGCTAATTACTCCATTCCTTTTTGTGGTTGTAGGGGCTTTTGATTGTAGAACAATAAAACAAGCCTGACCTCTCTAGGACATTCAGAAGCCAATTTATAAGCCCACAAATGTTGGTACTGGACTACTTCTTTAAATTGACACCAGATCCGGGGACATTTGGGACATGGTTTGACCCCCTTAGGAAAGTGCTATCATAATGAAACGTTCAGATCACTTACAACTCAATAGATTCTACCTTCCTGTAACGTTTCAGCCTGATTGGACCTTGTTTTCACACAAATGAACCCAGAATGATGTGAAATTGTGCTTTGTGCGACATAATTCTGGGTGCCATTTAAAAACCATAAGTGCTAATGACTCCATTCCTTTTTGGGGTTGTAGGAGCTGTGAATTGAAGTACTCTAAAACAAACCTGACCTCTCTAGGACATTCAGAAGAAAAGTTATAAGCCCACAAAGGTGTAACTGGACTACTTCTTTAAATTGACACCAGGCCGGTGACCTTTGGGACAAGGTTTGACCCCCTATTGGAAAGTGCGATCATCATGAAACGTTCAGATCACGTAAAACTCAATAGATTCTACCTTCCTGTAACGTTTCAGGCTTATTGGACCTTGTTTTCACACAAATGGACCCAGAATGATGTGAAATTGTCCTTCGTGCAACATAATTCTGGGTGCCATTTAACAACAATAAGTGCTAATGACTCCATTCCTTTTTGTGGTTGTAGGGGCTGTTGATTGGAGTACACTAAACCAAACCTGACCTCTCTAGGACATTCAGAAGCCAAGTTATAAGCCCACAAAGGTGTAACTGGACTACTTCTTTAAAGTGACACCAGGCCCGGTGATCTTTGGGACATGGTTTGACCCTCTATAGGAATGTGCGATCAGCATGAAACGTTCAGATCACTTACAACTCAATATATTCTACCTTCTTGTAACGTTTCAGCCTGATTGGACCTTGTTTTCACACAAATGGACCCAGAATGATGTGAAATTGTGCTTCGTGCAACATAATTCTGGGTGCCATTTACAAACCATTAGTGCTAATGACTCCATTCCTTTTTGTGGTTGTAGGGGCTGTTGATTGGAGTACACTAAAACAAACCTGACCTCTCTAGGACATTCAGAAGCCAAGTTATAAGCCCACAAATGTGTAACTGGACTACTTCTTTAAAATGACACCAGATCCGGTGACCTTTGGGACATGGTTTGACCCCCTTAGGAAAGTGCTATCATCATGAAACGTTCAGATCACTTACAACTCAATAGATTCTACCGTCCTGTAACGTTTCAGCCTGATTGGACCTTGTTTTCACACAAATGAACCCAGAATGATGTGAAATTGTGCTTCGTGCAACATAATTCTGGGTGCCATTTAAAAACCATAAGTGCTAATGACTCCATTCCTTTTTGGGTTGTAGGAGCTGTGAATTGAAGTACTCTAAAACAAACCTGACCTCTCTAGGACATTCAGAAGAAAAGTTATAAGCCCATAAAGGTGTAACTGGACTACTTATTTAAATTGACACCAGGCCCGGTGACCTTTGGGACAGGGTTTGACCCCCTATTGGAATGTGCGATCATCATGAAACGTTCAGATCACTTACAACTCAATAGATTCTACCTTCCTGTAACGTTTCAGGCTGATTGGACCTTGTTTTCACACAAATGGACCCAGAATGATGTGAAATTGTGCTTCGTGCAACATAATTCTGGGTGCCAGTTAACAACCATAAGTGCTAATGACTCCATTCCTGTTTGGGGTAATAGGGGCTGTTGAATGGAGTACATTAAGACAAACCTGACGTCTCTGAGACATTCAGAAGCCAAGTTATAAGCCCCAAAGGTGTGTTTGGGATGCCGCCTTTAAGGAACAAGTGATCCGGTGACCTTTATGACCTGATCTGACACCCTTAGGAATGTGCTATCATCATGAAACACAGGAATCATTTCCAACTCAATAGATTCCACTTTTCTGTGACGTTTAAGCCTGATTGAAGCTTTTTTCTGAGAAATGGACCCAGAATGATTTGAAATTGTGCTGTGTGCTACATAATTCTGGGTGCCATTTAAAAACCATAAGTGCTAATGACTCCATTCCTTTTTGGGGTTGTAGGAGGTGTGAATTGAAGTACTCTAAAATAAACCTGACCTCTCTAGGACATTCAGAAGAAAAGTTATAATCCCACAAATGTGTAACTGGACTACTTCTTTAAAGTGACACCAGGTCCGGTGACCTTTGGGACATGGTTTGACCCCTTAGGAAAGTGCTATCATCATGAAACGTTCAGATCACTTACAACTCAATAGATTCTACCTTCCTGTAACATTTCAGCCTGATTGGACCTTGTTTTCACACAAATGAACCCAGAATGATGTGAAATTGTGCTTCGTGCAACATAATTCTGGGTGCCATTTACAAACCATAAGTGCTAATGAATCCATTCCTTTTTGTGGTTGTAGGGGCTGTTGATTGGAGTACACTAAAACAAACCTGATCTCTCTAGGACATTCAGAAGCCAAGTTATAAGCCAGCAAATGTGTAACTGGACTACTTCTTTAAATTGACACCAGATCCGGTGACCTTTGGGACATGGTTTGACCCCCTTAGGAAAGTGCTATCATCATGAAACGTTCAGATCACTTACAACTCAATAGATTCTACCTTCCTGTAACGTTTCAGCCTGATTGGACCTTGTTTTCACACAAATGGACCCAGAATGATGTGAAATTGTGCTTCGTGCAACATAATTCTGGGTGCCATTTACAAACCATAAGTGCTAATGACTACATTCCTTTTTGTGGTTGTAGGGGCTGTTGGTTGGAGTACACTAAAACAAACCTGACCTCTCTAGGACATTCAGAAGCCAAGTTATAAGCTCACAAAGGTGTAACTGGACTACTTCTTTAAAGTGACACCAGGCCCGGTGACCTTTGGGACATGGTTTGACCACCTATAGGAATGTGCGATCATCATGAAACGTTCAGATCACTTACAACTCAATAGATTCTACCTTCTTGTAACGTTTCAGCCTGATTGGACCTTGTTTTCACACAAATGGACCCAGAATGATGTGAAATTGTGCTTCGTGCAACATAATTCTGGGTGCCATTTACAAACCATAAGTGCTAATGACTCCACTCCTTCTTGTGGTTGTAGGGGCTGTTGATTGGAGTACACTAAAACAAGCCTGACCGTTCTAGGACATTCAGAAGCCAAGTTATAAGCCCACAAATGTTGGTACTGGACTACTTCTTTAAATTGACACCAGATCCGGTGACCTTTGGGACATGGTTTGACCCCCTTAGGAATGTGCTATCATAATGAAACGTTCAGATCACTTACAACTCAATAGATTCTACCTTCCTGTAACGTTTCAGCCTGATTGGACCTTGTTTTCACACAAATGAACCCAGAATGATGTGAAATTGTCCTTCGTGCAACATAATTCTGGGTGCCATTTAAAAACCATAAGTGCTAATGACTCCATTCACTTTTGGGGTAATGGGGGCTGTTAATTGGAGTACTCTAAAACAAACCTGACCTCTTTAGGATATTCAGAAGCCAAGTTATAAGCCCACAAATGTGAAACTGGACTACTTCTTTAAAGTGACACCAGGTCAGGTGACCTTTGGGACATGGTTTGACCCCCTATAGGAATGTGCGATCATCATGAAACGTTCAGATCACTTACAACTCAATAGATTCTACCTTCTTGTAACGTTTCAGCCTGATTGTACCTTGTTTTCACACAAATGGACCTAGAATGATGGAATATTGTGCTTCGTGCAACATAATTCTGGTTGCCATTTACAAACCATAAGTGCTAATGACTCCATTCCTTTTAGTGGTAATGGGGGCTTTTAATTGGAGTACTCTAAAACAAACCTGACCTCTCTAGGATATCCAGAAGCCAAGTTATAAGCCCACAAAGGTGTAACTGGACTACTTTTTTAAAGTGACACCAAACCCGGTGACCTTTGGGACATGGTTTGACCCCCTACAGGAATGTGTGATCATCATGAAACGTTCAGATCACTTACAACTCAATAGATTCTACCTTCTTGTAACGTTTCAGCCTGAATGGACCTTGTTTTCACACAAATGTACCCAGAATGATGTGAAATTGTGCTTCGTGCAACATAATTCTGGGTGCCATTTACAAACCATAAGTGCTAATGACTCCATTCCTTTTTGTGGTTGTAGGGGCTGTTGATTGGAGTACACTAAAAAAACCTGATCTCTCTAGGACATTCAGAAGCCAAGTTATAAGTCCACAAATGTGTAACTGGACTACTTTTTTAAATTGACACCAGATCCGGTGACCTTTGGGACAATGTTTGACCCCCTTAGGAAAGTGCTATCATCATGAAACGTTCAGATCACTTACAACTCAATAAATTCTACCTTCCTGTAACGTTTCTGCCCGATTGGACCTTGTTTTCACACAAATGAACCCAGAATGATGTGAAATTGTGCTTCGTGCAACATAATTCTGGGTGCCATTTAAAAACCATAAGTGCTAATGACTCCAGTCCTTTTTGGGGTAATGGGGTCTGTTAATTTGAGTACTCTAAATCAAACCTGACCTCTCTAGGATATTCAGAAGCCAAGTTATAAGCCCACAAATGTGTAACTGGACTACTTCTTTAAAGTGACACCAGGCCTGGTGACCTTTGGGACATGGTTTGACCCCCTATAGGAATGTGCGATCATCATAAAACGTTCAGATCACTTACAACTCAATAGATTCTACCTTCTTGTAACGTTTCAGCCTGATTGGACCTTGTTTTCACACAAATGGACCCAGAATGATGTGAAATTGTGCTTCGTGCAACATATTTCTGGATGCCATTTACAAACCATAAATGCTAATGACTCCATTCCTTTTTGTTGTTGTAGGGGCTGTTGATTGGAGTACAGTAAAACAAACCTGATCTCTCTAGGACATTCAGAAGCCAAGTTACAAGCCCACAAATGTATAACTGGACTACTTCTTTAAATTGACACCAGATCCGGTGACCTTTGTGACACGGTTTGACCCTCTTAGGAAAGTGCTATCTTCATGAAACGTTCAGATCACTTACAACTCAATAGATTCTACCTTCCTGTAACATTTCAGCCTGATTGGACCTTGTTTTCACACAAATGAACCCAGAATGATGTGAAATTGTGCTTCGTGCAACATAATTCTGGGTGCCATTTAAAAACCATAAGTGCTAATGACTCCATTCCTTTTTGTGGTTGTAGGGGCTGTTGATTGGAGTACACTAAAACAAACCTGATCTCTCTAGGATATTCAGAAGCCAAGTTATAAGCCCACAAAGGTGTAACTGGACTACTTCTTTAAAGTGACACCAGGCCCGGTGACCTTTGGGACATGGTTTGACCCCATACAGGAATGTGTGATCATCATGAAACGTTCAGATCACTTACAACTCAATAGATTCTGCCTTCTTGTAACGTTTCAGCCTGATTGGACCTTGTTTTCACACAAATGAACCCAGAATGATGTGAAATTGTGTTTCGTGCAACATAATTCTGGGTGCCATTTACAAACCATAAGTGCTAATGACTCCATTCCTTTTCGTGGTTATAGGGGCTGTTGATTGGAGTACACTAAAACAAACCTGATCTCTCTAGGACATTCAGAAGCCAAGTTATAAGCCCACAAATGTGTAACTGGACTACTTCTTTAAATTGACACCAGATCCGGTGACCTTTGGGACATGGTTTGACCCCCTTAGGAAAGGGCTATCATCATGAAACGTTCAGATCACTTACAACTCAATAGATTCTACCTTCCTGTAACGTTTCTGCCTGATTGGACCTTGTTTTCACACAAATGGACCCAGAATGATGTGAAATTGTGCTTCGTGCAACATAATTCTGGGTGCCATTTACAAACCATAAGTGCTAATGACTCCATTCCTTTTTGTGGTTGTAGGGACTGTTGATTGGAGTACACTAAAACAAACCTGATCTCTCTAGGACATTCAGAAGCCAAGTTATAAGCCCACTAATGTGTAACTTGACTACTTCTTTAAATTGACACCAGATCCGGTGACCTTTGGGACATGGTTTGACCCCCTTAGGAAAGTGCTATCATCATGAAACGTTCAGATCACTTACAACTCAATAGATTCTACCTTCCTGTAACGTTTCTGCCTGATTGGACCTTGTTTTCACACAAATGAACCCAGAATGATGTGAAATTGTGCTTCGTGCAACATAATTCTGGGTGCCATTTCCAAACCATAAGTGCTAATGACTCCATTCCTTTTTGTGGTTGTAGGGGCTGTTCATTGGAGTACACTAAAACAAACCTGATCTCTCTAGGATATTCAGAAGCCAAGTTATAAGCCCACAAAGGTGTAACTGGACTACTTCTTTAAAGTGACACCAGGCCCGGTGACCTTTGGGACATGGTTTGACCCCATACAGGATCGTGTGATCATCATGAAACGTTCAGATCACTTACAACTCAATAGATTCTACCTTCCTGTAACGTTTCAGCCTGATTGGACCTTGTTTTCACACAAATGAACCCAGAATGATGTGAAATTGTGCTTCGTGCAACATAATTCTGGGTGCCATTTACAAACCATAAGTGCTAATGACTCCATTCCTGTTTGGGGTAATAGGGGCTGTTGAATGGAGTACATTAAGACAAACCTGACGTCTCTGAGACATTCAGAAGCCAAGTTATAAGCCCCAAAGGTGTGTTTGGGATGCCGCCTTTAAGGAACAAGTGATCCGGTGACCTTTATGACCTGATCTGACACCCTTAGGAATGTGCTATCATCATGAAACACAGGAATCATTTCCAACTCAATAGATTCCACTTTTCTGTGACGTTTAAGCCTGATTGAAGCTTTTTTCTGAGAAATGGACCCAGAATGATTTGAAATTGTGCTGTGTGCTACATAATTCTGGGTGCCATTTAAAAACCATAAGTGCTAATGACTCCATTCCTTTTTGGGGTTGTAGGAGGTGTGAATTGAAGTACTCTAAAATAAACCTGACCTCTCTAGGACATTCAGAAGAAAAGTTATAATCCCACAAATGTGTAACTGGACTACTTCTTTAAAGTGACACAAGGTCCGGTGACCTTTGGGACATGGTTTGACCCCTTAGGAAAGTGCTATCATCATGAAACGTTCAGATCACTTACAACTCAATAGATTCTACCTTCCTGTAACATTTCAGCCTGATTGGACCTTGTTTTCACACAAATGAACCCAGAATGATGTGAAATTGTGCTTCGTGCAACATAATTCTGGGTGCCATTTACAAACCATAAGTGCTAATGACTCCATTCCTTTTTGTGGTTGTAGGGGCTGTTGATTGGAGTACACTAAAACAAACCTGATCTCTCTAGGACATTCAGAAGCCAAGTTATAAGCCAGCAAATGAGTAACTGGACTACTTTAAATTGACACCAGATCCGGTGACCTTTGGGACATGGTTTGACCCCCTTAGGAAAGTGCTATCATCATGAAACGTTCAGATCACTTACAACTCAATAGATTCTACCTTCCTGTAACGTTTCAGCCTGATTGGACCTTGTTTTCACACAAATGGACCCAGAATGATGTGAAATTGTGCTTCGTGCAACATAATTCTGGGTGCCATTTACAAACCATAAGTGCTAATGACTCCATTCCTTTTTGTGGTTGTAGGGGCTGTTGGTTGGAGTACACTAAAACAAACCTGACCTCTCTAGGACATTCAGAAGCCAAGTTATAAGCTCACAAAGGTGTAACTGGACTACTTCTTTAAAGTGGCACCAGGCCCGGTGACCTTTGGGACATGGTTTGACCACCTATAGGAATGTGCGATCATCATGAAACGTTCAGATCACTTACAACTCAATAGATTCTACCTTCTTGTAACGTTTCAGCCTGATTGGACCTTGTTTTCACACAAATGAACCCAGAATGATGTGAAATTGTGCTTCGTGCAACATAATTCTGGGTGCCATTTCCAAACCATAAGTGCTAATGACTCCATTCCTTTTTGTGGTTGTAGGGGCTGTTCATTGGAGTACACTAAAACAAACCTGATCTCTCTAGGATATTCAGAAGCCAAGTTATAAGCCCACAAAGGTGTAACTGGACTACTTCTTTAAAGTGACACCAGGCCCGGTGACCTTTGGGACATGGTTTGACCCCATACAGGATCGTGTGATCATCATGAAACGTTCAGATCACTTACAACTCAATAGATTCTACCTTCCTGTAACGTTTCAGCCTGATTGGACCTTGTTTTCACACAAATGAACCCAGAATGATGTGAAATTGTGCTTCGTGCAACATAATTCTGGGTGCCATTTACAAACCATAAGTGCTAATGACTCCATTCCTGTTTGGGGTAATAGGGGCTGTTGAATGGAGTACATTAAGACAAACCTGACGTCTCTGAGACATTCAGAAGCCAAGTTATAAGCCCCAAAGGTGTGTTTGGGATGCCGCCTTTAAGGAACAAGTGATCCGGTGACCTTTATGACCTGATCTGACACCCTTAGGAATGTGCTATCATCATGAAACACAGGAATCATTTCCAACTCAATAGATTCCACTTTTCTGTGACGTTTAAGCCTGATTGAAGCTTTTTTCTGAGAAATGGACCCAGAATGATTTGAAATTGTGCTGTGTGCTACATAATTCTGGGTGCCATTTAAAAACCATAAGTGCTAATGACTCCATTCCTTTTTGGGGTTGTAGGAGGTGTGAATTGAAGTACTCTAAAATAAACCTGACCTCTCTAGGACATTCAGAAGAAAAGTTATAATCCCACAAATGTGTAACTGGACTACTTCTTTAAAGTGACACAAGGTCCGGTGACATTTGGGACATGGTTTGACCCCTTAGGAAAGTGCTATCATCATGAAACGTTCAGATCACTTACAACTCAATAGATTCTACCTTCCTGTAACATTTCAGCCTGATTGGACCTTGTTTTCACACAAATGAACCCAGAATGATGTGAAATTGTGCTTCGTGCAACATAATTCTGGGTGCCATTTACAAACCATAAGTGCTAATGACTCCATTCCTTTTTGTGGTTGTAGGGGCTGTTGATTGGAGTACACTAAAACAAACCTGATCTCTCTAGGACATTCAGAAGCCAAGTTATAAGCCAGCAAATGAGTAACTGGACTACTTTAAATTGACACCAGATCCGGTGACCTTTGGGACATGGTTTGACCCCCTTAGGAAAGTGCTATCATCATGAAACGTTCAGATCACTTACAACTCAATAGATTCTACCTTCCTGTAACGTTTCAGCCTGATTGGACCTTGTTTTCACACAAATGGACCCAGAATGATGTGAAATTGTGCTTCGTGCAACATAATTCTGGGTGCCATTTACAAACCATAAGTGCTAATGACTCCATTCCTTTTTGTGGTTGTAGGGGCTGTTGGTTGGAGTACACTAAAACAAACCTGACCTCTCTAGGACATTCAGAAGCCAAGTTATAAGCTCACAAAGGTGTAACTGGACTACTTCTTTAAAGTGGCACCAGGCCCGGTGACCTTTGGGACATGGTTTGACCACCTATAGGAATGTGCGATCATCATGAAACGTTCAGATCACTTACAACTCAATAGATTCTACCTTCTTGTAACGTTTCAGCCTGATTGGACCTTGTTTTCACACAAATGGACCCAGAATGATGTGAAATTGTGCTTCGTGCAACATAATTCTGGGTGCCATTTACAAACCATAAGTGCTAATGACTCCATTCCTTTTTGTGGTTGTAGGGGCTGTTGATTGGAGTACACTAAAACAAGCCTGACCGTTCTAGGACATTCAGAAGCCAAGTTATAAGCCCACAAATGTTGGTACTTGACTACTTCTTTAAATTGACACCAGATCCGGTGACCTTTGGGACATGGTTTGACCTCCTTAGGAATGTGCTATCATAATGAAACGTTCAGATCACTTACAACTCAATAGATTCTACCTTCCTGTAACGTTTCAGCCTGATTGGACCTTGTTTTCACACAAATGAACCCAGAATGATGTGAAATTGTCCTTCGTGCAACATAATTCTGGTTGCCATTTACAAACCATAAGTGCTAATGACTCCATTCCTTTTAGTGGTAATGGGGGCTTTTAATTGGAGTACTCTAAAACAAACCTGACCTCTCTAGGATATCCAGAAGCCAAGTTATAAGCCCACAAAGGTGTAACTGGACTACTTTTTTAAAGTGACACCAAACCCGGTGACCTTTGGGACATGGTTTGACCCCCTACAGGAATGTGTGATCATCATGAAACGTTCAGATCACTTACAACTCAATAGATTCTACCTTCTTGTAACGTTTCAGCCTGATTGGACCTTGTTTTCACACAAATGTACCCAGAATGATGTGAAATTGTGCTTCGTGCAACATAATTCTGGTTGCCATTTACAAACCATAAGTGCTAATGACTCCATTCCTTTTTGTGGTTGTAGGGGCTGTTGATTGGAGTACACTAAAAAAAGCTGATCTCTCTAGGACATTCAGAAGCCAAGTTATAAGTCCACAAATGTGTAACTGGACTACTTTTTTAAATTGACACCAGATCCGGTGACCTTTGGGACAATGTTTGACCCCCTTAGGAAAGTGCTATCATCATGAAACGTTCAGATCACTTACAACTCAATAAATTCTACCTTCCTGTAATGTTTCTGCCCGATTGGACCTTGTTTTCACACAAATGAACCCAGAATGATGTGAAATTGTGCTTCGTGCAACATAATTCTGGGTGCCATTTAAAAACCATAAGTGCTAATGACTCCAGTCCTTTTTGGGGTAATGGGGGCTGTTAATTGGAGTACTCTAAAACAAACCTGACCTCTTTAGGATATTCAGAAGCCAAGTTATAAGCCCACAAAGGTGTAACTGGACTACTTCTTTAAAGTGACACCAGGCCAGGTGACCTTTGGGACATGGTTTGACCCCCTATAGGAATGTGCGATCATCATGAAACGTTCAGATCACTTACAACTCAATAGATTCTACCTTCTTGTAACGTTTCAGCCTGATTGGACCTTGTTTTCACACAAATGGACCCAGAATGATGTGAAATTGTGCTTCGTGCAACATATTTCTGGGTGCCATTTACAAACCATAAGTGCTAATGACTCCATTCCTTTTTGTGGTTGTAGGGGCTGTTGGTTGGAGTACATTAAAACAAACCTGATCTCTCTAGGACATTCAGAAGCCAAGTTATAAGCCCACAAATGTGTAAATGGACTACTTCTTTAAATTGACACCAGATCCGGTTACCTTTGGGACATGGTTTGACCCCCTTAGGAAAGTGCTATCATCATGAAACGTTCGGATCACTTACAACTCAATAGATTCTACCTTCCTGTAACGTTTCAGCCTGATTGGACCTTGTTTTCACACAAATGAACCCAGAATGATGTGAAATTGTGCTTCGTGCAACATAATTCTGGGTGCCATTTAAAAACCATAAGTGCTAATGACTCCATTCCTTTTTGAGGTTGTAGGGGATGTTGATTGGAGTACACTAAAACAAACCTGATCTCTCTAGGATATTCAGAAGCCAAGTTATAAGCCCCCAAAGGTGTAACTGGACTTCTTTAAAGTGACACCAGGCCCGGTGACCTTTGGGACATGGTTTTACCCCCTATAGGAATGTGCAATCATCTTGAAACGTTCAGATCACTTACAACTCAATAGATTCTACCTTCTTGTAGCATTTCAGCCTGATTGGACCTTGTTTTCACACAAATGGACCCAGAATGATGTGAAATTGTGCTTCGTGCAACATAATTCTGGGTGCCATTTACAAACCATAAGTGCTAATGACTCCATTCCTTTTTGTGGTTGTAGGGGCTGTTGATTGGAGTACATTAAAAGAAACCTGATCTCTCTAGGACATTCAGAAGCCAAGTTATAAGCCCAAAAATGTGTAACTGGACTACTTCTTTAAATTGACACCAGATCCGGTGACCTTTGGGACATGGTTTGACCCCCTTAGTTAAGTGCTATCATCATAAAACTTTCAGATCACTTACAACTCAATAGATTCTACCTTCTTGTAGCGTTTCAGCCTGATTGGACCTTGTTTTCACACAAATGGACCCAGAATGATGTGAAATTGTGCTTCGTGCAAAATAATTCTGGGTACCATTTAAAAACCATAAGTGCTAATGACTCCATTCCTTTTTGAAGTTGTAGGGGCTGTTGATTGGAGTACACTAAAACAAACCTCATCTCTCTAGGACATTCAGAAGCCAAGTTATAAGCCCTCAAAGGTGTAACTGGACTACTTCTTTAAAGTGACACCAGGCCCGGTGACCTTTGGGACATGGTTTGACCCCCTATAGGAATGTGCGATCATCATGAAACGTTCAGATCACTTACAACTCAATAGATTCTACCTTATTGTAACGTTTCAGCCTGATTGGACCTTGTTTTCACACAAATGGACCCAGAATGATGTGAAATTGTGCTTCGTGCAACATATTTCTGGGTTCCATTTACAAACCATAAGTGCTAATGACTCCATTCCTTTTTGTGGTTGTAGGGGCTGTTGGTTGGAGTACATTAAAACAAACCTGATCTCTCTAGGACATTCAGAAGCCAAGTTATAAGCCCACAAATGTGTAAATGGACTACTTCTTTAAATTGACACCAGATCCGGTGACCTTTGGGACATGGTTTGACCCCCTTAGGAAAGTGCTATCATCATGAAATGTTCGGATCACTTACAACTCAATAGATTCTACCTTCCTGTAACGTTTCAGCCTGATTGGACCTTGTTTTCACACAAATGAACCCAGAATGATGTGAAATTGTGCTTAGTGCAGCATAATTCTGGGTGCCATTTAAAAACCATAAGAGCTAATGACTCCATTCCTTTTTGAGGTTGTAGGGGATGTTGATTGGAGTACACTAAAACAAACCTGATCTCTCTAGGATATTCAAAAGCCAAGTTATAAGCCCACAAAGGTGTAACTGGACCACTTCTTTAAAGTGACACCAGGCCCGGTGACCTTTGGGACATGGTTTTACCCCCTATAGGAATTTGCAATCATCTTGAAATGTTCAGATCACTTACAACTCAATAGATTCTACCTTCTTGTAGCGTTTCAGCCTGATTGGACCTTGTTTTCACACAAATGGACCCAGAATGATGTGAAATTGTGCTTCGTGCAACATATTTCTGGGTGCCATTTACAAACCATAAGTGCTAATGACTCCATTCCTTTTTGTGGGTGTAGGGGCTGTTGATTGGAGCACATTAAAACAAACCTGATCTCTCTAGGACATTCAGAAGCCAAGTTATAAGCCCACAAATGTGTAACTGGACTACTTCTTTAAATTGACACCAGATCCGGTGACCTTTGGGACATGGTTTGACCCCCTTAGGAAAGTGCTATCATCATGAAATGTTCAGATCACTTAACACTCAATAGATTCTACCTTCCTGTAACGTTTCAGCCTGATTGGACCTTTTTTTCATACTAATGAACCCAGAATGATATAAAATTGTGCTTCGTGCAACATAATTCTGGGTGCCATTTAAAAACCATAAGTGCTAATGACTCCATTCCTTTTTGAGGTTGTAGGGGCTGTTGATTGGAGTACACTAAAACAAACCTGACCTCTCTAGGACATTCAGAAGAAAAGTTATAAGCCCATAAGGTGTAACTGGACTACTTATTTAAATTGACACCAGGCCCGGTGACCTTTGGGACAGGGTTTGACCCCCTATTGGAATGTGCGATCATCATGAAACGTTCAGATCACTTACAACTCAATAGATTCTACCTTCCTGTATCGTTTCAGGCTGATTGGACCTTGTTTTCACACAAATGGACCCAGAATGATGTGAAATTGTGCTTCGTGCAACATAATTCTGGGTGCCATTTAACAACCATAAGTGCTAATGACTCCATTCCTGTTTGGGGTAATAGGGGCTGTTGAATGGAGTACATTAAGACAAACCTGACCTCTCTGAGACATTCAGAAGCCAAGTTATAAGCCCCCAAAGGTGTGTTTGGGATGCCGCCTTTAAGGAACAAGTGATCCGGTGACCTTTAGGACCTGATCTGACACCCTTAGGAATGTGCTATCATCATGAAACACAGGAATCATTTCCAACTCAATAGATTCCACTTTTCTGTGAAGTTTAAGCCTGATTGAAGCTTTTTTCTGAGAAATGGACCCAGAATGATTTGAAATTGTGCTGTGTGCTACATAATTCTGGGTGCCATTTAAAAACCATAAGTGCTAATGACTCCATTCCTTTTTGGGGTTGTAGGAGGTGTGAATTGAAGTACTCTAAAATAAACCTGACCTCTCTAGGACATTCAGAAGAAAAGTTATAATCCCACAAAGGTGTAACTGGACTACTTCTTAAAAGTGACACAAGATCCGGTGAGCTTTGGGACATGGTTTGACCCCCTTAGGAAATTGCTATCATCTTGAAACGTTCAGATCACTTACAACTCAATAGATTCTACCTTCCTGTAACGTTTCAGGCTGATTGGACCTTGTTTTCACACAAATGAAAACAGAATTATGTGAAATTTTGCTTCGTGCAACATAATTCTGGGTGCCATTTAAAAACCATAAGTGCTAATTACTCCATTCCTTTTTGGGGTAATAGGGGCTGTTGAATGGAGTACATTAAGACAAACCTGACCCCTCTGAGACATTCAGAAGCCAAGTTATAAGCCCCCAAAGGTGTGTTTGGAACGCCGCCTTTAAGGAACAAGTGATCCGGTGACCTTTAGGACCTGATCTGACACCCTTAGGAATGTGCTATCATCATGAAACACAGGAATCATTTACAACTCAATAGATTCTACTATTCTGTGACGTTTCAGCCTGATTGAAGCTTTTTTCTGAGAAATGGACCCAGAATGATGTGAAATTGTGCTTTGTGCGACATAATTCTGGGTGCCATTTAAAAACCATAAGTGCTAATGACTCCATTCCTTTTTGAGGTTGTAGGAGCTGTGAATTGAAGTACTCTAAAACAAACCTGACCTCTCTAGGACATTCAGAAGAAAAGTTATAAGCCCACAAAGGTGTAACTGGACTACTTCTTTAAATTGACACCAGGCCGGTGACCTTTGGGACAAGGTTTGACCCCCTATTGGAAAGTGCGATCATCATGAAACGTTCAGATCACGTAAAACTCAATAGATTCTACCTTCCTGTAACGTTTCAGGCTGATTGGACCTTGTTTTCACACAAATGGACCCAGAATGATGTGAAATTGTGCTTCGTGCAACATAATTCTGGGTACCATTTAACAACAATAAGTGCTAATGACTCCATTCCTTTTTGTGGTTGTAGGGGCTGTTGATTGGAGTACACTAAACCAAACCTGACCTCTCTTGGACATTCAGAAGCCAAGTTATAAGCCCACAAAGGTGTAACTGGACTACTTCTTTAAAGTGACACCAGGCCCGGTGACCTTTGGGACATGGTTTGACCCTCTATAGGAATGCGCGATCATCATGAAACGTTCAGATCACTTACAACTCAATATATTCTACCTTCTTGTAACGTTTCAGCCTGATTGGACCTTGTTTTCACACAAATGGACCCAGAATGATGTGAAATTGTGCTTCGTGCAACATAATTCTGGGTGCCATTTACAAACCATTAGTGCTAATGACTCCATTCCTTTTTGTGGTTGTAGGGGCTGTTGATTGGAGTACACTAAAACAAACCTGACCTCTCTAGGACATTCAGAAGCCAAGTTATAAGCCCACAAATGTGTAACTGGACTACTTCTTTAAAGTGACACCAGATCCGGTGACCTTTGGGACATGGTTTGACCCCCTTAGGAAAGTGCTATCATCATGAAACGTTCAGATCACTTACAACTCAATAGATTCTACCGTCCTGTAACGTTTCAGCCTGATTGGACCTTGTTTTCACACAAATGAACCCAGAATGATGTGAAATTGTGCTTCGTGCAACATAATTCTGGGTGCCATTTAAAAACCATAAGTGCTAAAGACTCCATTCCTTTTTGGGTTGTAGGAATGTGAATTGAAGTACTCTAAAACAAACCTGACTTCTCTAGGACATTCAGAAGAAAAGTTATAAGCCCATAAAGGTGTAACTGGACTACTTATTTAAATTGACACCAGGCCCGGTGACCTTTGGGACAGGGTTTGACCCCCTATTGGAATGTGCGATCATCATGAAACGTTCAGATCACTTACAACTCAATAGATTCTACCTTCCTGTAACGTTTCAGGCTGATTGGACCTTGTTTTCACACAAATGGACCCAGAATGATGTGAAATTGTGCTTCGTGCAACATAATTCTGGGTGCCATTTAACAACCATAAGTGCTAATGACTCCATTCCTGTTTGGGGTAATAGGGGCTGTTGAATGGAGTACATTAAGACAAACCTGGCCTCTCTGAGACATTCAGAAGCCAAGTTATAAGCCCCAAAGGTGTGTTTGGGATGCCGCCTTTAAGGAACAAGTGATCCGGTTACCTTTATGACCTGATCTGACACCCTTAGGAATGTGCTATCATCATGAAACACAGGAATCATTTCCAACTCAATAGATTCCACTTTTCTGTGACGTTTAAGCCTGATTGAAGCTTTTTTCTGAGAAATGGACCCAGAATGATTTGAAATTGTGCTGTGTGCTACATAATTCTGGGTGCCATTTAAAAACCATAAGTGCTAATGACTCCATTCCTTTTTGGGGTTGTAGGAGGTGTGAATTGAAGTACTCTAAAATAAACCTGACCTCTCTAGGACATTCAGAAGAAAAGTTATAATCCCACAAATGTGTAACTGGACTACTTCTTTAAAGTGACACCAGGTCCGGTGACCTTTGGGACATGGTTTGACCCCTTAGGAAAGTGCTATCATCATGAAACGTTCAGATCACTTACAACTCAATAGATTCTACCTTCCTGTAACATTTCAGCCTGATTGGACCTTGTTTTCACACAAATGAACCCAGAATGATGTGAAATTGTGCTTCGTGCAACATAATTCTGGGTGCCATTTACAAACCATAAGTGCTAATGACTCCATTCCTTTTTGTGGTTGTAGGGGCTGTTGATTGGAATACACTAAAACAAACCTGATCTCTCTAGGACATTCAGAAGCCAAGTTATAAGCCAGCAAATGTGTAACTGGACTACTTCTTTAAATTGACACCAGATCCGGTGACCTTTGGGACATGGTTTGACCCCCTTAGGAAAGTGCTATCATCATGAAACGTTCAGATCACTTACAACTCAATAGATTCTACCTTCTTGTAACGTTTCAGCCTGATTGGACCTTGTTTTCACACAAATGGACCCAGAATGATGTGAAATTGTGCTTCGTGCAACATATTTCTGGGTGCCATTTACAAACCATAAGTGCTAATGACTCCATTCCTTTTTGTGGTTGTAGGGGCTGTTGGTTGGAGTACATTAAAACAAACCTGATCTCTCTAGGACATTCAGAAGCCAAGTTATAAGCCCACAAATGTGTAAATGGACTACTTCTTTAAATTGACACCAGATCCGGTTACCTTTGGGACATGGTTTGACCCCCTTAGGAAAGTGCTATCATCATGAAACGTTCGGATCACTTACAACTCAATAGATTCTACCTTCCTGTAACGTTTCAGCCTGATTGGACCTTGTTTTCACACAAATGAACCCAGAATGATGTGAAATTGTGCTTCGTGCAACATAATTCTGGGTGCCATTTAAAAACCATAAGTGCTAATGACTCCATTCCTTTTTGAGGTTGTAGGGGATGTTGATTGGAGTACACTAAAACAAACCTGATCTCTCTAGGATATTCAGAAGCCAAGTTATAAGCCCCCAAAGGTGTAACTGGACTTCTTTAAAGTGACACCAGGCCCGGTGACCTTTGGGACATGGTTTTACCCCCTATAGGAATGTGCAATCATCTTGAAACGTTCAGATCACTTACAACTCAATAGATTCTACCTTCTTGTAGCATTTCAGCCTGATTGGACCTTGTTTTCACACAAATGGACCCAGAATGATGTGAAATTGTGCTTCGTGCAACATAATTCTGGGTGCCATTTACAAACCATAAGTGCTAATGACTCCATTCCTTTTTGTGGTTGTAGGGGCTGTTGATTGGAGTACATTAAAAGAAACCTGATCTCTCTAGGACATTCAGAAGCCAAGTTATAAGCCCAAAAATGTGTAACTGGACTACTTCTTTAAATTGACACCAGATCCGGTGACCTTTGGGACATGGTTTGACCCCCTTAGTTAAGTGCTATCATCATAAAACTTTCAGATCACTTACAACTCAATAGATTCTACCTTCTTGTAGCGTTTCAGCCTGATTGGACCTTGTTTTCACACAAATGGACCCAGAATGATGTGAAATTGTGCTTCGTGCAAAATAATTCTGGGTACCATTTAAAAACCATAAGTGCTAATGACTCCATTCCTTTTTGAAGTTGTAGGGGCTGTTGATTGGAGTACACTAAAACAAACCTCATCTCTCTAGGACATTCAGAAGCCAAGTTATAAGCCCTCAAAGGTGTAACTGGACTACTTCTTTAAAGTGACACCAGGCCCGGTGACCTTTGGGACATGGTTTGACCCCCTATAGGAATGTGCGATCATCATGAAACGTTCAGATCACTTACAACTCAATAGATTCTACCTTATTGTAACGTTTCAGCCTGATTGGACCTTGTTTTCACACAAATGGACCCAGAATGATGTGAAATTGTGCTTCGTGCAACATATTTCTGGGTTCCATTTACAAACCATAAGTGCTAATGACTCCATTCCTTTTTGTGGTTGTAGGGGCTGTTGGTTGGAGTACATTAAAACAAACCTGATCTCTCTAGGACATTCAGAAGCCAAGTTATAAGCCCACAAATGTGTAAATGGACTACTTCTTTAAATTGACACCAGATCCGGTGACCTTTGGGACATGGTTTGACCCCCTTAGGAAAGTGCTATCATCATGAAATGTTCGGATCACTTACAACTCAATAGATTCTACCTTCCTGTAACGTTTCAGCCTGATTGGACCTTGTTTTCACACAAATGAACCCAGAATGATGTGAAATTGTGCTTAGTGCAGCATAATTCTGGGTGCCATTT